>NC_136427.1:170966217-171566217 GCF_052849685.1 Lactuca virosa | reverse complement strand
GTGTCCATTCTCACCCACCGCTTCCTTGATCGGTGGAGGGTCGTTAGCCGAACGGGTAGGACAATGACTTTAAATTCTTATTAAAAGTATAATGAATATTATAAAGTAACTAAACCTTTTATAAATTCCCAATCTTAGTTAGTTTAGGAAAATGTGAATATGGTGCTAACCCATGAAATTCACACTTTGTACCTTACCAAGTCGTTGGTGGAGCGTGTGTGGTTAACCGGCACACTAACATGGATTAGTAAGGATCACGAAGGGTGACTTAATGTTTATCATAGATCGGTGGAGCGTGTGTGGTTAACCGGCACATCGATTAGGTGATAATATTAAGGGTACCAAGTGAGTTTGCATGGTTATTCACACCTTGTTTTGTGATCCTCGGCATCACAGTCACAAAACTTGAAGGGCACAATCGAGATTGAAACATGCCATTGAAAAGTTCAATGAATCTCAAAAGATCTAGGAGTTTCAAATCCAATTAAAACCTAATAAATTATTTCGTTTTTCATGGTGGAAATTGGTGAATCGTCATTCACCTACCTTCAAATATTTTATAGCTTGGATTACGGCATCCCTCTTCTAAGTTATAAAATATTGTGTTGGGTCCTAGCCTTAATATTTCATATTGGGTGTTATATTAAGGACTTGAATCAACTAACGTGATTTTCTCCCATTGTAGATGTCTGGTTCAGACAACTATGATCTTCCCAAATCGCTTGAAACAAGCTTTCCTCCTGAAGATGATGTCCCTCAACATCATGCTTCACTCCCCCCACCTCCTCCATTTATTCTCCCTGACCCACAAGCCCGAAGACTTAAAAGGTTCAAGATCACTCAAGCTCTACTAGAAATGAAACATAAAGATGGAAGACCTGTGTGCACTCATGTCTTAGGAATGAAGTCACACATAGACAGGTTGAGAATGTTGGGTGCTGTTATTTCAAGGAAGTTCGCTGTTGACTGGGTTCTTCAGTTACTTCCTGAGTCATATAGTGAGTTTATTAAAGACTACCATATGACAGATCCCGACATAACCCTAATAGATATTTCTTATTTGCTTGTTGCTGCTGAATCAGCAATGATTTGGCGCAATGGTCAAGCAAATATTGATGGAAAATCTATTTCTCAAACTTCCATGGACATGGACAATGGTAACATTGGAAGTCCAGAAAAGCTTTCTCGTCCCAATGGAAGGGGATCGGCCTTGGTCAACCCGGTTGACCAAAAGGTAAAGGGAAAGGCTAAGTCTGTGATTGTCTCGTGTACCATTCCCAAAGAGTCTATATGTTTTTATTGTCATGAGAAGGGACATTGGAAGCGAAGCTGCCCTGAATACCTGAAATATTTGAAAGCAAGTAGAGACAAAATGTTTGACTCGGGTTCAGGTAAGTCCACTATCTAACTTTGTTAAAGTTCCTAATTGTTGATTCTTATTACATGATGTGACTAGGTTGCATCTTGATGTTTAGCAGGATCGAGCAAAAGGAAGGTTAAAAGAAAAGTGTGTTGAATCTGATCACGAAGATGGATTTCTATCGCATGGTTCGAGGATCGGATTTTTGAGCCACTACTTAAAAGTTATGATAGATTGCTAAGAAATATGTAATAGCATAGTTTTCATTTAAAGTTGCATTGTAAGGAATATTTTTCCGCATTTTATAAAGAAATAAAAGTTTTGTTTAGTTTATTTTATATTATATCCCCTTACAATGGCATTTATGGAAAATTGATGTTTGTATGTTTCTAGCAATATTGGAAATATGAGTTTGATTCTCTCATTTGTGGTAGTGTCTGAATTTACCAAATGAGGAAAGGTTCTCATCACCCAAGCTTCAGTTAGACAGAAACTTGGAATCATACAAGTTGTATTGTATGATGAATGAGAATTTTTTGCAAAATTGAGACTAATTCATTGATCACATGCATATGTGAGTCAATTGAAGGACTAAGGAATTAGGTACACTGGGTGTGTGCTGGTCAAGGTCCACCACAAAGATCAATTCGTCATGATTTACTAAAGATTAGTAAATATGGTTATACTTATAAGGTTAAGTATAATTCTGTAACATTGGAAAAGTTTCAATGTATGGCAGAACGGATGAGAAGAATCAAATTTGGCAGAAAGATAAAAGTTTCTCAAATCTGAAAAGATGGGAGAGTACTTTAGTATCATGTTTTATGATCATCTTAATGATTATGAAACCATATTACAAATTCATACTCTAAGGACATCTTAGTGCATTGTTATGACTAAGATGAGGGGTCATGAATTGTTGGAATGGTTAAAATCAAGAAGATGGATCATACATGGTTTTATGATCATCTTAATGATTATGAAACCATATCACAAATTCATACTCTAAGGACATCTTAGTGCATTGTTATGACTAAGATGAGGGGTCATGAATTGTTGGAATGGTTAAAATCAAGAAGATGGATCATACTTCGTTCCAAAACAACTCTTAGTGTCATAATCCAAGATTGTAACTTGAGTGACATGTCTTAAAGAAGGTTTAAAACACTTGTCAAATGTAAGAGTAAAAGTTTTCTACTCTTGTACATTTGAAATTGGTAAGTTGTGATGTCTTGGATAAGACAAAGACCAACTAAGACCAATTGTGTGAAGTGTTTATCTTAATAAGAATCTGCACTATCCCTTGAATATTTGTTTTGTCAAGGAATGGTCCTTGACTAGGGAAACTTATATGTCAAGAGGACAGTGGGAGTCTTAAAGATCCTGAAAGGATTTCAAGATTTAATCAAGAGTAAAACCTGAGTTTTATCACTAGCACACGACTTAAGGTTTGAAACCTATTAAGTTGACATAATTCTTGTTAGTTCTAAACTGTGTGCATAACAGATTGGAAGCATTGGTGGGCCTTGTGCTACCAGATGACAAGAAATTAAGATTGAACAAGTTCAATCCATGTAAGGCTGAATTTGTTACTAACCTTGTCTTGTGATTATGGTTTTGATAAATTCACATGGATAGGAACTCATACACCATAAAATCTAAGTGTCATAAGGTTTCTCTCCGATTCATGAAAATGATGGTGAGGAAATGCTTTCACTAAGAAGATTTTAAGTAGATAGCAATTGTGATGTTTGCATTCTCAAAGTCGTTAGTGGAGCGTGTGTGGTTAACCGGCACACTAACATGGACTTGTGAGAAATGGCAAAGGTCTAAACAATTAAGACTATGATTACGACATCCCTTTTCATAGTTCTGGAAATTGTTTAGACACACATGTGAGCTATCTAAGAAAGGGTGTACGAATCTAAATTTCAGAAGTCCAGCTGATTTCTGGAAATATGTCAGAGCTAGTGGGAGCATAAGTGTTATGCTGATAATCATCATGTTAGTGGGAGCATGATTATTATGTTTAATGTTGCAAGTTAGCAATGTTAATTATAGAAAAACAAAAGTTTCAATTCGTAATGTTGTAGGGGTTGAAAAAGTTGTTTTGCTATAATTAAGGGAGAGGAAATTATACTTCATTTCAATTCTAAAAGCTTAGATTGAGTTTTTAATCATCTTTAGTCAAGGATATATATATGAATTTTATGTTGGAATGGTTCAACATAAGAAAATTCTATATATATTGCGTTCTCAAATTCGATTATGATTACGGCATCCCTCTTCATAGTCGATTTTTGAGAACATGGCAAATAAAAAATATTGTAGCAAAAGACTGATCTAGTATCAGGTCTTTATGTGAGACATCATGAATTGTGTCCCATATGCTTCGGATATAGGATCGGTCACATGTGCTATAATATTTATCCTTTCTAAATTTTCCAAATGCTTAGGGCATTAAGAAGGGAAAAGTCTAGAATTGGATATGACTAAAGTGATTAAGCAATTGTCGAGGATAATCTAAGGTTCTCCAAAGATTGGTTGCTCAGGGACAGTTGGAAGTATAGTGTTAAATTTTGGAAGGACCATATGGATATATTCTGAAAAGAGGTAGCTCTTGTTCAGATATGATAATCAAAATAGGAATATGGAAATTTTCCATATTGGGAGTTGGATATTAAGAATCTATGAGAAAGTTAGAAACTTTTATGCAAGAAGGATGTTCAAAGCAATATGAGAGTTCGTTTCCATAGAGTTGATCTCCTTTGGAATCCTCTGTAATGACTGATGACAAGGTTTTGGTGACCTTGTGCATAATCATTACGAGAGGATCAGTGCATATAAGTTTAAAATCTAACAGTTTTTTGGTAAATGGTAGGAATTAGGAATTCTTACATTTACAATAAGGATTTGGGATTGTGAAATGAGTATCATTGGAATCATGTTCAATTGATCTATTTCACAAAGTAAAGATCATAGACAAACATAGTGTGCATACTTGGATTATGGCATAACTATTGTTTAGAAAAACAAAGTGTACATGCTAGGAGCATGGGACGACTGTTGTTTTTGTTCAAGTATTAAGTTGATTATTTGAAACATTATACAATGAATAATGTGTAATCAATATGGTGATAAATAAAAGGTGGTTTTATTTATATTCAAAAGGGTTCTGAGACCATATTGGATTCGATTATTATTGTGTTTCACTTTGCATGTTTTGACTTCCAGAATAGCTAGGTTATTCTTTCCGAATGACTAAGTTATTTAAACACTCCACAGTCGTTCATATGTTGGAAGTAGGTATGAATTAAGACTGTCATGAATCGAGTTTGTAGATGGCTAAACGTGTTTAGACATAGCAATGGTTGCTACAACATTCATGAGTACTCATAAGTTATGAGTATTGGAATTAACCCACGCTCACTTGTATCACTTCATGGAATTTATCTCGAGTGATCGTGAGACGGTAATATCATATAAGTCTTCAAACCTAGAGATATGAGTTGTTACCTATGAGTTGGTTGTGCATTGATTGCACGTAAACGCATCAGTAACTTGATGTTATAAAACGTGCATTTGTGTATAATTCAACAAGTAGTAGAAACAAGTATATGAGTCGAAGTTTATCTGTTCCTTCTAGTCCTTGGAGGATTAGAAGCGATATATGGGCCCCACGATGATTTTGTTTTGACCTATGTACCGGTCCCGGTCAGAACCTAATTGATGTGTTCAATTTAGTTCTTTGTCAAACAAATAGGAAATCGGGAAACAAACTGCTGGACAATAAGTACGACGTTGTTCCATGTATTTGTCCGGCTGATATCATGAGAACAGAGGATTATATGATCACTTATCTAAAATGGCGCTTCATAGTTCAACAGAGTTTTCGAGAGCTACGATTGCTGGTTGGTTCCTGAAGTAACATACGTAAATACAGTTATTAGACTTATCCAAGTGGGAGACTGTTAGATAAGGTGTCTAAGTCCATAACTTATTTGGTATATACTTGACCCGACCCGGCATGGTCCATTTGGGTTGCACTTCACCAAAACTGTTTATGGATAATTTTATGAGAATTGTATACTTACGATTTATTAATATATTATAAGTTATAATATATTAATATAAAGTCATGTTATTTAATTAGTTTTAATCTTGAATTAATTATGAATTGATTTAGTGATTAAAAGGAAGACTAATTAAATCATGGGCTATTGTATTTATATGGTGTGGGCTAATGCTCATTTGTTAATGGGCTAAGCTTATATGGAAGTCCATGGATGATCCATGGAGCTTTTAACCCATGGATCCTTGGAAGAGGAAAAGACATGGGTTATTAGGGTTTCACCCTAACCATGTACACTATATAAACAAGCTTATGTTGCATGAAAAAACCCTAGTGTGTGTGTAATAGTGGTGGCCGATTTCTAAGTGTTAGTATACTCTCTCATACATTTTCCAAGTTTGTGGTGATTTGTGATTTCCATTTGAGGCATTCACATTATTGGTGCTTGGCTCTCAAACTCCAAGGAATCAACAATCAACAAAAGGTATGTAATTCATCTAGTCCTTTTATGTTTAAAAGTACCCCATGCCATGCTAGATAGGTTATAAACCTTGGAAATTAATATTTTGCATGTACCTTAGACAAACATAGATCCAAGGTTTATTAGGGTTGCATGTACACTTAGGAAGTGTTATAATGCTCAAAACCCAACAGTATGGGCCCGTACTACTGAAAGAATAGGATCCGTACTCAATTCAAGAAGGGTCAAGATGAGACCAGGGAACTTGTAGTGTGTGTGTGATCCCTCGTGAGCGAGGAGTATTCTGATGATGATGATACGTTGCGAGCTTGGTGGCACTTCAGGGTTGACCAGTCGACGGTTCTGGCACCGGTGAGGGATCATGCTCGGGTTCAGGAGCCAGTTAGCTCGGGGAGCAGATTAGAGAGTTTATATCCGCTGAGAATACGAGCAGCATGTTGGACCAGACTCCTTTGATCTTCGGTACGGTCAAGGAGGGCATATTGGAGATTTTTGGATGAGAGGCAGGGAGCCTTTTGCACTGAGATGGCGGTCATGTTAGAGGCGCGCGTTGATGTTTTGGGAAGTTCAGAGTTTGTGATTGGCGGGAAAAGGTTGGTAGTGAGTTGAGTAGTGAGGCAGTCGATGCTATGTCATGGGATGACTTTTCGACCAAATTCCGGGCAAAGTTTGCCCAGGCGATTAAGGTGCAAAAGTCGACGCAAGAGTTATTAGATTTTCGCCGGACTACCGATGATTGTTAATGGGTAGCGAGTTGAGTTGAGTAGTGATTGGCAGGAAGTTCAGAGCTTGTGATTGTCGGGAAAAGAATGGTAGTGAGGCGGTCGATGCTATGTCATGGGATGACTTTTCGACCAAATTTCGGGCAGAGTTTTCCCAGGCGATTAAGGTGCAAAAGTCGACGCAAGAGTTATTAGATTTTCACCGGACTACCGAGGATTGTTAATGGGTAGCGAAAGGTCATTTCCCTAATTGCGGGTAGGGAGTGTAAAGTGTCAATTTGGTTTATGATCGAGACCGTGTCAGGAGTGTTATGTGGAGGATCTGCGGTCAGGGTTCCACAGGATGGTTTGTCACAACTGGCATTTTAGCCAGGGAATTATGTGATCATGTAAACATTAACTATGATAATCCTTGTAACCCTAACTTGATGATATGCACTATGTTCATTCTATGACAACAAGCTTAGTCAAGATCCACAATTGTGGTTCAAAACTCTATGCAAATAGTCAATGATAAATTGAAAACCCTAAAAATCTCGGTTCAAGTTCATTATGGACTAGGATTTTCTTATTGGGCCTAATGGACCCATAAGCACTCAATTTGACTATCTTGCGCTTAGAACCCTTAAATGGGCTCTAAATGGACCCATATTCATGAAACTCAACATTTTGGGCCCTATGGGTCTAAAATGGTTCATCCTACCTCTAATGGGCCATAAACCCATTCCTTTATACTATATTGGGCCGTGAACACTCACAAGGGCCCAATGGGCCGGAAACCATTATTGGGCTCCATGAATTCGAACCAAGCTTAGAATGGGCCCAAAATATCTCATTCTTATTCCTCTTAACCCAAAAATCTCGGCCCAATGCATATATAAATATATATGAGTGTAAAAAAAAGGAGAAGAATTAACTTGCAATTGACACATCACATTTGCATGATGGTCTTCCATGCAAATTAACCATTAAGTAATCCATTAATCTCATGCATCTATGTATCCATCACATCCTCACCCCTCTCTCCCATCTCTTCTTATTCTTTCGGCCGAGAGTAAGAAACACACACACAATATCAAACTCTCTCCAAATACACTTTCAAGAGCATCTCTCCCCTTTCATCAAGAATTTTCGAGATTTAGAGCATTCCAAGGAGGTTTTTCATCCAAAAATCACTTCAAGTTACACTCTAGTGGTAAGATCTCACAAACCTAAGTAACATATTTTCTTTTTTTAAACTCATTCACTCTTCTTACCACCTTAATTTCGTGATCATGCTCCCTAGAACTCCTCAAAAATTCGAAGGTCCCCTCAAGGAGCTAATTAGAGCCAAAAATCACACCATCTTCTTCCATTTCTTCTTCAAAACCGATCCATCACCCCAAGGTGAGTTCATACCCCCTTGTTTTTGGTTTTTACTTGTTTTTGGGGGGAGAATACAAGTTTTGTGTGTTGATCTATGTATTTATGCATGTTACATGTGGTTTCTTTGATTTATGTTGTGTATATGTGTTAGATGTTGACAAATCTCGAGATCTTTAACAATAAGGGATAAAATCCATAAACTAAGACACTTTATACACCATATTACAAAGACAAAAGTGTATTGCATGTCCAAGATGTGTAAAACAAAACAAAAATCTTACATAAGAATCTTTTGGCAAATAAAGTAAAGTATGGGGTTAAAAGTGACATTTTCGGTTTTATAAGGATCAAAGAGGTTATATTTGGATGAAACTGAATTTTTATGATAATCACCCTTTTTAAAGGACCAAAGATGTAAATTTTAGCATATTGGGCTTAAATTTTGGGCCTTACAGTTTTTGGGCCCAAATTGCGAAAAATGTGAATTTTGGGGATTAAAAGTGTTATTTGATCAAAAGCTTGAGCCAAAAACGTAAATAAACCAAAATAAGGGTTAAAAAGGACACTTATTTCTAAATTGGGCTAAAAATGCAAAGTTTTTGGAATTTGGGCCAAAAATGTAAAATTTACTAAAAGGGGGCCAAAAATGTAAACTTTTACCAAATAAAGGCTGGAAATGTTAATAATTGCATTTTGGGCTGAAATTGTAATTTAATTTATAATTGGGTCGAAAATGCTAAGTTAAATGATTTAATGGACTAAAAATGTCATTTTTCATCAAAAATGACTAAAAATGTCATTTTATACCAATAAGGGCTGAAAATGTAATTCTATGTGAAAAAGGGGCTGAAATGGTCAAATAAATATTTTGGGTCAAATGTGTCAATTATTGAACAACTGGACCAAAGATATAAATTTTTATAACTTAAGGGTTTAAAATGGTATTTTTATATATAAACTGAAATATATCGTTATAAATCAAACATTTGATATTTTATAACATCACGAGCTAATGCTTCGTCTAGAAACACTATACCACAACAAATATACAAAAATAGAACAACGATACGACTATAGGGCCTAGTGTTCCCTACACGTGTTTATTGGGCCTTCGTGACCCAATCACATGTTTATTAGGCCCAATCTAATTATTACATGTCTATTGGGCCTTAGTGACCCAATTACATGCCTAATGGGCCTAAATTAGCCTTTACATGCTATTGGGCCTTAGTGGCCCATTGCATTACTAATTTGGCCTGGAATATTCATCACATGTTTGATGGACTATAACGGGTCCGTCGCATACTTGACAGCCTGGAAATAACTTACATGACTAATGGACCTTAGTTGTCATTTTTCGTGTCTGTTGGGCTTTATTCATTCATATCCACGTAATCATCGAGGTGGGTTAAAAATCAAAATACACTTAACGGTAAACATATTCATGGGGTAATAATTGGGATCTAGTGGGATCTGTCGTTGACACCAACGAGTGTTTGGCCGTAGCCTGTAGTTATAAGCAGAGTCTCCTGGAGGGAGAGCAATAACTTGTGTATAGATCTATACGAGGGTGACTCCCCTACACCTGAGCTGTTCGCTACAGTTAGACTCGGCCAGTCTAGGGTGACAAAATCTTGATCAAAACCGGCGTTTGAAAAAATGCCAAGACGGGAGAATTAGTCACTATCATGCATGGTTATAACGACTCACATAGAGATCCATTACCATCTAAACATTCATGGGAATCAAAATTTTTACATCGTGTTAATACAAAACAATTCATACGATAATGCAAGTACTACAATACTGCTACAAATCGGAAAATATCGGATTTTCCGGGAAAATACTATCATTCGTACTTACATCAAATACAAAACAAGGAAACTTTTGGGTTCATTTATTTATGCATATTTTGAAATGGAAATCGCACATACATTTATACTTGATCATCACATCATTTCTTAGACAAATTTTACAGAAAATATCAGATTTTCTGGGTTATACAAACGATACAAAGCTTTTAAATCAAACATGCTTATGAACTCACCAACATTATATATGTTGACCGTTTTCAAAATAACTTTTATTCTCAGGTAACCGTTAAGCAGGAGAACTTTCAAGTGTAGGAAATTTATTTTGTGTAATGTCAAATCATCGTACAATTTATATTTTGGTAACATGTAACCTAAGGCAATGTACTTGATGTGAACAATACCAGTTGTAATATGTAATGTTTGGTGATGATTGTGTTATGTTTCATGTATATTCATTGTGATGATAATTCAATTGATAGTCACACGAGCCCCCGGACGATTCCGCCGTCTGGTTCGGGGGTGTGACATGGTTATCTAGCATTGTCAGGATTCTGTGATCCTAGTAACCGTTATGGATTGACTGATAAAAGCGTCAAGAGAAAGTGACGCGTTGCTAAGGCGTTGGTTGGATCATCTGTCTTTTGGTCTCAAAGATTCGAGTGTGGTATTGTTTCAGGCATCAGGGACTACTGGTTTCGCTTGAATTCAGGGAGTGCTCATCTGGGTCTTAGAAGTTGTGTGAACCTTCGAGATTGATCATAGGATGGTAAGAAGGATTGGGAATCCTTCCAGTTTTGTGTACTGAAGGATGTTAGTGGAACCAAAGTAGGAAGGAGTGTTCAGGTATCATCGCAGATGCTTCAGCAGAGAGAGGGAGTTCGAGTTCCAACACCCATGGTTCCGCAGGAAGTCAAGATCGAGCCGCAATAGATCGTTGGTATGTATTCCAAATTCAGCTTCTACTATGATTTTTGTTATGGTACTGCATCGATATTGGTAAGGTTATTTCAGAATTTTGTGGCCTGCTTGTGATTGAGTTATATGCCATCTGTATACCATGGATGTTAGAGTAATAGTCGAAGATGTTTCCCTTTAGAGCATGTTCTCAGGATGCAGTCACTGTAGCAAGTGTGACCGGGGCTCGGGAGGTGTTCTGTTAGTCTTCAAGAGTGGTTCAGATTTGATATTGGTTAGTTTTGGAGCACTAGCAGTGGTAAGCATTGGTTGTCAGCAGATCGACCCTTTAGATGGGGAGAAGGATTGAGAATCCTTTCCAAGCTGGGAGCTGTAGGGATTTAGTGGAATCAAAGTGGGGGAGAATCACCCAGTAGTCATGAGCTAAGGTAAGATCGCAACTTGGATGTGTTCGCATCCTTGATGAGAAGGGAAGCAGCCTGGGCGGCTGCCTGGATAGAGCGGCGTGGAAGTCGGGAGTTTGGAAAACTTCCCGACGTTGAGTTCGTGTATTCGCAATAGTTGATGACTGGTTGGGAACCAGGTTGGAGGTTTCCTCGGCAGGGAGCGAGTTGAGTCAGGATGTAAGACTGGGGGATAGCCGTAGCATTCGTTAGCAGCTAGTTGAAGGAGTGTGGGCGAGGGCCCGTATCTCCTAGTCAGCGGAGTGTGGGCGAGGCCCGTATCTCCTAGTTAGCATGATAGAGATCAAGGAAGGATAGTTGTTGAGTTTTAGGATGGAGTTGGTCCCACATAGCCCTAGATAGGTGAGACCTGTGGGAGAGGCTACTCCGAGATATAGTTTGGGTGAGACCCGTGGGCGAGGCCCGTGTGATTATAGCAGCGCAGGTGGGACCTGGTAGAGACCTTAGGGTCAAGAAAGGGGATCGAGGATCCCAGGAATTAGGGAGCCAGGGTGGCAAGGTAGATATAGCAGATTTAGATAGCCGAAGTTTCTTCGTAAGTTGTTGGGAGCGACTTAGAGTTTGAGATTGGGTTTAGTAACCGGTGGTCTCGGTTCATCCAGAAAGCGGACAGGAGATAGCAGGATCATCAGGCAAGGGTAGCGATAAGGGAATTCTTGTTTGGAGCAGTTATTCGTCCGGGAGGTGCTAAATCACTCACAACAGGATTAAATAATCTCAGAGTAGAGGATTTAACTCTGTTTCGCAGCTCTCATTTGAGTCTAACCGTTGCAGGGATGAATTTTCTACTCGAAGGATTATCTGATCCATTCGCTGGGTTGGGCCTTCAGCACTGAGGTGTAATAAGAGGAAGCATTCAATAAGTATCAGCGATGAGTCAGCTGGGAGTGACTGGAAATTTGTTACAGCGAGGGGTTGTCCCACACAGAGATAGAGAAGATTGTTGCTTATGGAAAGTTGCCTTGGGAAGGCCAGTGGCTGCGCAAGGAAAAAGGGGTGAACCCCTTGGATTTCCAGCATGAGTACTCGGGGAGTACCGGAAGGATTGTCGATTGGGTAAGAGCGATGTACTCAGGGTTTATAGTGATGGGATGGTTCTCAAGAGGATACCATTGAGGAATAGCATTTCGCTCAGGAAGACCGGATAGAAAGCCAATAGAAGCGGTCCCTCGAGGATTGGACCGAGCAGTCAGAGTATGCATTATATAGGAACGCCGTGAGAGGTTGCGGGATAGTTGGCCGTAGCGGACTTCGAGGACGAAGTCCAATTTAAGTGGGGGAGAGTTGTAACACCCCATTTTGAAAAGTACTTTGATTGCGGGTTCGGAGGCCCAGGGTATAAGCGATTCGGTCTTTTATGGGTCTCGGGTTTTATTCGAAAGGTTTTAAGGCTTGGGTATGTAGTCAGGAGCGTTGGGCTTCTCGCCACCTTTTCGTGGGTATAAAGTTCGTCGGAAACAGGCTTAGAACGAAGGATTTATAGCACTTTGAAGTTATTGGCAATATTGGTCCTTAATGGAGAAAGATGGCAAGAAAGGACCATGCATGCAAGGTAGCCAGCGCAAGAGTACGCTCAGTGTAGGCTGGGGTACGCCCAACGTATAAAGGAAAATGATCGCGGGTGCGGAGGGGCGTACGCCCAGCGTACGCTCAGAGTTCCCAAACCCTAATTTTAGGGTTGATCCCTATATAAAGAACCGTATGTCTCGAAGGCCAGCCTCCATTTCCACCCTAAAGGAGCTACTATAAAACCCTAATCCATATTTGAGTGTTCTTGGAGCTTAGAAGGTCACTAGAGAAGCATCTTGGTGTTATGAATCCATTTTCAAAACAACAAAGGAACAAGGAAAGGTGGTGGTTCAAAGGAGAGGTTGCAGATATGGGATTGTTGCTTCATTTCTAGCCATTTCAAGGTATAAAGATCTAAACTTGGTGATTATCTTCTTAGATCTCTTAGATTGAGTTTTTGGACCATTTTGGTCCAAAGATTGGAGCTTTGTGGTTCAATCCGATTTCTAGGACTTGGAGTTGCTACTCTCTGTTCTATATGAGTCCCTAAGGCATAAAGTTGCCATCTTGAATGTCTTATTGGGTTCATGCATGAGTTAAGAGCATTTCTATGTGAATGGAATATAATTTTTGGAGTTTAGTTTTGATTGGGACATGCAAAGTCACCAAGTCAGTGACTTTATGGATTAATACGTTGAAAAGGAATTGGATATGTGTTTGTAGCTTTTCGAGTAGAGTATTAAGCACTTAATGGGAAAGTGACTTAACAGGGGGAGTACGCTGAGCGTACATGCAGGTACGCCCAGCGTACACACCATTTGGCTAGTACACTTAGCGTACATAGGAGTACACCCAGCGTACTCATCAGACTTGGGTTTGGCTTGTTTTGGGCCTCGGTTTGGGCCATGCAAGGGATTTTGGTTCTTTGGGCCTTAGTGGGCCATCAGAAGTCAGATAATGTGGGCCAAGAAGACGTTTGGGCTTAGGGTAAGGCCCATTAGAGGGATTTGGTCCAATTTAGCAAATTGAGCCATTAGTGGGCCACCAGTGGGCTTACGAATCCTACCTAGTGTTGGTCCTTTATATGTTATGGTTTGGGCCTTAGTTATGGACCAAGTTGGACTAGGGGGTAAAATGGTCATTTTACCCTAAGGAGGATTATTTTTTTAGACTAAGTGATATTTTGGTATTGATAGCTCGGAGAGCCGAAGGAGTAGCAGTTCGGGGAATTGCCAAATAGCAGCCAGAGGAGTATCAACAGGGTTTCAGCAGTGCGAGGTGAGTTTCCTCACTGTGTGCATGGGTCTACGGCCACAACGTCGGCCCATTTAGTTTATGTATGGTAGGAAGACCCGGGGGTTAGCCTTAGGCATTGTATGATAGTATGTTTCTGAACCACAGTCCGATTTCGGGCGAGGCTCGAGGAAAGTTTATACGTATGTTATTCCGGACCAAGGTCCGATGCCGGGGTAAGCTCGAGGAATGTTAGTATGTTAGTTATACTTGTTGTCTGTGTGATACTTGTATGTGCGTGGTAGGGAGGTGAGTGTGGGCGAGGTCCCGCATCTCATCACTAGCTGAGTATGGATGGGGTTCCGTATCTCATTAGTAGTAGAGTAGGGGCGGGGCCCGAGATAGGAGAGATGTGAGTGTGGGCGGGGGCCCGTATCTCACCATCAGCAGGAGTGTGGACGGGGTTCCATGAATCATCAGAAGCAGGACATGGGTGAGGCCCAAGTTTGGCGAGACCTTAGGATTGGAATACAGTAGAGTATGTTTACTTATGTGTTAGCATGTTTATATGATTGTATGTGTATAGCGGGCGAGGCCCAGAGACAGGCGGGGCCTAAGAGAGAGATATATATGTATACCGAGCGGGGCTCGATACCAGGCGGGGCCTGATGTCGGGCGGTGCCCGATGCCGGAGCGAGTCTGATGCGGGGAAAGTCCCGATGCAATGGGCGGGGCCCCATTATATGGTGATATGTGTAATATGGGGAACTCACTAAACTTCGTGCTTACGGTTTTCAGTTTGGTTTCAGGTACTTGCAGTAGCGGAGGGAAGAGCTCGGGATGACTGCATCGCACACACCACGATGTTTTAGCTTGGGATAATTTACTATGATATGATATGTTTAGACATGATACTCTATTAACTATGTTTTGAATGAATGTTTTGATAACTATGGTTTTTATTATAGTTTTAAAATGAAATTTTTAGACATGATTTTTGGGACGTTACACCATATCAGCTATGGCGGAGTTTCCCGTACGATTAGGGTGGGTTTGTGATGCCCTAGGTTGAGGAATTTGCGAGATCTTTCAGATGCTTTAAGGCTATGCACTTTAGACGGATGATTGTGACAGATGAAGACCTTGAGATACTCGTGAGAGCTCATGGTCATGTTCTTCAGTTTCTTAAGCTCAATTTTGTTGAAGAGTAAAATGAATCGATCTTCATGTTCATGCCTAGGATACATATATGATCTTTGATTTTTACTCCGGAAAATCATGTGTGAATGGACCCAACTTATTTCATATGTGGGTATATGTAATCTAAGAACTGAAGAAATACCTTTCATCTACTATCCTCAAAAGTAATGTTTCATGATTTCAATTTCAATGACTTCTGTTACCAACTCATTCAATGCTACCTGAATATTTAATTGATTGAAATCACACAAACATGTAGTTAAAAAAAATAGAAAATCGAAAGAAATCGTGCAAGAAGTGTGTGTGTGTGTGTGTGTGAACCATAAACTAGTTCTTGATTTGGGTTTTAACCAGAGATAGAGAGAGAGATAGATAGATAGAGAGAGAGAGAGAGAGAAAGAGAGAGAGTCCTATCTTGTTTTTTAATTAATAAAATATAAAAATAAGTATTAAAAAATGTAAAAATAAAAATAAAAGGACATTTTAGTCTTTTTAGTTTTCTGAGGGCAAAAAAAACTAGCTCAAAATGACCTCAATCCAAAAAAATCGAGGTTTGGACCAAACCTCAGAAAAAATACATACTACGTGGACCATTTTTGCATTTTTGCCTATATTATAATTTATATTTTAAAGATGAAAACTTTAAGAAGTATATTAATGTTTTTTATGCGACTTTCTTATCAATTTAAAGAAGGGATAATGACTTGAAAGGGTAACGAACTTTCGACTTTGTTCACATTTAGTCACTAAACTTTTTTTCGTTATCTATTTGCCACTGAACTATTGAAACTGTTCACATTTTACCTTTATGACCGGTTGTTACCGGTCATAAGGGTAAAATGTGAACAGTTTCAATAGTTCAGTGACAAATAGATAACGAAAAAAAGTTTAGTGACTAAATGTGAACAAAATCGAAAGTTCGTTTCCATTTAAAGAAGTTCAATGACTAAATGTGAACAAACTTCCGCTTGTATTATGTTTTAGTAATTATTTATTTTTGTTAAATTGTAGCAACATTTGTTGATGAAGAAATCTATGAAATAAAAAAAAACAAAACCCCGAAAAATATATTAAAAAAAAACAAAAAACCGAAACCGAAATAAAAAACCAATGGTTTGGTATTTTCCAAAATAAAAAATCACAATTTTCCAATCTGATTTTGGTTTTACAAAAATTCAACTTTCGGATTTCCATATCTAAATCTCTCCCCCTTTTTATAATCGAAAAATGATTATAAAACCAAAAAGGGAATGAGAAAGCGCTCAATTCGGAATTTTTCTATCCAAAACTCCCCCTTGTGACATGAGAGATAGAGAGAGAGACATGTAAACACCTTTATATAAGGTGGGTTCATACCACATATAGAGGTGTGCTTGAGATATGTAACATTGAGAGTGTTAGTGTGTGTTAATTATGTAGATTTAGATCTAGATCCTTTTTTGTAAACACCTTTCATAATCGAATGCATCTCTTAAACACCGAAATCACCGTGTTCTTTAATTCTACATGCCAAACCAATGGTCATAATTCACATCAGTGAGAATGGTTCATTTTTTGTAAAACCAAAATCAGATTGAAAATTTTGATTTTTTAGTTTGGAAAATGCCAAACCATTGGTTTTTTATTTCGATTTCGGTTTTTCGTTTTTTTAATATATTTTCGGGGTTTTGTTTTTTTTTATTTCATAGATTTCTTCATCAACAAATGTTGCTAGAATTTAACAAAAATAAATAATTTGCTAAAACAAAATACAATAGGAAGTTTGTTCACATTTAGTCATTGAACTTTTTTAGAGGGAAACGAACTTTCGATTTTGTTCACATTTAATCACTAAACTTTTTTTCATTATCTATTTGCCACTGAACTATTGAAACTATTTACAATTTACCCTGATGACTGGTAACAACCGGTCATAAGGGTAAAATGTGAACAGTTTCAATAGTTCAATGACCAATAAATAACGAAAAAAATTTAGTGATTAAATGTGAACAAAGTCGAAAGTTTGTTACCCTTTCAAGTCATTATCCCTTTAAAGAAAAAATAATAAATGAAAGATACATATTAAAAATATAAAATAAAAATAAATAATTAATTATATGTTTTTTAATTTTTTAGTTCTTATTTTATTAACCCAACAAATCCAAAATAAAAAATAATAATTCGATTATTTCAAAAATCAATATAAAATATTATTCAAATAATGAACAACCATAATCCATGATTTTATAAAGGAAACACTAAGATTATATATATATATATATATATATATATATATATATATATATATATATAGTTTGGACAATTAAAAAGTAATTTATTATCTGCAGTTAAAAGAAGCATAAAAGATCAATATTTTGCTATATATATACTAGGTCTCAGACCCATGTAATATATGAGTTTATTTAAAAAAAATTAAATATGAAATTTTAACAATTTGAAACGTTTGAATATATAAGAAAAATGAGAAAAAGTTTGAATTATTAAAATTAATGAGGCTTTAATGTATTGAATACATTACATATATAAATTCTTTCTAATAAATACGTTACATATATATTACCATACATATTAAATGTGAAATTTTAATTTAATAAAATGAAAAATACAATAAAATGACAAGTGGAAAATAGAAAATTATAATTCTAGAAAACGCCATGTGTCCAAACGAAGGAGAAGAGGACATGTGGAAAAAAGTTCTTTATTTATTAGGGAGGATGGGCTAGGTTATAATGTGAATGGACAACCATTGTGCGGACGTGTGGACAATGCTATTCTATGAGAATTACTATGAGGATATGTTGTTTAGTAATGTGAATACGTTCAACATCACACAACTATTGTCATTTTCATGAATTCTTATTAATTCTTATTCATTTTTGTTCTCACGCTTCGTTTTTCACTCATTTTCATTCTTACAGAATACGACTCAATAAACATTTTGACTACATTCTAACAGAATGAGAATAATAAAAAAAAATCTATAATAACCTTATAGATGATTTAATTGATGAGAATGTATGATAATGACAATAGTTATGTAATATTGAACGTATATATTCACATTATCAAACAACTTATTTTCTTTTTCATTTTCACAGAATAGCATTGTCCACACATCCACACAATAGATGTCAATCTGCATTTGAACCTAACTATATATATATATATATATATATATATATATATATATATATATAGAGAGAGAGAGAGAGAGAGAGAGAGAGAGATAGGTTCAGGTGTTTAAACTAATTATTGTGTTATTGTATGAGTAAATGTAGGCCAATCATTTCAAAAAGGTAAATATGTAATCTTTTATATATATATATATATATATATATATATATATATATATATATATATATATATATATATATATATACGCACACACGAAGAAAGAATATTATTCTCCCTATGAATGAGTATTGACATGGAAGCATCCCAAAAGTATTGGAACAAATATATGATTTGATGCCTATCCACTATTTTTTTCTTCAAAAGAAATTATAATACAATATGTTCCTTAAAAATAACAAAATAGAAAATTAGAAGAAAGATAGATAAAAATTGTACTTGAATAACTTTAAAAAAAACATATACTAATTATATGTGAATTATAACTTAATGATGAATATAGGGTTAATTATATACCTAACAGACATAACATTTATTAGTTTATGATAAAATCTAAATTTACTTTTTACAAATTAAACCAAAAAAGTTGACATTAGTTTTCGTTTTTTATCCGATTTATAAGTGTTCATTATTTACAAACAGTCTTTTAAAAAGGATCAAAATATTGTGTTATTTGTGCAAATAAATTTTTATGTTTATTTACATAAAAAGACATAATATTTTATTTTTTAGGACACTATTATTGAATGAAACTTATAAACTTAGTACAAGGTAAAACCAAAAAATTATGTCATATCTTTTGTTTAAATTACGAAACAAAACATATTTATTCGATAAATGATCAATGCATTGTGTCTTTTATGTAACTAAATGTTAAAACAACTCAACATTTTATATATTTTGTTATTTTAAAAGGTATAATTTTAGATAAGAGTTTGATAGTTATGGGTATCTGGCTTTATAAATAATATTAAGACTGGAAAAAAGTTTTGATTTCGATGTTGCTATCACGTGAGCGTATTAGTTAGTTGTATATTGTGTAGGAATGCGAGTATATACTTCAATCCGAAAGTTAGCATATGTCTGAGAGAATAATCAAGAACCATAGAGACAGTTTACATTTTGTAGGGGTTAACCTTTTTTGAAATCTTTTAATTTGTATTTATAGATGGTGGAGGGTAAAACATATGTTTTCTACTAAAACTGGATTCTAAAAGATAGATATTAGCACAAACCAAGTCAAGGCTCACTGATACTAGACGGGGGAAATGTTTTGGCAACCATATGATCTACAGGGCATATATGCATAAACAGTTTACCAATCAAAATAACATTTAGATAAAAGAAACTGGTATTTTAGATTTTGTAATGTCAAAGACATAGTGATAATGCCTAAATTAGTAATATATTTTGGGTATTTATCTTAATATATTGTTCTAAAATATTGTATTTTAAGATAATTGATACTTAATATGTTTACTATTGGATAAATATAGTTCATATTGGAGTTGGGAAGAAAAAAAAGGGAAAGATCGGATAAAGGAGTTTATATGGATCAAATTCAAAGTTACCAATAAATTTCGACTTAGCGTCGCGAAGAATGAAGATGGGGCCACGAAGAGGCTTAAAGATTTGAGAACCATTGGGGATAGATAGCGCATAGCGCCGCAAAGATTGAAGCGTTGTGGCGCAACCTTTTATTTTCTATAAGTACGAGATTGTGCAATGTAATTCGGTGTGCAGAGAAATACAACTCTCAATTACAAAAAATAAACCCTTTTGTAGAGGACAATATGTTGTGAATATATTCTTTATCGAAGTCTTAGATTCGAAGTGTCTAAGTAGTGTCTTTTGTCTATATTGAAGGCTACATACCTTCGATATATCAATGTATTCAAAGAGCACTTATGCTTTGGCACTTAAAAGTCGAAGTCTTTTTGTATATTTTGTGTCTGTTGAGGGTACTATAGATAGTATTGTAGCATATGTTATAGATATCGCACTTTCACATAACTTACTCATTATACTATGTAACTTTGCTACTTTCTAGACAATCAAGAGCGAAACCAGATTTATTTAACTATTGTGTTCATTTACTTTACGAAATCATAACTTAATTGAATTCTTGACTCTTCAAGTGGTATTAGAGCAGGAATCATCAAATTGTTTGGAGAATTTCTTTCAAGTTTTCATCTATTGATTCAATCTTTCTGAAGTCAACACTTTCTGTATTTGAAAAGAATTTTTCTTTGAACAATGTTTGTGATTGTACGATTATGCAATCAAGTTTCAATTAACCGGATTTGATTTATTTTCAATTCAATTTTCTCATTCTTTTTTATCAAATCGATGACAAACATGAACATGAACACGATGATGAACTACACAAATTTTCTTGGCTCTTCCACAAAAACCTCAATGTTGATTCAAGAGTATTACGTCTAATGGGTTGATTGTATGGAAGATTATCTTACTGGAATTAATGAATATCTATGATGTCCAATCAAAGAAGGTTCATATTGTGTTGGTGTGATTGAAGCAGCTGGATTTGTTGCTCAAACTGAAAGCATGACTGCAACACGCTTGAAGAAAGAAGCGAACGATAAGAGGTGTATTCGTGAACTGAGAGGAACATTGCCTCCTGTTGTTTACAACTACATTTGAGGTTGTAAAACAACACAAATATGGAATACTCTGAAGGAGAAGTTTCAAGGAAATGAATGAACCAAGAAAAGTTCAGTAACTCAATGTCTCTATGATTTATCTGAATTTAAGCAGAAATAGACGGAGTCAATTAAAGCCTACTATGATCGATTCAACGATATGATTTACAAATGTTAAAGGTACAATTTTAGTCGATTGGTTCTTGAGTTTAACATTACGTTCATTCAAGGTTTGAGGAAGGAATGGAAAAACATTTTCCTGATGATCAAAACTCAAGAGAATTTTGATTCATATTTTCTTTCGAACCTGTACAACAACTTGAAATCGCATGAAGCCGAAGTTAAG
This sequence comes from Lactuca virosa, assembly GCF_052849685.1. Lineage (NCBI taxonomy): Eukaryota > Viridiplantae > Streptophyta > Magnoliopsida > Asterales > Asteraceae > Lactuca > Lactuca virosa. The sequence continues at coordinate 171,544,941 of NC_136427.1, read as the reverse complement.
GAAATCGCAGATGAAAAGGACAAAACAACTTTTGGTGGTCCTTTAGCTCTTGTTTCTAAAACCAATGTTATTGAAGCTTGTTATCATGTCGAAGATGGTGAAAATGAAGAGGGGTTAATTGTGAACTTTGATGATGAGGTTGTGGCTTATTATTCCAATAATAATGTCAAGAAGTTTTACAAGAAGCCAATGAAGGGTAACTTGAAAAATAATACATTCAAGAAAACAACTTCAACATCCAATCCTGTTGCTTAGAACAAGAAATATGGAAGTTCTGGTGAGAAGAAGTTAGGGAAAAAGCTTGTTGGCGACTCTGGATACAACTGTAATTATTGCAATGGTAAAAAACATTTAGCAAAGGATTGCAGGTTGAAGAAGAATGAGGAGAAACATGAGAAGGTTAAGGATGAAGCGTATTATGCCTTGAAAATCGAAGAGCTAAGAGCTAAGTCAAAGAATCTATCACTGGTGGCAAGGCATTAGATAAGGATGAAGGTACGTATCAAATTTGGTCATTCGGATCCGATGATGAGGAGATTCGTCATTCGACACATGGTGTTATGTTTGTTATACATACTGGTGATAATGTTGATGTGGAGTATGGTTGTGAGAAATTTATGAAATGAGAGTTTAGGTCAGATAGTGAAGATGAGAGTGTTGATGGAGAAAAGACCAAAGATTGAGAAGGTATGTGATCTATTAATCTCACTTAATATTTCTTCAAGTTCTTATAATTCAATTTTATATGACATCGATGATGTTTGTACTTACTTGAATGATTTGTTGATTTCTATGAGTAGTGATGTAGAGAAAACCAAAGTTGAACTGTATGATGCTAGGAATAAAATTAAGGAGAAAAACTCTAGGATAGAGAGTTTAAACTTGAAGCTTAACAATGTTACAATCAATAGGGACTCTGTGAGGATAGATAATATTTTACTAATCAAACAAAGAAACATTTATTGTAATAGAGCTAAAAGATTGTATGGTAAAATTACTCTTTTATATCACTCCTCTGAGATTTGAAAAGAGCAACATCAAAAACTTTTGCCTTTTATCACATTTAAAAAGGAATTAGTTGATGAAATTTCATTTGATTGTGAAATTAGGGTTTCTAAATTTGATTAGGTAACAAATGATTCATATTCTTATGGTGTTGTTAATATAGATGAATATTTGGATGTTGATGAATTGGTAGATATTGTTAATGATACTTTGAGGAAGAATGAACAAAAGAAAATTTTGAACAAAACTGAATCTTCGACACAATGTTCTTAAGAAAATTTTGCTAATATCGAAGATGATTTTGATGATATCAGTGAAATCGAAGAGGAGGAATGTGTTGATTGCTCGAATTTATCGGTTATTAAAATTAACTCATTAGCTAAAAGTGAAGAGACTGGTGATTCAATGTCGAAGCTTACTGTTGATTCATCTTCGACGACTGATAACAATGTTTCTCAAGAGAAAATCAATATCAAAGATATCAAAAATAATGAGAATGAATTCGATGATGTTTCAAATGGAGAGGAAATTCCACGTGTTGTTGAAGCACAAGTCTTTAAGTATACAAAAGTTTTGAATGAAAAAGGAAAACATTTTCTTGAACAAAATGTTGTGATGTATCCAAAATTCAAAGATTTTCCAAATCAAGTTTTTGTGATGTCAGGAAATGGAGAGAATGTTAACTCGAAGTTGCAGGATTTGTTAGAAGAGGATAACAAGAAAGTAAGTTATGAGGGTTTTTACTCAAATAAAAATGTTGTGGAAAATAATTTGAATCATAGATCAAAGACTTTTCAAAAGTCGAATTTCAAAAAGAACAAGAAAGACAAGACTAGTGTTTGGGTTGTGAAAGGAACTCGATCTTCTTTAAAGACATGTTAAAACCTGTTAATGTATCTATACCAGAAGAGTCAAAGGTTTACAAGTTGAAGGTTAAAAATTCAAAACAAAATGAACAAAAATCACCCTTGAAAGGGTCTATAATCCAATCGAAATGTTCGATATGATTCTTACTAGTAGAATAGAAGTAATCTTTAAAAACAAAGACGTTCTCAACAAGGTCCTCAAAATCGTTCACAAAATAATTCTCAAAACCATTCACAAAATCGTTTTCAGAACAAATCACAAGACCATTTGCAAAAATGTTTTTCAAAAGAATAACCAAAATCATTTTCGACAAGAGTCTCAATCTGGTTTTCAAAAACATTACCAAAATCGTTTTTCACAAAATCCACGCAAATATTTTCCACAACAAAATCACGCAAAAATCACAACCAATGTTGATAAGAAAAATGTATCTTTTACACCTGAAAATCCAAAATTTCCAAATCCAATATCGAGACAAAAGTCGAAGGTTGTCTTTTCTAAAGGTAAAAGTGATGTCGATAATTTCAACCATTGGTTTGAACACAAAGGCAAGAAATATCAATCCCATGAATTTACACAATATCAAGTAAAAAATGCTTATGAATTTACACAATATCAACAAAGGCACCAACATTTCGTTTTGGACCAAAAGCACAAAAATTTGCCAACCATAGGGACCATTTTTGCAATTTTGTCATCAATTTGCTAACTATCGAATACTTTTTCAAATTAAGCTGGCTTTAGCATTGAAGGCTTTCCCACTTGAATCTCAAAAATCATAATAAGCTAGTTTTGAATGATTTAGTTTGAGGTTTACCTATACTTAAATTTGACAATGATTCCTTGTGTGCAACTTGTGAACAAGGAAAACTGCATCGACAAGGACATCCAATCGTCATTGACTCGAAGATAGTTGAACTCCTGGAACTTCCGCATATTGACTTATGTGGATCATCGACAATTGAGTCATTTGGTGGGAAGAAGTATATCTTGGTCATAGTAGATGACTTCTCACGTTTTACGTGGGTACACTTTCTTCGACGAAAGTATGAAACTGCTCAAGTGATGATAGACTTCATCAAAAGCATCAAAGTAAGTTTGAAGAAGACAGTTCGTAGAATCAGAAGTGACAATGGAAACGAATTTCAAGAATCATGCTCTTGATTCATTCTTGATCAGTCATGGCATTTATCATAATCTTTTAGCTCCATATACATCTCAACAAAATGAAGTAGTAGAAAGGAGAAATCAATCTTTGTGTGAAACAGTTACATCGATGCTAACATATGCGAATTTGCCTCAATACTAGTGGGTTGATGTGACAACCGTCAATTTTCAGGCTAGTTGATGTGCACAAAAGTACCCACTAATTTTAATATTTATAACCTAACAAACTTAGACCAACTATGCACCTATAGGCAGTGTACCTAGTCAGATTATAGTATAGCTTGGGTAAGTCGGGTATCGATCACAGGGAACGGTGTTACTAATTAATCTACTTGCTATCAAATTAACCTAATTATTAACAAGTTTAGAAAGGGTATTATCTAATTTTACAAGATCAGACGAACTTAGCTCAAATTCAATCAATAAGTAAAAACACTCTTGTTTAGTTCGAATCCACTTCGTCCTTATGGCTAGCTAATAATTATGGATTATCAAGTTGGTTTTAATTATATTAGTAATTTAAGTCTAATTTTACCAATAATTAATTAATTCATGTAAAAATATGTATGGTCACACACAATTAAACACATAACTAATTATGAATATGAATATGCTATGTAAGATTTATTATGCAAACGCAATTATAGTCACAATCTACGTTCTCTAGCACAACTAAGTTTATTTACTTTAATTACTAACTAATATTGGTCAATCCTAGCTCTAACAATTTAATGTTCACTAAATCATTAGGTAAACAAGTTCATGCAGTTAATGGTCACTAAGCTACACAGAACATGGAATCAAGCAACTAAGGAAACAATCATAAGCATGCTAGGTAATTATAAATCAAACACAAGCAATTTACCAACTAAATAAATCCATACAAAATTAAGCTATTCATAAGTTAGAAGCTTTATCTAGCTAAACAAGAGTAGCTAGATTCAGCTTCTCATAATAGCAACTAACACACTAACACAAATCAAAGTATAAGGAAACATGTTCATAAGTATCAAATAAGTGAACTAAATTATGGACCTTCACTCTTTTGGTATTGAAAACCTTTTTCCAGGACCTTTCTTCTGCTAAAAATCGCCTTCTGGAAACCCTTCAATCAGCCAAAAGTTCCTCAAATCGTAATGGGCAAGGGAATTTATAGTATTCTGATTTCCCGAGTTCACGTCGTGAACCATAAGGATTCACGTCGTGAATATTAGATAACCGTGTTCGGCAAGGACTCTTCCACCCGTATGCATATCTTCTAGAATTCTCGACTCACGTCGTGAACCATGAATTGTTCACGTCGTGAAAACGTCTTTTGGGTGATTTTCCGTTCTTTTTTCTTTCAATCCTCCAAAGTTCCATATTCTGTCAATTTCAGTCCCTATCTTCGAAGATGCTTCTGTTTGGCTGCAAAATAACAAATTAAACTTATAAGTACCATTATTCTATGCAAATAACCAAAATATTAATAGAAATGTAATTAAATATTGCCTAAAAATATGTATAAATATGGCAATATCAAAATACCCCACACTTGTTCTTTGCTTGCCCTCAAGCAAATCTAATTATTAAATCAAACCTTCATCACCAATATCACATAGAACGATCCAACTCAAGTCTCAGCCATTATGCTAAAACCTCAACGCATGCATTTGTGTCTAAAATTTTTCCTAAGTAACCCCCCATACTTTAAATACTCACAATCTTCATAAACACTCGCCCACTTCTTTCGAACAATGCTCATTTTATGCAACCCTCCGAATCCATCCTCAGAAAGCTTTCTAACTTCAAGATATTTTTGTAAAGCTACCCAAGCATACATAAACTAGAGAATTACAACTTTTTAGAAGATACCACAACTTGGAGCTCCTGAATTCTTCTTTACTTTGATAATTAATCTTCAATTTCTTTGAATTCACCATCTTTGTGTAATTTTGATATCTTCAACTTTTGAAACTTCAGAATTTTCGATCTTTGTCTTCTTACTTTGATACTTTTATGCTCTAAAAATTCTTCAAATTTTCACTTTTTTGGTAATTTCTCTCTTTTTTTTTACATGTACTCACTTCTTTTTTTTAAATATCACTCAAAAACCTACATGCTTAAGCAGGGGCGCTTTACTTCAACCCTTATTGGTTAAGACATATCTTTCCTGGATACATTTCAAGTTTAGGCTGCTAAACATATTGCATCCCTCAAACCAAGCAGGGTTATGTTTTTGTTCCATGATTTCACTAAAATAAGGGAGACCACAAATGCACTATAACGTGTATTGGCTCAACTAAACATTTGAGCCTTTATCAGATCATCCCAATGCAACACTAGCAACTTAAGTTCAAATTATTATTATTACTAGATTCAATTATTAAAAATTTTAAAATTTCCAAATTCTCTAGATAATATAAATTTACCAAATTTTCTAGCAATTTACTTTTTCTACCCCCTACCCCATACTTATGGCATACAATGCCCTTATTGTATGCATAAAATAAATTAAAATTAAGATAAAGGGAGAAAAAGGAACAGACTCCCCTGGGATAGTGGCGTGATCATTTCCAAAAGTGTGGTTGAAATATGCATCTCGAATATTGGACCTCTTAAAAAATAAGAATTGGACTCGAACTTGCGAAACCAGCCATCAATCAAAACTTCAATCTTCAAAAAGAATGGTGCAAGCCTCCAAATCGTGTAGACAATGTGGGAAAGCATACGCCACATTGTATATTAGAGAAAACAGCCCATCGAATCGTCACAAAAGTGTCATAAGGAATGGTAGTAATTCCATGTAATGAAGAAGAGCGGAACGGAATAAATGTGGTGGAAATTCAAAACTCACGACGTGAATCAGTATAGGCTCACGACGTGGAGTCTGGGTGAACCAGAATTGAAACTGCCTTCTTACATATACTCCTCTCAACATCTCAACAAATTAAGACCCTTCTAAATTCAGTGTATTTTGACGACTCTTCTAACTATAACCTCTCTCTCGACTCACCCCACACTTATTTCCAATTGTGGGTTTCGACTTTCAATTTCTAGACTTGAACGACACTCGCCTAAACGAACACGACTCTTGACTCGACCTTACTCCTTCCCCAAGACTCCATAGCAAGCTGAAAGTTAACAACCAAAGAAAAACAAAGTAACATAATATCTTAAAGTATTACAATCCAAACAAAATAAAAACAAACCAAATAAGTCTAAAACAAATAAAATAAAACTAAACGATCAATCATCTTCATCCTCCTCGTTTGCTCCACTAGTGCCCGCCCCATATCCTCCTTGTCCATGATACTCACTCATCCTAGGGTAAATTGGGTAGTGATACCCCAGGTGAGGAGGCTGCTCCACACTGAAGTGCCGAACCATATTCTCCATAGTCCCTCCAATCCCGTTTACGCTCAAGGAAAGCTGGTCAAAATACCCTGTCATATTATCCCCAATATGTGATCCTACCATGGGTGCGGGTGTATGCACCGGCTGCCCTCGCTCTCCTCTTCCTCTAACATTCCTTCTCCTCGGCCTTGGTTGTGGTGCGGGTTGATCACCCTGCTTCTCACCACCATCCTCATCATCCGACCGCACAATTCCCCAGTGGGTTCCATAATTTTGGACCACCCGCATGGTCTCCAAATAACCCATACTAAACTCATGTCCATCCATGCAAGTCATGGAACGAGTGATATCAGGAACAAGCAACCCATATGATCGGGCCAAACGGGTAATGAACTACCCTCCATAAATAGGGTTCCCGGGGCGAGAACTGGCAGCAGAGTCAGCCAAGAAGCGTGCTAAAAAATAGGGAATGTTGCAACACACTCCCGGCTACAAGATGCACCATAAAAAGAAGAGATTCTGCTGTATTACTTTGTCCCCATGCCTTCTGTGATTAATGGAGAAAGTGATCAGTCGGTGGAGTAGACGGTGGATAGGAGAGCGAATGCTGCTCTCGGGAGACACTCCAGAATTGAATATCCCGGAGGCAATATTATGCCAAAAATCATAACCAGTAACACCATCAACATGCCCTCGAGCTGCCTCCCTTAAAAACATGTCACACTCGGGAATCATTGCCTCTTCGGGATTATAAATCCCAACCCTCCACGAAAACTCCACAAGGCTACATTCCCGGTACTCCCCCCAAGACGAAATACCAGTGCTTGCGGATAACGGGGATCTTGGACATTCTCGTGGAATGTCACCGTGGAGAAAAACTCCACACACAACTCCTTATAGACCCGCTCTTGGACACGGAAAAGATTTTGCCACCCCGCACAAGTAAAAGAAAAACCATCTCCAATAAAATTTTTAGTAAGAAACGGAGACATCCTAACCACAAGCCCGACCTCCCTCAAACGTGCCCATTCAATAGTGGGTGCAACAGCAATCTCCCGGTTGTACAACCATCTTAGCCGGTTGTTCCAACGCGTATATATATCCCGTAACATATTTGTTGGAAAGACGTAAAACAGGTGGAGACTAGAAACCCCGGTTGGAACTTCTCTTCTGGGACCCATTCCTGTAAAAACAAGCAGCAAACACAGCCAAAGAAATAACCCAACAGATTAGTAGTAAAAGAAACATGGAACTGTCCAGTCTAGAATTCACGTCGTGAATTCCTAGGAATTCACGTCGTGAGTTCGTCATCGCGAATTGAATCTGTCCATTTTCTGTAGAAATTGGGCCAATACAATGCTTGGGGTTTACTCCTATGCTAATTTCAACCACAAATCATCAACATTCCAAGGCTATTACGGGATTTTTAGGGAACATTTTTGACATTTCAACTAATTACAAACCCTAACCCTAAGTTTCAACTATTAGAGAAGAATTAGACATGAGAATAAAGAAGTATTACCTTAGATTGAAAGATTACGTAAGCAAAAACGAAAATGGATTGTATGTCGGCCGAAATCGAGGCAAAAATGGGAGACCAGTCTTCGTGTTCACTTCGTGGGAATAAAGAATGAGTTGGTCAAAGGGATTCTGTATTCTTTAATCTGTGGTCCCGTGATTGCTACTGTTCACGTCGTGAATCCTTAAGGATTCACGTCGTGAGTCCTGTCTGGGCTTAATTTTGGGCCATTCATTCTTCATCAGAAATGGATTAGTCTTGGGCCATTTAGTTTAACAGAAAATGGACTGATATGTATCAACGATCTATTGTCCGGTTCATTCAGAACTCACGTCGTGAATCATAATGATTCACTTCATGAATACTGTATGACAATATATATATATATATATATATATATATATATATATATATATATATATATATATATATATATATATTTATCCAGGGTTGTCTATTAACTAACTTCTGAATTATTACCACTTCATTTTTAGGGAGCCTCGACCTCATCTCAAGGCCACCATGGACCAGATGCCACCCGCATCGAGTAGTGCTTGCACTGCTCACATTTTGTTATAAAACTAGGATTTCGAGTATGCGTTGGTGCTACTTTTTCTTGCAAGTAGGTTCGACCCTACGTCTAAGTGATTACACTATTCGAGGAGTCGATATGCTGTTAAAATTTTCTTTTTCTGAATTGATGTAATGTAGACCTCCTATGAGGACTAATGTTCCTAAGCATTATGTACCAAATTTACATCAATGAAATTGGTTTGCATTTTATTGGATGTTCGGCATTGGATCTCATAACTTGATAACACAAACGATTTGCAAATGATAACTCTAAAATTTTTAAGGTGTACCTCGAAGTTATGTGTAATTAAGCGATGATCGACTTAGAAATGGTGAGCCCGCCTTGGGTCCTGTTCCTTGTTTGGTTGTGGACTTAGGACAGACTCGTTAGGTTCAACGGTTTATCTAAACTTAATTACATGCAACTGGCGTACGTTGAGTAAATTTTAGGAATGAATCAGGCACAGGGTAGAACATGAGTGTTCGGTTGAGACACTATTATTAAATTCCTAAGTTTATTAGTATAGACTTTATTTATGAAATGCTTGCAAATACAATAAAGTTGGGATATAATACTGATAATGTAACTCAAATAGCACCTGACTTGTCCTTACTATTGAAGACTCACAGACTTTTCGCCTTTAAAACTTTTGACAGAACTATGCCGCCAAGGAAAAGACCCAGACCTTCCGGCAGCGCAACACCACCACCTCCTCCGCCACCACCTCCACAGTTTGATTCCGTAATGTTCCAGGCTGCAGTAACAGCAGCCGTGGCGGCCGCAATGTCGCAGATAGGTACAAACGGTGCCGGTGGTTCTGGATCTGGTGCTACGCACTCTAACCACGGGGACAATATGGGGCGTACAAAAGAGTGTTCTTACAAAGAGTTCACGAATGGCAAACCCGATTTTTTCAGTGGAAGCGGGGGAGTTGTTACACTAATGCAATGGTTCGAGAGGACTAAAGCAGTTTTCGAAATCTGTGCTTGTCCCGAAACGAGCAAAGTCAAGTATGCGGCATTCACTTTCACCGGTAAAGCTCTCACTTGGTGGAATGGCTGAGTTAAGTCACTCACTCCTGCAGTGGCTAACTCTATAAGCTGGGAGGACTTGAAAGCTTTGATGCTAAAGGAGTATTGACCGAGGGGAGAAGTGCAAAAACTTCAAGAAGAACTCTGGAACCTCAAGATGTCGGGCACAGACCTTGAAACTTATACTGACCGATTCAATGACCTAGCACTCCTCTGCCCATCTATGGTCACTCCAGAAGAGAAGAAGGTGGAACGATACCTCTGGGGGCTATCATCCCAGATTCAAGATAGTGTACTGGCCTCGAAACCCAAAACTTTTGGCAGTGCCAAGGAATTGGCACAACAACTTGTCGACCATAGGGCCAGCCACGGTACTGCTACTATCACCCATGATCAAGCTAGGGGGAGCAATAAAAGAAAATTCTGGAACAACAAAAAGAAGCAGTCGGTACCAGACTCCGCCAAAAAGCAACAGACAGTTGTTGTCCATGCTGCCATTACTCCTGTCACTCCAACACCACCGAAGCAATATGCAGGAACCCTTCCCAAGTGCAACAAGTGCAACTTCCACCACACCGGTGCTTGTCGGGAAAGGCACTACAACAACTGCAACAAGAACGGTCACACTGCTCGATTCTGTAAAGCGCCAGCCCAACCCATCACTCAAGTCACTAACACCAGAGCAAGTCGAGCCTGCTATGGCTGTGGGGAAACGAGGCACTTCAAACGAGACTGCCCAAAGGCACGAAACGCCAATGTTGGGGGTGTAGGAAGGGTCCTAACTATAGGGCACGGAGAAGCAGTCAAGGACCCCACGGTGGTTACCGGTACGTTCCTCCTTAATAACTCTTATGCATGCATACTTTTCGATAGTGAAGCGGAGAGGAGTTTCGTTAGCCATAAATTCAAACAATTGTTAAAACAAAATCCCCAAATACTAAAAGATTCATACGTCGTAGAAATGGCAAACGGGAAGGCAGAGCGCACTAATGATATTTACGAAGGGTGTACCCTCACTCTAGAAAACCATTCGTTCAAAATCGACCTAATGCCGGTCACAATAAAAAGTTTCGATATCATCATTGGCATGGATTGGTTAAGTTCTAATCGTGCCGACATTTTATGTTACGAAAGGGCCGTCCGCCTTAATCTGCCAAATGGCGAAACCCTTTTTATCTACGGCGATAAACCCAGTACAAATCTACAAATCATTTCTTGCGTCAAGGCTCAAAAGTATCTCCGAAAGGAATACCACGCCTTCTTAGCCCACGTGATAGATAAGAAACAAGAAGCGAAGGACATCAAAGACATTCCGGAGGTGTGTAATTATCCCGACGTGTTCCCAGAAGACCTTCCAGGTGTACCAATTACACGAAAAGTCGAATTCCGAATCGATTTGGTCCCAGGAGCTACCCCCGTAGCCAAAGCTCCATACCGTCTCGCACCGGCGGAAATGCAAGAACTGTCCAGTCAACTGAATGAGCTGCTCAGAAAAGGGTTTATCAGACCGAGCTTTTCACCTTGGGGAGCACCAGTCCTGTTTGTGAAGAAGAAGGACGGATCTTTTCGCATGTGCATCGATTACTGCGAGTTAAATAAGCTTACCATCAAAAACCGATACCCTCTACCCCGAATCGACGACCTCTTCGATCAAATTCAAGGAGCAAGCTACTTTTCAAAAATCGATCTGAGGTCGGGTTACCATCAGCTTCGAGTCCAAGAGGATGACATCCCCAAAACAGCCTTCAGAACGCGCTATGGTCACTACGAGTTTGTGGTGATGCCCTTCGGATTAACGAACGCACCTGCGGTGTTCATGGACCTAATGAACCGAGTGTGCCGACCCTTCTTAGACAAATTCGTAATCGTATTCATCGACGATATCTTGGTCTATTCACGAAGCGAGGAAGAGCACAACCACCATCTGCGACTAGTATTGGAGACTTTAAGAACTGAGAAGCTTTATGCTAAACTCTCTAAGTGCGAATTCTGGCTCAGAGAAGTAGGATTTATTGGCCATGTGGTCAGCGAGAAAGGGATACATGTGGATTCCTCCAAAATCAAGGCAATCGAAAACTGGTCAGCACCTACAACGCCGACGGAAATCCGACAATTTTTAGGGCTCGCTGGCTACTATCGAAGATTCATACAAAACTTCTCCAAGATCGCTAAACCGCTCACCACCTTGACTCAAAAAGGTGTGATGTTTAAGTGGGAAGATAAACAAGAAGCTGCCTTCCAAATGTTAAAACAAGCCCTGTGCAGCGCACCGATCTTGTCCCTGCCAGAAGGAACCGAAGACTTTGTAGTCTATTGCGACGCATCAAACCAGGGGCTTGGGTGTGTGTTAATGCAGCGAGGAAAGGTCATTGCCTACGCATCGAGGCAATTGAAAACGCACGAGGTTAACTACGCCACGCACGACCTCGAATTAGGAGCAGTAGTATCCGCCCTAAAGATTTGGAGGCACTACCTTTACGGAACGAAGTGTACTGTCTTTACCGATCACAAGAGCCTTCAACACATTCTCAATCAAAAAGAGCTCAACATGCGGCAGAGAAGATGGGTTGAACTGCTGAACGACTACAAGTGCGAGATTCGCTATCATCCGGGCAAGGCCAATGTGGTGGCCGATGCCCTGAGCAGAAAGGAATATTCGGGTCGCCGAGTAAAGTCATTAACGATGACAATCCATTCACACCTGTCCACACAAATCAAGGAGGCTCAGCTGGAGGCCTTGAAACCGGAAAATGTGATGGGTGAGGCATTAAGAGGAATGGATAAAAACCTAGAAGTCAAAGACGACGGAGTTCGTTACCTCATGAACCGAATCTGGACACCGAAGTTCGGTGGTTTCCGAGACGTCATCATGAACGAAGCACACAAGACTAGATACTCCATCCACCCAGGTTCAGATAAAATGTATCTGGATCTCAAGAAGTTATACTGGTGGCCGAACATGAAAGCCGAAATTGCTACCTATGTGGGCAAGTGTTTGACTTGCGCCAAGGATAAGGTAGAATATCAGAAACCATCAGGACTAGGGGTGTAAGTGAGACAAGCCAACTCGTGAGAAACTCGAGACCGACTCGAAAAATACTCGAAATCGACTCGACCTTAATCAGGCCGAGCTCGAGATCGAGCTACTCGAGTACCTTATCGATCCGAGCTCGAGTACTAAAATACTCAGCTCGTAAGGCTCGCGAGCTTAGTTGAGCTTAGTATAATTTACATATATGTCATTTCTTTATAATTGTTCATTTATAGCATATATATCATTTCTTTATAATTATTCATTTATGACATATATGGTTGATGTTATATTGATATTAGGTGATTAATAGTGGTTTTTTGGTAGTTTGGATATTTGCATGTGGAATGTTTAATATTTCTTACTAAATTTAGTGATTTTGATTTTTTTTTTAAATATTAGTCGAGTCGAGCCGAGCCGAGCTCAAGACTGTCGAGTATTTCATGAGCCCGAGCTCGAGCTTAAAATCAAGGCTCGAGTAGAGTTCAAGCTGAGTTTCGAGCTCGAGTATTTTAGTCGAGCCGAGCTTCGAGCTTGGTAGTATTCGACTCGACTCGGCTCGTTTACACCCCTACTCAGGACTACTACAACAGCCTGATATACCTGAGTGGAAGTGGGAACGGATAACCATGGACTTCATAACTAAGTTACCCAAGACAACGGGTGGACTGGATACCATTTGGGTAATCGTCGACAGACTGACCAAGTCAGCACACTTTCTACCAATGAAAGAGAACGACAAGATGGAGAAGCTGACCAAGATGTACATCAAGGAAATCGTGAGATTGCATGGGGTGCCAAAGTCCATTATCTCAGACAGGGATATTCGATTTACCTCACGATTCTGGCAGTCACTTCAGAAGTCCTTGGGAAGTAGGCTGGACATGAGTACAGCCTATCACCCACAAACCGACGGGCAAAGTGAGAGGACCATTCAGACGCTAGAAGACATGCTTAGGGCGTGTGTGATTGTGACAACCCGAAATTTCTATTCTGTACAACTGTGGAGCCTAACCATGAAGGGCTCCGACATAGTCTCCAACAACGCCAGGTTCTGTGAGCTGGTGGCCCTCTGTCCCAACATGGTTCATACAGAGGGAAAGAAGATAGAAAGATACATATGGGGGCTGGTGTCTCCATTCCAGGGAAATGTTTTGGCTTCAAACCCCACTACATTCGATAGTGCCAAGCGATTGGCACAACGGCTTATAGACCATGGGGTTCGTACCCTGACCGCAACAACAACCCTAGCCATCTCAGAACCTTCCAAATCCACTGATTCCAAGCGGAAGTTCTGGGATGACAAGAAGAAGAAGAAGGCTGCCAAAAAGCAGCAGGTCGTGGTAGTACATGCTGCGATAGCACCTGCCGCTGCTTATCCGGTAAAGCAGTACGCTGGAAGTTTGCCTAAGTGCAACAAATGCAACTTCCACCACACAGGAGCCTGCCGAGAAATGCAGTGTTCAAACTGCAACAGGAAGGGGCACACCCCGTTTCTGCAAAGCTCCGGCGAGGCCAATCAACCAAGTCCCCGGTGCAGGAGTGGGCCAAGCTTGCTACGGTTGTGGCGAGGTGGGCCACTACAAGAGGGACTGCCCAAAGGCAGGGAATGCCAGTAGAATGGGAAGAGTTCTGGCCATAGGCCACGAGGAAGCGGTTGCCGACCCCACCGTGGTCACGGGTACGTTTATCCTCGATAACTCTTATGCATGCATACTGTTTGATAGTGGAGCGGAGAGGAGTTTTGTGAACCAAAAATTTGCTCATTTACTTAAGCAAAAATCACGAGCACTTAAAGAACCATTCACTGTAGAAATGGCTAATGGAAAGACGGAGAGCACTAGCAGTATATTCATAGGTGTACCCTAACATTAGATAGCCATTCATTTTCGATCGACCTCATGCCGGTCTCAATTAAAAGTTTCGACGTCATTATCGGCATGGATTGGTTGAGTCTACATCGTGACGACATCATGTGTTATGAAAAGGCAGTTCGCCTTAATCTTCCGTCTGGCGAAACTCTAGTAGTTTATGGCGACAAACCCGGCACGAACCTTCGTATCATATCGAGCATTCAAGCCCAGAAATTCTTGCGAAAGGAATGCCGCGCATTCCTTGCTCATGTGGTCGATGTGAGCCAAGAAACGAAAGACATTCAGAACATTCCAGTAGTACGCGACTTTCCCGACATCTTTCCGGAAGAACTCCCAGGATTACCTCCGCAACGTCAAGTCGAGTTCAGAATCGACTTAGTTCCAGGGGCTACCCACGTAGCTAAATCGCCCTATCGTCTAGCACCTGCAGAGATGCAAGAACTGTCCTGTCAACTTAACGAACTGCTCAGCAAGGGATTTATAAGACCAAGCTTCTCACCCTGGGGAGCTCCAGTCTTGTTCGTCAAGAAGAAAGACGGATCGTTCCGTATGTGCATCGACTACAGGGAGCTCAACTAACTGACCGTCGAAAATCGTTACCCTCTGCCTCGCATTGACGATTTATTTGATCAACTGCAAGGGGCGAGCTTCTTTTCAAAAATCGATCTAAGATCCGGATATCACCAACTACGAGTGCTAGGGGAGGATGTCCCGAAGATAGCCTTCCGAACTCGTTATGGGCACTACGAATTCGTAGTGATGCCATTCGGATTAACAAACGCGCCCGCAGTATTCATGGATTTAATGAATAGGGTGTGTCGTCCTTACTTGGATCAGTTCGTCATCATCTTCATCGATGACATACTTATCTACTCTCGCAGTAAGGAGGAGCATAGTCAACATCTGCGACAGGTCTTAGAAACACTGCGTTCGGAGAAGCTCTATGCGAAGTTCTCGAAATTCGAATTTTAGATCCGAAGAGTCGAATTCTTAGGGCATGTGGTTAGCGAGGAGGGAATACACGTGGACCCTTCCAAAATCAAAGCCATTGAGAGCTGGTCAACACCGAAGACGCCTACTAAAATTCGTCAATTTCTAGGCCTCGCTGGCTACTATCGCAGGTTCATTCAGAACTTCTCACGAATTGCAAAACCTCTCACTACTTTGACCCAGAAGGGCGTGGCCTTTGACTGGGAAGAGAAGCAGGAGAGAGCATTCCAAACGCTCAAACGAACCTTGTGCATCGCGCCAATACTACCCCTCCCCGAAGGGATAGAAGACTTCATGATCTATTGCGATGCGTCAAATCAAGGGCTCGACTGTGTTCTGATGCAACGAGGTAAGGTCATCGCCTATGCCTCGAGACAGCTAAAGACACACGAGGTCAACTACACTACCCACGATATTGAGTTAGGAGCAATTGTGTTTGCTCTGAAGATCTAGAGACACTACCTGTACGGTACAAAAAGCACTATCTTTACAGACCACAAAAGCCTACAACATATATTCGACTAGAAGGAGCTCAACATGAGACAACGACGGTGGGTCGAGCTACTCTGTGACTACGAATGCGAAATTCGTTATCATCCGGGTAAAGCCAACGTAGTAGCTGACGCCCTAAGTCGGAACGAATACTCTGGTCGTAGAGTCAAATCATTGACTATGACAATCCATTCACACTTGTCCACACAAATTAAGGAGGCTCAGCTCGACGCTTTGAAACCTGAAAATGTGGCGAGTGAATCCCTGAGAGGGATGGATAAGAACTTGGAAGTCAAGGGCGGCGGAGCCTTATATCTCATGGATCGGATCTGGACACCGAGACACGGTGGTTTCAGAGACTTGGTGATGACCGAGGCGCACAACACTCGTTATTCCGTCCACCCAGGTTCAGATAAGATGTATCTGGATCTCAAAAAGCTATACTGGTGGCCTAACATGAAAGCAGAGATTGCTACCTTCGTGAGTAAATGTCTTACTTGCGCCAAGGTGAAGGTCGAATACCAGAAACCCTCCGGTCTACTACAACAACCGGAGATACCAGAATGGAAGTGGGAGCGGATCACTATGGACTTCATAACCAAGTTGCCCAAGACAACGGGTGGACTTGATACCATATGGGTCATCGTCGACAGATTGACCAAGTCCGCACACTTCCTGCCTATCAAAGAAACAGACAAGATGGATAAGCTTACAAGAACTTACATAAGGGAGATTGTACGACTGCACGGTGTTCCCATATCCATTATCTCGAACAGAGATAGTAGATTCACTTCGAGGTTCTGGTAGTCGTTACAAAGTTCCCTAGGAACTAGGCTGGACATGAGTACAGCCTACCATCCACAAACCGACGGACAAAGTGAGAGAACTATCCAAACCTTGGAAGATATGTTGCGAGCCTGTGTGATCGACTTTGGGAAAGCATGGGATACTCATTTACCCCTTGTCGAATTTTCCTATAACAACAGTTATCACACGAGCTTAAAGGTTGCTCCATTCGAGGCCCTCTATGGCCGAAAGTGCAGATCTCCTCTGTGCTGGGCTGAGGTGGGTGATACCCAGTTAGCTAAAGGACGAGTTCCTGAAAGCACTCTCACGGGTCCGGAGATCATTCGGGAAACGATAGAAAAGATCGTTTAGATTCGTGAACGATTGAAAGCCTCTAGAGACTGACAGAAAAGCTATGCAGATAAACGAAGGAAACCGTTGGAATTCCAGGTGGGCGACCGTGTTCTATTGAAGGTCTCACCCTGGAAGGGCTTAATACGCTTTGGAAAGCGTGGAAAGCTAAATCCAAGATACATAGGGCCTTTCGAGATTCTCGCTAGAATCGGCCCTGTAGCTTACGAACTTAACTTACCTCGTGAACTCAGTAACGTACATTCTACTTTCCACGTCTCGAACTTGAAAAAGTGTCTGTCCGACAAGACTCTTGTAATCCCACTCGACGAAATCGAGATCAACGAGAGCCTCAACTTCGTGGAAGAACCTGTAGAGATCCTGGACCGAGAGGTCAAACGAACGAAACAAAGCCGCATCACGATAGTGAAGGTTCGCTGGAACGCCAAGCGAGGACCTGAATTCACTTGGGAGCGAGAGGATCAGATGAAACTGAAATATCCTCGTCTTTTTACTTAGTTATTTGTAACTACTTATTTGCTTAAACTCTAATTTCGGGATGAAATTCCTTCTAACGGGGGGATGATGTGACAACCCGAAATTTCTATTCTGTACAACCATTCACTTCAATAGAAGTCAGAACTGTTTCTGCTAACTTTTGAGCTGTGTAGAGTCAGTTTGAGTGTTTTAAAGCTTAGTACTTCAGGAGATAACTGGAGAGAGGATGCTCTAGGGTTTATTGTGCATCAGTAAGGTCTCAAAACTCCAAGAGTTTGGAGTTTACGGCCTAAACATGGAGTTTACGGCCGTAAACTCCAATGAGTATAAATATGACACTTAGTCATTTTACTCATTTTTTTTCACACTTTCGAAAGCTAGAACATCAAATCCTATCAAGTATCATCTGATTTTCCTTCTTGATCTTCAACTTTGTAAGTGTTTCTTGCCCTAATTAGTTGATATCTTACTTAAGCTAGTGATCTTACATGATTTCATCCGTGAAATCATTCCATATGTGTAGATCTTCAAGTGTTCTTAGTTTCACCAAGAACACACACTAGTGTTCTTGGACTTTTAACACCCTTTCAAGCTCCTTTATTGTAAGTACTCTTACCTAGTGTGTTATAAGGCTTGTTACACTTCTTAATCAACTAGAAAACACAAAGAAACACAAGATCAAAGGTGTTTATGGTCCAAACATGTTCTTGGACCGTAAACCCTAATGAAAGGGCCATTGTGTGCCCTAGTCCCTTACCAAGCCTTGGATACTAGTCTAGATCACATCCTTGAAGTGTATAGGACCTTAAACATCGAAAACATCAAGGACCATTAGAGTTTACGGCCGTAAACTCATGGATAAATGGTCCATGGGCCGTAAACTCTACAAAGGGGTGAAATGTTGCCACAATCACTTCCTGAGGCTTAGACTTGAAGTAAGGATGCTTCATTATGACTTCTAGGACTTCAAAACACAAAATGGTAGAAGTACCATGGGTTTACGGCCGTAAACTCATGGGTTTACGACCGTAAACTCCAAGAGACTTGGTCCCAAAACCGTAAACTCATAAAGAGTTTACCCTTGGACCCTAAACTCAAAAGCCAAGCCCTACAACCCTTAGATGCAATCCTTAGTACTTATAGCACTTAAATCAAGTGTTTTTCATGTCCTAGGATGTCTTAACTTGGTTAATTAGTTGTTAAATGACTAATTGGATACATATATGTGTTATTATATGTTAACTAGGATCCTTGTGTGTGTTCAAGTCTTCACTTGACACTTAGCATCCTATACCATCCGTTCATCCAAACCACTCACTACAGGTGAGTTCATACCCCTTAATCAACCTTTTAAATGATTTTAAATGCTTTTATGGGGGGATACAAGTTGAACTATTATAGTTATTATATCAATCACATGTGATTAATAACTACCAAACAAGTGGATTTCTTACTTTTCAAACTGTGTTATCAAACAAACTACTTTAAACTGTTTTACAAACTCTTTTACATGTCAAATACTTTTATTAAACTCTTTTAAACTTATATTCTGTTAAATGTGTATCTATATAGATATAGTTATATAAGTAGGATTGAAAGGACTTAGGACTAATAGCTCACCTTACCTCCTATTCCTCGTTTGGTTGTGGACTTAGGGTATCGGTTGTTTGTCCGAAGGTCGTTTGAATCCTAGTTATATATTATGTATATGTATATAGATATAAAAGTTCCTTCTTTCTATTCAATACCTTTGGGTAGCAAAAGTATACAAACATGTTCATACATACAAACCATATTACTAGTAAACTATAATAGGTGTAGTTTAGGAAGATACTAATACTATTACTAGAACAGTGAAACATACAATGAGTCAGTTCATACATGAGTCAATACCATACAGAGAGAACATAACATACAGATAGAGAATACTATGATGAGAAACAAACAATACCATACAGAGAGAACATACATACATACTAGACAGAGAGAGAACATACAATACAGCTAGTACATACAATACCATACAGAGAGAACATACATACATACTAGACAGAGAGAGAACATACAATACAGCTAGTACATACAATACATTCACAAGTACACTAATACAGTTATGTGAGCCACGTAACGGGGCATGGCATCACCTGTCATGGCTCGTTTTGTATCCAAAATCTCCTTAAATGGAGAGCGTTGAGTTTGTGTATAGATCTATACTGGATTGACTATCCTACACCTTGCTGCTCGCTACAGTGGGACTTGCAAGTCTACGGGTGCCAAACGTCATTTTTTCCGACGTCTTACATCGTCGTGTTTATAGTCGGTAGTATGGTACAAGCCGATCACATGGTACTTTAAATAACAATTGGTTTAAGGTAGTTAGTACAACAGTAGTTACTTAATACAACACTACAGTACTATTTCATTTTCCCATTTGCATTCACTTTGTGATCTTCACACATTAAACAGTAATGTAAAAACTATATTTTTGGTTAATGATACTCAGATTTGGGAAAATACATACTCTTACAAGAGACACACACACCAACACTTGATGCCTTGGTAGAAGGCTACTTTTAGTAGAAAACATAGGGATTTCTAGGAGAGTTCAAACACTTACAAACATCTTACAAACACTTTCATACAAACACAGACACTAATATACTTATGATCTCACCAGCTTTAAAGCTGATAAACTCTTTCAAAATAACTTGTATTCTCAGGTCACTAGTAGACAGGTACCAGTGCCAGGTTTTGAGAAGATGGAGCTCGTTCAAGACTCATCTTTTATTTTGATTCGTATTTTTGGTGTCTATTAAACTTGACAGAACACACTTGTATTAAATTATATTATTAATGCAATGGATGATGTTGTTGCTTGTTTACTACTATTCATTGTTGTGATACTGTACATGACGTCCTCCACCCCCGAACGATTCCGCCGTTCCGGTTTTGGGGTGTGACAGTGATAAACTTTGGTAAAGCTTGGGATACCCATTTACCACTTGTCAAATTCTCGTATAATAACAGTTATCACACTAGCATCAAGGTTGCACCATTTGAAGCCCTCTATGGCCGCAAGTGCAGGTCACCACTGTGCTGGGCTGAAGTGGGCGACACACAACTAGCTAAGGGACAAGTCCCTAATAGCACCCTCACTGGTCCGGAGATAATAAGAGAAACTACAGAGAAGATTGTTCAAATTCGAGAACGATTAAAGGCTTCTAGAGACAGACAGAAAAGTTACGCAGATAACAGACGAAAGCCTTTGGAATTCCAGGTTGGAGATCGTGTGCTATTAAAGGTCTCACCCTGGAAGGGTTTAATACGTTTTGGTAAACGAGGAAAGCTGAACCCTAGATACATCGGACCATTCGAGATCCTCGCTAGGATTGGCCCGGTAGCTTACAAGCTTCGCCTACCACAAGAACTTAATAACGTACATCCTACCTTCCACGTATCGAACATAAAGAAGTGTTTTGTCCGACGAGACTCTTGTAATACCACTCGACGAAATTGAAATCATCGAGAGTCTCCACTTCGTGGAAAAACCGGTAGAAATCATGCATCGAGAGATCAAAAGAACAAAGCAAAGTCGCATTCCCATTGTGAAGGTCCGTTGGAACGCTAAACGAGGACCCGAATTCACCTGGGAACGCGAGGATCAGATGAAACAAAAGTATCCGCATCTCTTCCCAAATTCTTGAAGTCCCAGTCAAAATGCTAAATTTTGGGACGAAATTTCTTCTAACGGGGGGATGATGTGACAACCGTCAATTTTCAGGCTAGTCAAAGTCAAATAAAGTCAACAAGTCAAACCGTCAACTCATCTAACTCTAGTATATTAGGGTTTACAATATGTTAACTACTATACAACTCGCTATTTTAATAAGAAGTTATCACTTGGAAAGTTCGCATGATTGAAATTCTTAAACCCTAAATGGGACAAGTGAGGTAACAAAACGATAAAACACTATTGCATACCCTTCGGGGGTGTGTAAGACCCTTAAACATGGCTTAACGGGGTTTACGAACCTTACATGGCGAAGCTAAATATCCAAAAAGGTCACAAACGAAATCTCTCCAAGTATGTGAAACCTCTCTGAAATCTCTCCAAGTATGTGAAATCTCTCCGAAATCTCTCAAAGTATGTGAAATCTCTCCCAAATCTCTCCAAGTATGTGAAATCTCTCCCAAAATCTCTCCAAGTATGTGAAATCTCTCCTAAATCTCTGCAAGTATATGAAATCTCTCCCAAATCTCTCTATGTAGCTTCCTCAGTCGAAAACAGCCCAAAACCGAAGGAGAAAACCCAAAAGGAACCCTCTTGGTCCGGAACCGGACAATTTCGCATCTCAGCTTCGGAATGCCTTAGCTTCGGACTCCCAACTTCGGAAACCATGAAAGAACTTCGGAATTTTCACTTTTGGCTTCGGAAGTGTGATTTTGACTCCGAAACCCTCGCAGGTTCGCTTCTTTCTCCTGGTTTTCGACCACTTTTGCGTTTTAAGCTCGTTTTTCATGATTTTCGTGTGGGATTTTCACCCAAACTTATATTTTGACATATAAGACCATATATATTCATATTTTAATCACATTTTGGGGGAAAGATCAACTTAAGAACAATATCTAGTGGGTGAGATATTGAGATAGAGTGTTGATCTTTCCATGACGTAGGACTCAAGTTAACCCCCATACCCACATAGGACAAACCTCAGTCACTATTCATCCATACCTAGTCAACTATTTGTCCTCTCACACCTCTCCTCCAGCTGGAATCTTGATCAAAAATTGGAAACCCCCATCTCTCCTTCCACTTTACTCACTCTCTCACCAAGAAACAAACTCTTCTCTCTCATTTCCCTCTCTAAGAACTCGAGATTACAAGGTTATTCTTGAGCATTCCCTCCAGTTTTGGTAAGTATCTTCATCCTACATTTGAATACTCTTTACTTCTTCACTCAAACCATAAATTTCTTACACAAATATCGTCATATTTGTGCCTAGAATCTTCGAATCTTCAAGCATCTCCTAAGTGTTCTTGACTTGGAAACTTCTTCTCTTCATCATTCATCTCAGAAAATAACTCAAGGTGAGTTCATACCCCTATCTTTTCATGTTTTTCTTAAGTTTTAAGGGGGGGGGGGGGGGAATACAAGTTAAAACACCAAGAACACAACTAAACTCATCCATCAGCTTTCATCAGAAACGTTTAACTCCATTCACGGACTGTTTTGAACATCTTAAACTTTTTAAGACTACAATGCATTTTATAAGAGAAATATTGGAAAAATACTTGTACATTTCGGTCTTGACTTTTAAGACTACAATGCATTTTATAAGAGAAATATTGGATTTTTCTTGAGCAAACATTACCTTTACAAAGAAAAGGATTTTAACATCACCTTCAAAAGCTTATGAACTCACCAACTTAATTGTTAACACTTTTTCAAAACTACTTGTATTCTCAGGAAATCAGTAAACAGGTAATTGGCCGCTTTTGAGGATGGAACGCTAAGGCGTCAAACATTGTATTTTTGTCAACATAATGTAATTGATTCAGAAACATGTAAACATTTACTATGATGTAACTTTTTCAATTATATTTATGTGGTTGTCTATACTTTGAGCACTATTATATTCGTTGTTATGATACTATACATGAAGTCCTCCACCCCCGGACGTTTCCGCCATCCCAGGTTTGGGGGTGTGACAGTTGAGGCTATTTCTACTGTTTGTTTCACTCAAAATCGTTCTTTTATACGTCGAAGATTTAATATCACGCCTTATGAAATCATTAACAGACGGAAACCAATTGTTAAATTTTTCGATGTTTTTGGGTGCATGAGCTTTATAATGAATTTGAAATATCATCTTTCAGAATTTCAAGCTAAATCTGATGAAGGAATATTCCTAGGATATTCACAAAATTATGTTTCATATAGGGTGATGAATAAAAGAACGAGGAGGATCGAAGAAACGTTCAATTTGACTTTTGATGATTATTTTGTTAAGAGAGTGGATAATGTTTTTCCCAAGTTTGTAAAAATCGTTCGGCGATCGACAGGCGATAAGCGATTAATCGGACTAGGCGGGGACCCTAAATTATTAATAAAATTACTTAACAATTAATATTTCCTAAAAAATTAAATATTGAAAATTTAAAGTTCTAAAAATATGGAATTTTGAAAATTTTAGTATAATATTTTAAAATTTGAAAACTTAAAAATTTGAAAATT
Organism: Lactuca virosa; assembly: GCF_052849685.1. NCBI lineage: Eukaryota > Viridiplantae > Streptophyta > Magnoliopsida > Asterales > Asteraceae > Lactuca > Lactuca virosa. The sequence continues at coordinate 171,521,184 of NC_136427.1, read as the reverse complement.
TAAAATTTTAGTGTAATATTTGAAAATTAGAATTTTTGAATTTTTTAAATATTTGTCGCCTATGACCGTCGAGGGCCGTCAAGGACCGTCAAGCCCGAGTTTGACCGATTTTGACCAATTTCTGTCAAACACCCTAATTGTAATCTGTTCAAGGCCGCCAAGGCCGATTTCTGCAACACTGGTCTTTCCTCAAAATCCAATCTTTACTAACTCTTAAGAGGATTCTGATCAAATGTTTACTTTTGATGATGATTTTGATTTAATTTTTGGCATCCTTAACAAGGAAATCAATGTTGAAGTGAATATCAAAGATAATCAAGTCCTTGAAGCATCTAAACATTCGGATGATTCCTAAGTGACAGATATAAGAAATGATGAATGCGTAACTTCGTTACCCAATACTCACATCGAGGGGCAGAAACAACCAACATCTACTCAAGTTGAGGGGGAGCAACTATCAACATCTACTCAAGTTGAGGGGTAGTATTCGATGTCGAATTCAAGTTTTTAGGAGGAGCAATGTCAAACACATGTCAAAAATGATTGTAGAACACACGTTGAAGATAAAATCGAACTCATGTCGAAGTTGAAAAATACTTTTGACAATACAATTTTTGATGATGATACTAATGATACTATTTATGTTGTAGAAGAGTTTTCTGATGCTGAAGAAATCTTTAAGGATGCATATCTGGATTTTGATCCATCATTTCCTCCAATGGATAACTCGAAATCATCCAAAAGAGCAAATTATTGGTAATCCTAACTCTAGTGTTTTGACAAGAGCACAAGTAAGATTTAGAAATGAATTTTTGAATGTTAATCAGGAATTTTGTATATATCATGTTTTTATATCGAAGATCGAACCAAATACATTTAAGGTTGCATTAGAACATCCTGATTGGGTTGTTGTTATGCAAGCTGAACTTGTTGAGTTCGATAGAAACAAAGTTTGGAGGCTTATACCTAAACTTGAAAATGTTTTTGTTGTTGGACTCAAATGGGTTTTCAAAAACAATGTTTATAAAGAAGGGAATGTTGTTCGTAACAAGGAAAGACCTGTTATTAAGGGTATTGTCAGCAAGAAGGTATTTATTATGATAAAAATTTTGCTCGTGTCGCAAGACTCAAAGAAATTAGAATTTTTCTTGCCTATGTAGCTCACAAGAACTTTGATGTTTATCAAATGGACGTAAAATGTGCTTTTCTAAATGGTGTACTCGAAGAGATAGTGTATGTCGAACAACCACCTGGGTTTGTAAATGATAAGTTTCCTAATCATTATTATATTCTCGATAAAGTTGTTTATGGTTTAAAATAAGCACCAAGGGCATGGTATGCAACTTTAACCATTTTTTGCAAATATCTAAATTTAAGTAAGGATAAATTGATCCTACTCTATTTCAAAAGAAAGTTGGGGATCATCTTATGCCTGTTCAAATTTATGTAGATGATATTATTTTTGGTTCTACCAACCCTGCTTTATTGAAGGAGTTTGAGGATTTGATGCGTAGTTAGTTTAAGATGAGCATGATGGGAAAAAAACAACTATTTCTTGGGTTTGATTATTCGACAAAGAAAAGAAGGCATATTTATAAATCAAGAGTCTTACACAGAGACTTTGCTTGAAAGATTTAGCATGACAAATTTCTCTGATGCAAAAGTACTAATGGCATGTGGCACGCGATTGTGTCCATCTTTGGATAAACTCGTTGTTGATCTAAATACATATCAAAGCATTATAAGTTCTTTGTTATATTTAACAACAAGTCGGCCTGATATCATGTTTTCTGTCTATAATTATGCTAGGTATCAAGACAACCCAATGAAACCCCGTCTTACTGCTATGAAGAATATCTTTCTATATCTACATCGAACTCCTACAATTGGAATTTGGTATCCAACGAATACTGGATTTTTCATTCAATCTTATTCAGATGTTGATTTGGGTTGTTATCAACTTGATCGAAAAATTACAGCTGCAGGTTGTCAGTTTCTCGATGGAACGTTAGTGAGTTGGCAGTCGAAGAAACAAACAAGTGTTTTGATATCCACTGCTGAGGCAGAGTATGTTGTTGTTGCCGCATGTACTTCTCAAGTGATCTGGATACAAAGTCAACTATGTGACTATGCAATTAACATGAAGAAAATCCCTTTGTTTTGTGACTATCAAAGTGCAATTCATATTTTTCATAATCTAGTTCAACATTCCAAGACTAAACGTATTGCTCTTCGATGCCATTTTATCAAAGATCATGTCGAAGATAGTAATATCAAAGTCCATTTTGTCCAAACAACGGATCAACTTGCAGATATTTTCACAAAGCCTCTTGATGAAAAATCTTTCTTAAGAATTTTAAATGGCTTGGGAATGATGGACTCTTGTTATGTTCCAAAATCGAGCTAATTTTCCATGTCCTTGATATCGAAGTTACTGTTCCTTTGTAAAGACTTCGATACTCGTTAAACATTGACATTGGACCTGAATTGTTCAACAGTTACTATTCACGTTCAGAGCTTCAAGGGTCTTCGAATTCGACATTTGCGTTGAATCATTCAAACGTGTATGGCCTACTATCGAAGTATTGCTACAATTCCTCTTCGCTACTACAATTTTTTTTTCTATTTGTTTCTTGTTCAATACTCAAAAATTATAAAAAAAAAAATCTTTATTTTTTTTCTTGAAAATAAAAAATTCCAAAAACAAATTTCTTTATTTTTGTATTTTCTAGAAAAATCAAAAAAATCTTTACTTTTATATTTTGTTCAAAAATCAAAAATACCAAAATCATTTTCGTTATTTTTTTCTTTTATTTAAAAAATAAATTTTGGGGGAATATCTTGTATTCCAGACTAAAACGATTGAATCGATGGATATCTTAACAATGATTTTTTTTTAACCCTTGACATTCTGAGTTTAAACCAACTTAGGATTATGGTTATTCAAAAATTGTTTCTATGATCAAATTTGTTGTCACCATTAATTTGTGAGAGACTCATTTTTTCCATATTCTCACCTCATTTTCTTACACTATGCACACACTTAGACGCATACCCATCATATCTCTAGTCAAAACCAACTAGAATCGTGGTTTCCCAAAACTCTGTGTTCGTGATCCTAAGGTCATTATCACCATGATTTCAGCTAAACCCACAAAAATGCTTTTAAGAAATTGACAATGAACAATTTATTGTTCTAGATTTTACTAACGAATTGACGGGGGAAACTTTTTAAATTTGACCACGCTTTTGTTTGATGTTCAAAATCTCATTTTCCTTCTTGTTGCGTGATCTTAATGAAATTAACCATTACCAAGTCATTTCTTCCCAAGGAGATCCAATTTTTTATTTCATGAAATGATACTTTGGTCTGAACATTTTTCAATACTTTACTTACATTCAAATCAAACCTATGATTACTTGAAGTTGGTTATACTAATCAATCAAGAATTTTCTTACATCTTTTTGCTCTTATGTTAAGTTGCAAATATGTTTGAAAATATAGCCTAGCTTCGATACTAATGAAAAGAGACCCTTTGATACTTCTCCATAAGTATTCGATTGTAATTCATGGGAAAACACACAAGCACTTAAATATCTCTCTTGATGTCGAAGGAAGAGAATATTTTCTAGGGATTATACTGCTTTTATATCAAAGTATCTTTGATATCACGACTTTTCCAAATTTTTTGTTCAACTTGATTCTATCTTTTTTTTCTTTGGAAACATAGTTGCACTAAAATCCTCTAGGTTTCAAGTAATACCAACTTGTACCAAGATTTTGCAAAATCTTGTTAATGATTCCATTTATTCTAACCATCAGTGGATAAGAACCAACCTTACCTGTGATCACTATCGGAGTTTGGTACTTGTTCAATGTTATAGCAATTGATGTTCGATGTTCGGAGAATGAGATGTGATCGTTGTGTAGCTGGTGTCAGCCTACTGTTGCTTTCTCTTCGATTAAGAGAAACTACTTATTGCTTTTACATGTGGTAGATAACGACGATATCGCTTCGGTCCTAGTTTCCACATGGAAAAATTTTATTGGTAAACGATTCAAATTCAATTTTGATGCCATATATGAAAAAGGGTTTGATGGCTTTAATTAAGTTTTTCCACTCACGATTGCTCTTAAGAACCCTAACCCTAATTTCTGCAAAATTCTATTTGCTCATGTTAAATCATGTGTCAAGTCGATCAATTTAACACCACTGATGAAGAAACATCCATTCCACAGATTCAGTCGAACAACATCTGGTTCAATCCAGATATCAATGCGTATCTAGAAGGTCTTCAAATGCTCGTTCAGTGTTTGAACGATTATGTTCTTCATCACGCATTATCTTCATATTTTTTAATTTTGATGTAATGGTTATCGTTCTCATGTTCTACGAATATCTAAAAAAAATCTCATAAGGTTATTACGTTCCAGATGGAAACAAAAGGGAATAAGAACTTGTCTATGAGGCGGTTCTCTTAGATTCTTCAGTTAGAGGTTGATAGTCCTTTTGAAATCCCTTCTTCTGATTAGATATTGGCGACACTAATGAGATGGAGTATTCTTCTTCTATTAATCTTATTAGTTATTTCAAGAAAATCAAAATTACCATCTCTTTGGGGATTTTTTTCTTTGGTGGGATCATACGTTGCTTGACTGGAAGGAATTATGGTATTGACAAAGCAAAGTTGCAGTTGTATTTGATTTTGGTTGGTTTGTATTACAACTTGAAGGTTGATTATGTTTCATTGTTATGATATGATTTCACTACCTACATCAATCATTCAAAGAAGGCGATTGAGATTGTGAGTGCTTGTTTTTGGAGCTTGATTCTTATCGAAGCATATTTAGAAGTTGGTATTCAAGTCCAAGCAGATGCAAAAGTAGTTGAATTTTCTCATTTGCAGATTCCTAAACATTTGGTTGACAATCCTACTAATTTTCCTTCGATTAGGAAATTTCCTAAATCAATGTTAGGGTTGCTATCAGAGTCGAATCTAGTGTTAATTCGTTATCGTGAAATGATGGTCGAAGTTCATCATGTTCCAGCTCCCAAGAAAACCAAGTCCAAGTCGAAGGGATGGATGGTTATCCAAGAACCATTTGATGAGGAACAACCACAAAATAAAAGGAAAGTTGTTGGTGTGTTGATAACTGATGGAAGTAAAAAGTTGGCAACAAAACCTTTACATAAAGGTTGAAGAAGATGGTTATTGATAAAGATGATGTTGTTCACGGGACAAGAGATGATGATGAAGAAACAGATACAGAAGATTTGTCTCTACGCCAGTCTTCGAAGTACACTCGCGAAGCAAATGTAGATGATGTCTATCATTTGATCAATGATGCATTTCAACATGATTCTCTACCTGTTTCACCACTAAGGATCACCACTGTTGAATCTCATGTAGAGGAGACACGTAATATGGATGTCCCTATGAACATATATAATATAGACATATACAACATGACAAATGAAACACCTTCGACATCACCTCCTACGCCGACTATTGTTATTCCACCAGAGGTTCCTAAAGTTGAGCCCAATAAAGAGGAGACTAGGAATCTAGATATTCTTGATAAAGCATCTAATGTGGACTCAATGTCAATATTTGTGTGACTTCTTCTCCTGAAACTTTTACAGGTCTTCCACCACCACCAAATTCACCAATCAAATCAACCTTTGTTCAAACCACACCTATTCCATTCCATTCACCAACTTTTGATGGGATCCTTCATCAACCCATTACTTCCTTATTCTCATCACAATCCACTGATATTTCGACTGATCATGGAATGGATAATTCTCAGAACATGTATAGTGATGAAGAAGGTTTTGATTTTGGAGCTCTTACATTAGATCCTAATGAGGAGAATATTTCAGGTGAAGCTCATATGTCAGGGAAACAATACAAAATCTTGAACTACAAGATGAACATGATTGTAACATCCCAAAAATAATGACATAAAATTTTTCATTTGTAGATTTATAATCGTTAATACATATCATTTCCATAATGTGACATCCCCAAATTCACGCTCATTTTAAAAATTTTATCTATGCTTATTTAAAAATCAGAGTATACATTTTAAAGAATAATATTGCGAAATTTGTTCCCAAAAAACATGATAAAGATATTATCAAAGCATTTCCGAAGAAATGTATTTTTTTATATTAAAACATTGGAATGTCATCGTCAATACATAAACATAAGCATAAACTGACCTTACATTTATTTACACTAATGATTTACATCTCATTTAATCTCTCAATGTAATGTATCTTCATATCGACACCTGTGATACAAATAAACTGAGTGGGTCAGGTTGGGAAACCTGGTGAGTACATAGTGTTTTCAACCCACAATAATATAGTTAATTCGTTTCTTCACATACTTCATGTCAAACAATTAACCCGATTACCCATCCCCATTATCTTTATTTATTCTTCCCTAAAGATTTACCCTAAGGATCATCTCCTACATCGTATTTACCTCTCATCGCCTTAGATCACATTTCCTTATATGTTTGTTCCTAAGGACTTTTCCTAAGGAGCATCGCCTACATCTCATAGATAGTATTGATTCGGGGATTACTCCCCCAATACGTGTCCAGTAAGGGATAGAGTATCATCGCATGAATACGTAGTTACTATATCGTCTGAACTTGTAATTCATCACCTACAGGTTATGAGCCTGCCGGTGTTTCCACATGACTTGTTTAGATTAGTCAGTGGTCGCCATCTATACTCTGGTAGATGACTACATCGCAGGTCAACGTTATGGCATATCATAATCATCTCTTATCTCGCATCACCTATTCATCATCCCATATCTATCGTCACCTAGTTATCATCACCTTTCTATCATCACATATCTTTCATCACTCATCTACCCATCTTTACCCAATATATTTATAGGTATAAAATACATATACAGTTTAAATCACATAAAACATGTATAAATTGTTCATCGAGCATATATATCATGAATACAGATAATAAGCACGTATAACATGTATTAATATTAAATACCTCATATCTATGTGTAAGATGAAAGTAACTATGCACTCACACATAAACTCCTTAACATATATTTAACTCTTTAACAAATATTTAATACTTTAACTAATACTTGTATTAAAATCATGTTCATGAAAGGGACTATGCACTCACACATAAACTCTTTAACATATATTTAACTCTTTAACAGATATTTAATACTTTAATTAATACTTGTATTAAAATCATGTTCATGAAAGGGACTATGCACTCACTTCTTAAAGTGACGACTCGTAATTCAGGCAGCGCTTCGCCTCTAACAATTGTCTTTCTTTTGACGAAACCTAGTATCATTATTACTAAGTTTTAGTTTAATATTTATTGCGACTAATTATAAGTCTAGATATATCATTAACTCAAAGTCTACTTCAAGATCTATTAAGTAAGGAACAACCAGGTAGGATCATATCGAAGGTATGGTCCGTTTGGTATACAAAGTATACTGTTTGGAAATCCCACTTTAAACACCTCACTAAATCACAACCTAGACATCATCCCCGTAAGTAGATCAATCAGTATAACGACTTGGAATCACTGTTAAATCTTGTTTATAGGTTCATAATAACGATAATGAACTTAAACATAAGTTATACTTAAAGTACGGTAAGCATAACTTAACTTACAGGTGGTTTAGCGAAAAACGGGGCTCTGCACGGACAGATCTTTTGAGCCGAAAACTCTTCTTCTCGGGGCCTTCTGGCGCTCCGGGACTCGCTTCTAACTCCTAAGAAAGGCTAGAGAAAAGCCTTTAGGCTTTGGGGGTGTTTGGGAGAGAAGTGGTGAGAATGGTGTGAGAAATGAAATGATTTGCGCCTCTATTTATAGGTTGAGTCTGATGCGAACGTGGGGAATTCCCTTGCTGAACGTTGGGCGTTCCCATGCCAAGTGTCACCATCTGGTGGCAAGGCGTGGGGAAGAAGCAGTGGCTCAGATCGCGCCACCTGTCACTCGCAGATTACTCCAAAAACTAATTATCTTCTAAAATTCGTAACTTTCACATACAAGCTCTATTTTTGACGTTCTTTATATCCACGTGTAGGTAGTGACGTGATCTACAACTTTCGTTTAGACCTCGTCGGCTAATTTTGACTTTATTTTTAAAGTTATATTTTAACAGGCTTAGACAGTTAAAATACGTTAAAAATTCGTAACTTTGTCATCCGACGTCCGTTTTCGACTGTCTTTGTATCGTTGAGCTCCTATTAATGAGATCTTAAATTCTTATTTAGGTTGTGACGGCTAAAAATCGATCGATCTAAAATTTGATTTCCGGACTGTCTACTGCTACGCTAAATCTTAGAAAAATCATAACTTCTTCAAACGAAGTCAGATTTAGATGTTTTTTTATGTACGTTCTCGGTTTAATATATACTACGACTTTTGTTTAGATTGCTAAGGCTAAAAAGTAGCATATCAAAATTTCACTTTTCACGATACGAGGCGTCGTGCCGGTTTTGTCGCAACACTTCGACGGGTCATAACTTCTTCGTTATAAGTCGGATTTCAACGTTCTTTATATGTACGAAATCCTTGTGACATATTCTATACTTTGGTTAATATTATTTAGTCTAAATTATCTTCTATCAAAAAGTCATTTTTTTATATTTATTGTCTCTAAATTGACTAGCCCGAATCTGCGGGCGTTACACATAAAACCAAGGTAATCAAGATTTATCAAACATCATCAAATCAGAGTAAATCACAGAATGCGGAAACATGTGGTGTGTGCTCTGCAATCGTCCCGAGCTCTTCCATTTGAAAATTGAAGTCCCTAAAACATAACTGAAAACCGTAAGCACAAAGCTTGGTGAGTTCCCCAAGATACCACATAGCATACAAACATAAATCACATATCGGGCCCACGCCCTCCATCGGGCCTCGCCCAGTATCGAGTCACACTCAGCCTTAGGCCCCACCCGACATCGAGCCCCGCTTGGATTACAAATCTATCAATCACCAGGCCCCACCTGACATTGGGCCCCGCCTGATACACACATAATCATATAACTATATAATCATATAAACATATAACATTACTAGCACATGAAATAATCACAAAGACTATAGCATACCATACAGTCATCGAGCCCCACCCGACATCGGGCCTCGCCCACGTAAGCATAAAAACAGATACTAATGACTAGCATACAATCTACTCATCAGGCCCCGCCTGGCATCGAGCCTTGCCCGGTAAGCATACCATCACACAACACATACAAGAGTTACACAGGCATCTAGCATCCCAACATATAAACCATGGGCCACCATTGGTGCCTTCGACCCGCTAAACCCAGTGTGGAAACTCACCTCGCACTGTCGAATCTCACGGAAAGAATGTCTGGCTGCTGGCTCGCAAGAATCCCCGTGCTATCAATCACAAGTTAAACATCCATAAATAATCGGATCTGACTCACACTAAGTGTCCAAAATAGGGTAAAAGACATTTTTACCCTCTTTATAGCTTGGCGCCAGAGCCAAGGCCCAATTCAACAATCCAAAAGGCTCAAACATGGCCCAAAACATCCCATGGTCAACCCTGACCAAACTTCTTGTCAAAGTCAAAGTCAACAGTCCATGTTGACCAAACACGCCGTGTTGACTTGCAAACACGCTGTGTTTCTGATGGGTTATGAGCATATCTACATTCCTATCTAATTGTTTTGGATCTATGTTTTTCTGTATTGAACATGCAAATATGAACACCAAGGTAATAACCCTAGATCTAGCATATACAATTCGAAATTCATATATAAAATTAGGGTTTGATCATTACCTCACTTGTTATGTAGTAATAACAAGAACCACCTTGAATCTTGAAAGCTTAGCGCCCCAAGTTTTGCACCTCTAATGGAATCACAAACACCCAATACAAAGAATGACTTGGAGAGAGGTGGAAAATCGGCTATCCTAGGGTTTCTTAAGCTTAGGGCCGAAATTCCAAGAGGTGTAGGGGATTTATATAGCTGGGTAGGCTGCTAGGGTTTCTGAAGGAAACCCTAATTCCTGTTGGGTTAAGCAGCCCATAGACCTCCTCTTTAGAGCCCTTGGATGAAATCTTATGGTCTTACCCATAAATTTCGTCCACTCCACTCTATGGAGTCCATCAGCCCAATTTTGCAACTATCAATGATTTGCAAAACAGCTCCTCCATTATTAATCAGTTCCTTTAATCCCAAAATTAATATCAAATTAATTTCTGATTAATTACTAATTAATAATATGATTTCCAAATAATATATTAATCTTATAATATATTAATAAAATCATTATGAGTACCAATTTATTATTCATATAATAAATCTTACTCTATCTCTCCACTAGTCATCCTGTCAAGTTGCATTAGTGAAGTTAACCCAAAAGGACAATGCTACAAATCAAATCAAGTACATACCAAATATATTTATGGGCTTAGACACCTAATCCAACAGTCTCCCACTTTGATAAGTCTAATAACTGTTATTGCAATTATGACCTCAGAATTTGACTAGCAATCATAGCTTTCAAAAGCCGTCGTCGAACTCTGATCTTATCAGTAACGTGTCGTTTAGATAAGGGATCAAATATTACTCCGTTCTACAAGATATCGTATGGACATGAGACATGGATTACAATCATTATCTATGTCCAATGTTTGTTTCCAGATTTCCGATTTATGACGACTGACTAATTAAACAAGTCAAATCAGTCCAAGCTTGGCCAAGCGCTTAGGGTGTCATCACTAAATCATCGAGGGACTCATAGATATCGCTTTTATCCCATTAAGGGTAAAATGATTGGATAAACTTTGACTCATATGCTTGTACTATTTACTCATCAAATCCCACACAACAATATGTTTTATAACATCAAGTTACTAATTTGTTTACGTATTATCAATGTTGAACCGACTTGTAAACAACAACTATATGTCTCCGTTTCAAGAATATAAGATATTATCGTCTCACAATCACTCGTGATAAAATCCATGAAGTGATTCAAATGAGCGTGAGTTTTATCCAATACTCAAATTCTTATTTCGGGAGTACTCACGAACACTACAACAAACATTTGCTATGTCTAAGCACTTAGACAATCTACAGTCGGATTCATGACAGTCTTACCTCATTACTTACTTCCAAAGTATGATTGACCGTGGATGTATGAATAACCTAGTTATTCGGGAAGTAAAACGTGTGAAGTGAAACACAAGAATAACCTAATCCAATATGGTCTCAAAACTTTTGAATATAAATAAAACACTTATTATTTAATCACCATATTAATTAGACCTTATTCATTGTTTACTGTTTCGACTAATCAACTCAATACTTGAATTAAAACAATAGTCATCCCGTGCTCCAAGCATGCACACTATGTTTATCTATGGTCCCTCCTTTGTGAAATAGATCAATTGAACACATTTCCAATGATGCTCATTTCACAATTCCCTAATCCTTATTATAAGTGTAAGAATACAAAATTCTTGCCACTAATAGAATTCGTTAGAGTCTAACCTTCCATGCAACGACCATTTTATAATGTCAAGGCACCAAAGTCACAGAGACTTGGCCAATGATATTACAAAGCATTCCATTTGAGATTGTTACAAGACAATTCCCCAGAAATGAAGTCTCATATTCAAGGTACATTCCTTGAACATCCTTCTTGCATAAAAGTTTCTAACTTACACATAGATTCTTAATATTCAACTCCCATTAAGGAAACATTTCCATAATTGCCATATGACAATCCATTCTTAATAGAATCATATCTATTCAGAATGATATCAATATGGTCCATCCATTACTATAATTCCTACTGTCCATAAGCAACCAATCTTCGGTAAACCTTAGATTGTCCTTGATAGTTGTTTAACAATTTTAGTCATATCTGGTTCCAGTCCCTTTTCCCTCTTAATGCGCTAGGGATTTGGAAAAATCTGAACAGGAGAATATTATAGCATATGCAATCGATCCTATACACGAAGCATACATGATACGATTCATAATGTCTTACATAAAGACATGATACTAGACCAGTCTCTTGCTATAATATTTCCATATATAGAATTTCCTATGTTGAAACATTTCAACATGACATTCATATATGTCTATGACTATTTTCAATCTAAACTTTTAGATTCGAAATGAAGTATAAATGCCTTCTCCCTTAAGACTTACTATAGCAAAACAATTTCCAAATTCTGTGACTTTGAAAATTTAGAACTTTGTTTCCTATAAATAACATTGCTAAATTGCAACACTAAACATGAAAATCATGCTCCCACTAGCATAACAATTATGTTCTTATCAGCATAACAATTATGCTCCCACTAGATTTGACATGTACTCAGAAATCAGCTGGACTTCTAGAAATCAATGCCTATTGACTTTCTTACAAAAGTTCAGATTTCTGATACGTGATGCTTCGATAAGTCTCTATTTAGACTTCTCAGGCTTATACACCTTTCATCATACAGCTTATGTGTGTGTCTAAACCTTTTCCAAAATTATAGTAATAAGTCTGAAATGTTCAATCTATTTTCCATTTCTCACAATTCGAACTATGAAAAGGGATGTCGTAATCATACTCGGATTTGAGAACGCAATCATCACACCAGCTAACTCTAATCCTTTTAAAATCCACTAGTGGAAGCTTTTTCTCACAATCATTTTCACGAAGTAGAGAGAAACCTCTTACTACTTAGATTTTATGGTGTATGTGTTCCTATTCATGTAAATTTGTCATTTCCCACCACTATCATAAGATAAGGTTTATGACAAATCCAAACTCATATGGATTGAACTTACTTAATCTCAATTTCTTTCCATCCGGTAGCACAAGGGCCTACCATTGCTTCCAGGTTATTGAGCAGCTCACCCATAGAGATCAATGTACTTTCAATGATCATGGTGCTTTGCCTTTATGCAATCAAATGAGAACTCATAGAACTCACATGCATAGTCAACTTAACTGGAATAGGCACAAAAATGAGAATATGTCAACACGATAGGTTGTTAACCTCAGGTCGTGTGCTAGTGATAACTCAAAAAATTTATTCTTGTTTAGTTCTTGAAACTATTTAAGACAACTTAAGACTCCCACTGACCTCTTGACATATAAGATTCTCTGTCAAGGAACATTCCTTGACAAACAAATATTCAAGAGTTAGTGCAGGTTCTTATCAAGAAACACTTCATATAATTAGTCTTAGTTGGTCTTTATTTTAGCCAAAAACATCACAACTATGCAAGAGTAAGAAACATTTCTACTCCACATTTCATGAGGTGTGATAAACCTACTTAGAACATGTTACTCAAGGTACAACTTGGAGTAACTAGAGTCTGACTCTAAAACTTGATTCTAGAACGAAGTACGATTTATCCTTTTGATTTAACCATTTCAACAATTCCCGATACCTCTTCTTAGTCATGCAAATGTACTAAGGTGTACTTAGAGGATCAATTGTGACATGGTTCCATAATCATCAGGATGATCATAAAACACGATACTAAAGTACTCTCATTTCCTTTCAGATTGGAGAAACTTTTATCTTTCTACACAATTTGATTCTTCTTATTCGTTCTGCTATACATTGAAACCTGTTAATGTATCAGAATTACACTTAAACTTGTAAGCATAACCATATTTACCGAACTATCAGTAAAGCATGACGAATAGACTTATCGTCCTTTATGGTGGATCTGACCACTTCACATCAATGTGTACTAGATCCTCTAGTCTTTCACTTGACTCACATACATATGTGAACAAGGAATCAGTCCCAATTTCCCAAGGATCAAGATTCTCATACATCACACAATTCAAATCGTATGATTCCAAGTTTCTGTCCAATTGAAACTTGGGTGATGAGAATCCTTCCTCACTTGGAAAATTACGACACTACCACAAACGATATAACCAAGAATCAAATCTATTTTCAACATTGCTAATAATAGAAATATATAAACACCAATTTTCCATAAATGCCATTGCAAGGAAACATAAAGTAAATAAAACCAATTTTATTAAAAATGTGTAGAAAACTTGTTCTTACAACGCAAATACATATGAAAACTATGTTTCTAAATATTCTTAAGCAATCTATCATAACTCCTAAGCTGCAGCTCAAAAATATGATCATTGAACCATGCGACCGAAATCCACTTCTTCATGATCAGACTCAGCTTACTTTTCCTTTTATGCTTCCTTCTTTCTTTCAGATCCTGCAAAACATTAAAATGTAACTTTACATCATGTAATAGGAATCTATAAATAGGAACTTAATAGAGTTAGATAGTGAATGTATCTGAAGTAGAGCCATACAATTTGACTTTACCTTCTCTTAGATCTCTCAGGTAGTCAGGGCAGCTTCGCTTCCAATGCCCCTTCAATTGGAAGTTGAAACAAATAGACTTTTTAGGAGTGGCATGTGGAACTATCTCAGAGTCAGCCATTCTCTTACGGTCAAACTTTCGACCTTGGTTAATTTCTCTCTCTTAGGAGAAGAAATCATTTATGGACTATCAACGTTGTTATTACCTATGTCCATGGAAATTTGAGAAGTAGATCTTCCAATCAGTTTTGCTTTACCAGTGCGCCAAATCATTGTTGATTCAGCAGCAATTAGCAAATACGTCAGATCGATAAGGGTCACGTCGTGGTCTGTCATATAGTAGTCCTTAACGAACTGACCATATGACTCAGGAAGTGATTGAAGAACCAAGTCAACAGCCAGCTTCCTCGGGAAAACGACACCCAACATTCCCATTCTGTCAATGTGCAACTTCATCTTCAGAACATGTGCACACACATGACTTCCATCTCGATGCTTGCATGCCAATAGGGCTTGAGTGACCTTGAACTTTTCAAGTCGAAGAAAACGTGGGTTAGAGAGAATCACTAGAGGAGGTGAAGGAAGAGAATAATGATTTTCAGTTCCACCAATGCATGAAGAAGGGGTTGATCTTTTACTTTGATCGACACGTGGAAGATCATCTTCAAGAGGAAAACCTTTTCCAAACGATTGAGGAAGACCATAGTTGTCAAAACTAGACATCTATAAAAGGGAGAAATTCAAGTTAGTTGATTTAATCCTTAATATAACACCTAAATGAAATATTAAGGCTAGGACCCAACACAATAATTCACAATCCGGAAGAGGGATGCCGTAATCCAATTGTAAATTATTTTAAGGTAGGTAAATGACGATTTACCAATTCCACCATGAAAACGGAATTTTAAACGAATTAGGTTTTAAATGAAATTTCTAGAGCTTTTGAGATTCATTGAAATTTCAAATGACATATTTAATCTCGATTATTCCCTTCAAGTTTGTGACTGGGATACTGAGGATCACAAATAAGGTGTGAATAACCATGCAAATTAGCTTGGTACTCTCGATGTCATTTATCACCTAATCAATGTGGCGGTTAACCACACACGCTCCATCGATCAACAATGATTTACAAGCTACTCATTGCCACCCTTCATTAGTCCCAGATTAGTGTGCCGGTTAACCACACACGCTCCACTAACGGCCAATAAGGTGCAATGTGCAATTTCATGGGTTAGAATCAAATTCACATTTTTCCTAAAGTAACTAAGATTGGGAATTTATAAAAGCGTTCAGCTACTTTATAATTCATTATACTTTTAATGAGGATTTAGAGTCCTATCCTACCCATTCGGCTAACGACCCTCCACTAGTCAACAGTACGGTGGGTAAGAGTGGATACTCAATGATGGTCATTTTACAGGACGCTTCTTTAAACACCCCTTATATACCAGCTTCGTGAATGAGGCCTACTAACGGTAAGACTGCCTTTTCTTATACATATATAATATATTAGACTTTTAATTTTATATAGTATAAGGGTGTATTTTAAACTTTTAAAATACCAATGTTTAATCTTTACATAAATTAAGCTTTTAATTTAATTAAATTTAAACCATATCATGGAATTATTAATTGTCTTTTAATTAATCTTTTAATTAAATTATTAATAAAACCATAATGATATCTTCTAGGTTTTTTTTCCATTTAAATTTCCAAAATTAAAACTTGTAATTTCAAATTTAAATCACAAAACCAAAAGGGTGTATTTTAAAACTTTTTAAAATACTAGGGTTTTAGAATTTCATATTTCAAAATTAAACTTTTAATTAATTTTTAAATTCTGAAACCAAAAGGGTGCAATTTGAAACTTTTCAAAATTTCTAGGTTAAATTTAAAATCAAAATAATCTTATATTATCCAAATTTAACCAAATCTTTAATTTTGATAAGGATATCAAGTTACTAATCAGAAAAATAGATTTTAGGCAATAAAAATGAGTTATGGTAATTATCCTATTCAAAATCTGATCAGAAATTCGAAAAATCTGGAAACTGACGAGTCAACTCGTCGGGTTGGGCAAGGAACTCGTCGAGTTCAAGAATGAACTCGTCGAGTCTAGCCTCCAGATAGCAAATTTCAAATTTTTTCTTCTTTGGACAGTTCACTCTTGCACCAATTCAATTAAAAAACATCCTAGGCTCTGATACCACTGACGAGTTATGAGCATATCTATATTCCTATGTGATCATGCAACCCTAATTGCTTTGGATCTAAGTTTTTCTCTATTAAACATGCAAATATGAACACCAAAGCAATAACCCTAGATCTGGCATATACAATTCGAAATTCATATATAAAATTAGGATTTGATCATTACCTCACTTATTATGTAGTAATAACAAGAACTACCTTGACTCTTGAAAGCTTAGTGCCCCAAGTGTTGCACCTCTAATGGAGTCACAAACACCCAATACAATGAATGACTTGGAGAGAGGTGGAATATATGCTATCCTCAGGTTTCTTAAGCTTAGGGCCGAAATTCCAAGAGGTGTAGGGGACTTATATAGTTGGGTAGGCAGCTCGGGTTTCTGAAGGAAACCCTAATTCCTGCTTAAGGCTTAAGCAACCCATGGACCTCCTCTTTAGAGCCCTTGGACGAAATCTTATGGTCTTACCCATAAATTTCGTCCACTCCACTCTATGGAGTCCATCAGCCCAGTTTTGCAACTATCAATGATTTGTAAAATAGTCCCTCATTATTAATCAGTTCCTTTAATCCCAAAATTCAATATCAAATTAATTTCTGATTAATTACTAATTAATAATATGATTTCCAAATAATATATTAATAAAATCATTCTGAGACCAATTTATTATTCATATAATTAATCCTACTCTCACTCTCTCTCTCTCTCCCTCTCTCTCTCTCTTTGTCTCCACTAGTCATCCTATCAAGTTGCATGAGTGAAGGCAACCCAAATGGACCATGCTACAAATCAAATCAAGTACATACCAAATATAGTTATGGGCTTAGATACCTAATCCAACAATTTCTCCATCATCCAAATGATTGGAAAACCCCAGCCAACACGCCGTGTTGGTTTGCAAACACGTTGTGTTTGCCTGAGTTCCAACAGCTTAACTCATTAAGCTGCCTTCTTCGACGCTAAGAGCTCCAAAGCTCAAATCTAGACCAAAACGAGGTTTAGAAGGGAAACGTTTCCAAATTTACCCATACGGACTACCAAAAAGGGTTCAGAACCCAAACCCTAATGTTTAATAGCACAAGGCTTAACCAATAAGCACTTAACTCTTACAGACATAGCCCCAAAACATAGATCTGACCTCCTTGAGCTGGAAAACCACGTAAAGTTACCAACTTTATGTTCATGCATGTCTAAATGAAGCTCTTAAGCTTAAAAGGGACTTAATAAGTGACTTAATGCATCCATGTAACCAAATTTTCTCATAAAGCTTGCACCTTTATGCTCAAGGAGTCCAATACAACTCAGATCTGGAATAACAAGCCCAAAAACGACTTCACCCACTCATCAACCCAAAAAGGGGCCAAAAGCATAACAAAGCACAATATAAAGAAATCTAAGCATCTATAAGTCAAGGTTCAAACTTGATACCCTAGAAAGCTTGCACAAAAGAAGATGATTATGGATCCAAAGCCATTCCACCAAGCAAGCCAACTTCAAGATCTCCTCTTCCTTCACAAGGACCAGAAATGAGCACCAAAAGATTCTCACTAGCTCAAGAACACCACCAAGGAATTAAATATCGGTTTTAGGGTTTTAGTGGTAATGGAGGCTGGTAAGGAGGCCCGCCATGAGGACTTAAGGCCTTTATATAGGGTGCAACACCCTAAAAATTAGGGTTTTCTCCACCAGCCGCCAACACACCGTGTTGGCATAAACACGCCTTGTTGGCCTTAATGAAAGTTGTGTTTCTTCAAATCTAGGCACGTCGTCTTGGTTCCTCCAACACGCCATGTCCAACCCGAAAAAGGGGATTTATTCCCAACAATTGTTCCTCAAGGTTCCGGGTGTTATAATGTTCTTATAGTCTTTGAATGATTCTTCTGCTAATAATTCTTCGACAATTAGCAAAGAAGAAATGGGTTCTCTGTTACAATCTCAAGATTCGAAGATCAAGGGAATGGTCAAGCAAGTTGTTACTAATGTTCATGATAGACTTGAGCACAACTTGAAGTCATTTAAGTTTGATGTCTCATAATTTCAAACAGTTGCAATAGAGAGGTATACACTGAATGAGAAGAGTCTATCAGATGTCAAGGCATCAATTGAACTTAAAGTTAAAAAAATTCATGATCTCATTACCTCAGAAGTGAAGAAGATTTATGGTTTGTTTTTAGGTGTTCAAAATAATGTTGATTTTTTGTTATAAGCTACCAGAACGTTAGTTGAAGATATTCGAGCTTTGAATGTTGATTATAAAACTAAACTGGATAAGAAGGTTGATAAAGATGGAGAAGTGTTTAAAGATATTGAGACTTCTCTTAATACTTTTCAAGAACACGTCTCGAATTTTACAGCCAACTCGGCATCTTCGATGTCTGATGCGAATAATGCCAAGGATGTATTAGAAGCTTGTTTTAAATCCCATATTGCACTAATTCTTGATTTGGTACTTCGACTTCCCACAAATTCTCCACGTGCAATGCAAGTGTCACAAGCAGGAAAAAGGGGTGGTTCGTCGAAAATGGTAGGTGAAGATAAAGGGAAATTTGTTGGGAAGGTATTCTCTCATTAGATTCCAATTCTAATTCCTGCTAAATCAGTTCGTACGATGGCAACAACTGTCGCCCCAAATGTCAAAGTTGATATGACCAAGCTTCAGTAAAAGAAAAGCTTAAATATCAATAAAGGTGGATCTTCAACAATAAATCTAATTATTGGAGCAAGTAAAGAAAAAGGCAAGGGTGTTTAGCCAACCAATGAGGATAAGAAGAGAATGAAAGGACTTGAAATAGAGAAACTAAAGCAGTTGAATAGTTTCCTTAGACAGAGGTAAAATGATCCTCCTGGGATAAACAACGGTGAAGTGAACAAGACTTAGAACTATGAAACGATTGAGACAGTGACGTTTGGAGAAGATCATGCATTCGAAAAGATACAAAAACAAAGCTTCGCTATTAAGAACACATCACTACAACAGTTGGATTTTCCAGTTAATCCTTCAATGTTCACTTTTGCACAATTCAAGTTTTCTGATAATTTCCATGAAGATGAAGCCTTCAAGCATGTTAAAATGAGATTTCATGTAGTGCTTGAGAAGAGGGAACAAGAAATATGGTCTTTGAAGAAGATAGTGAAGCTGGTATCCATATCGAAGGATGAGATGTTTGAGAATCTCCTTCAAAATTATCAATACAAAGTTATCTGAGTAGATCATAGTATGTATGTGTTCACCATTTATAATTTTCCCTTGATGAATCTGAATTATTTGATCACATTAACATATCTTGTCAAAACTCTAGATGATAAGCAAGTGACTAATAATAGAGCCTATGTTATTGGGTATGCCTTTATCAAGAATTTCATTGATGACTACCTTACTCGCCTTGGGCTTACTGATTTCAAGATTTCTAATGCCTATAACAAGCCTAGGAAAATCCAAATTCTACAATAGATGGTGTTGATCTTGAATAGTATGAGGACGGGGAGACAATCTTAAAGCCTTTGGGTATTGTCTTTCAAGGGAAGAATGTAAATGGAAAGAAAAAGAAGAACTTCTTTTATACAGATTTGAAGGATATGTATTCTACAACAAATTTGACAAACCTTTTGCTTAGAATCGCAAAGTGCAATAAGAATAGTGATGGTGATAAGAAGGAAATAAGGAAGGTATTCTTTTGGTACTTGGAGATAAGGAAGACGCTGATGGAAGCTGTGAAGGAACTACCAGATATTTGAAGACTTGAATACTCTTTGCAAGGTGGAGAATGTAGAAGACAATATATTGTGAAGATATTCTTTATCGAAGTCTTAGAGTCGACGTGTCAAAGTAGTGTATGTTGTCTATATCTAAGGTTATGCTCCTTCGATATATTTATGTATTTCAAAGGACACTTATGTTTTAGCACTTAAATGTCAAAGTATCTTTGTATATTTTGTGTCTACTGAGGGTACTATAAATAGTATTTTAGCATAGGTTATAGGTATCGCACTTTCATAGAATTTACTCATTGTACTCAGTAACTTTTCTACTTTCCAAACAATCAATAGAGAAACCAGATTTACTTACCTATCTTGTTTATTTACTTTATGAAATCATAACTTGATTGAATTCTTGACTCTTCACCTTTGAATCGTATTCAAGGTTGAAGAACAAGAAGATTCCATACGTGTGAAGATTAAAGCAGGGAAATTGAAGAAATCGTTAGGTCTGCTTTATAAATCATGTTTAGCATTAATATCGTTCGATTGTATTTTGTTTTTATGTAGAGATGATGGGCTAAAACCCTCTTCTTTTGTTTAGATGTAAATGGACATACTTTCTATGGTGTGAATTATTGATTTGGGTTTATAAAGTTGATTATTTATTGTTTATGGATCAATTATTTTACCCTCATTTGTTAAAGTTTCGATTTTTATTGCTTGCATATGAGTTTTATAGGATTTAGACTATCAATCTGGTTATATTGACTTGTATCTTAATTTTTTTGTGATAATAAACTGTTACGGCGAATGATTGAGAAAATCCTAGGGTTAGGTAACATTAATCATTAACTTGAAGCAATTAAGTGAGCATTAGTTCACCAAACTCTTCTTGGTTTAATTCTTATGAACATTAATATTAGTCATTAGATTGAATCATTAATCATTTGATCATTAGTACTAATTAATCTGATCAAGATTATTAATGATCTTACAGTTCAGTAATCACTTTATTAAATCCATTGCACTTTCAATAATTTATCCATAGGAAAGAAGGGTATACCAAACCTAACATACGTGCTTCCATATTATTGTCTTGTTCATGTTTTTAGCTTTGTTTAGTTGTCTTAACTGATAATTTTAAATTATAAAAAGAAGCCCCCCTTTATTTCTTTTTTGAATTTAATTTAAATATGAATCAAATCATACGTGTTTCCCGAGAGTTTAACCCCGTTATTTACCCTAACTATATTGCTATACGATCAGGTTCATTTCCTTTAGCATGTTAATGTGGAGTTGAGTTAATTGAGGCTTTATAAAATTAAAACATGATACTATATATATATATATATATATATATATATATATATATATATATATATATATATATATATATATATATATAACATCCGGTCTTCCAGGTATATTATTTATTTTGAGGACTATTGAGCAACTCGACGAGTTGGTGTCACAACTCGTCGAGCGAGTAGCGTGTGGGCACGGTGGATTAATGACCTACTCGACGAGTCTGAGAGTCGACTCGCCGAGTAGACGCTGGGTGATGAAACCCTAAATCCCCGGGTTTGGGACCTATTTAAGGACACTTATAGCCTCATTTGCGGCTCACCAGCTGCCCAACTTCACTGAGAGAAAACTCTAATCGGCCATTGAGCTAAGAGTGAGTATTTGAGCTAACCTTGAGTGTTTGGTGCATCTTTTGAAGAGAAGGGAAGGATTCCAAGCCAAGGGACGAGAAGGGGTTGTTAGATCCGTGGTTATTCCATCAAAGAGCTTTTGTGAAAGGTAAGAGTTCACACCTTTCTCATGTTATTGGGTAGATCTCATGATTTTGGAGTTAGGGCTTTTTCCATCTAATATTGGGACTTTGAGGGTATTGAGTTCATATGGAGGTTTGGACTTCAGATCTGGACCTTGTGAGGTCCCTAGAGTCCAAAGGTCCCTGCTTTATTCAGCCTTAATAGAGCTCTTGAGTGAAAAACCCTTAATAGAGCATGTTCTTGGCATTTCAAGCCCTAAGTGCCATGCATGGACGTAAAGCTCGTGGCTTTACGTGATAATCGATCCTTTAGAGTTTAGATCTAGAGTTTGGGGAGGTTCTCTGCCTTGAAATCGTCTGAATGAGAAAAGAGTCTGAATGAACTCGCCGAGTCGATGAGCCGACTCGACGAGTCGGTTAGGGTTTGTCCCGATGAGCTTGAACATGCGATAGCTCGGCGAGTTGAGGGTCAACTCGACGAGCTGAGTTGGACTTTCCAGAGACTTCTGAGGAAAACGAGTGGACTCGACGAGTCACATGGGTGCACTCCGCGAGTCGTGTCAAACTTGGAATGTTGACTCGAGTTTGACTTCTGTTGACTTTAGGGTTTGGTCAACATGAGTAATGGAGACCATGGAAGGGTAAAATGGTCTTTTACCCATTCCAAGAGTTACAAAGAGAGAGAGAAGAACCCTTGGTGTATTTTGAGTATGAGTGGAGTATTAATTACAGACAATTATTCTATGTGTTAGGCGGAGGCTAGTTCGAGATTCCGTGTACGAAGTTGTTACTTGCCAGCTTACGAGGTGAGTCTTCTCACTATACTTACCATGAGTGGTATCGTTGTGTGACTGAGGTGTCTTATGTGCTTACTTGTGTATTATGATATTCTGCATTATGTCTTTGTGATTTATTTCGAGTATTATTATTATGATTTTATTGAGTTAGGTCCGGAAGGTCCACCCGAGTTGTGGGATCGGAGGGTCCCACTGAGACACATTGACAAGAGGGTCTTATCTGAGTATAGCCATGAGAGGATATTGGGATATGTGTGGTATTTTGGGGAACTCACTAAGCTTCGTGCTTACCGTGTTACGTGTTATGTGTTTCAGGTACTTCTCAGGATCGCAGGAAGGCACCAGCTTGATTGTACACACATCTGCACTGGAGATATGTTTTGGAGTATCCTGGATTTGTAATAAACAATTTCAAAATATGTGTTGATACATTGGTACTTGTGTTTTTGAGAAAATGAGACTTATGTTTTATTATAATTCAAAAATGAAAAAAATTGGTTTGAAAATTTACGTTGTTACATGTGACAACCCGAAATTTCTTTCTTGTACAGCCTTTCAATTCAATCAAAGTTAGACTCGTTTCTGCTATCTTTTAGCATTGTTTAGGGTCTGTTTCAGTGTTCTAAGCCTAGTGTATTCAAGGTTTGGGTTTAGGGATGAGTTATCTTAAGTTCATTGTGTTACATTCGGGCCAAACACTCCTTCAAGAGGAATGTACGGCCGTACATCCATAGTGGCCGTGAAGTCATGCCCATATATGGGTTAAGCCTTCATTTCTATTCATTTCTTACACTTCTAAGTCAAGAAAAGTCAATTCTCTCTCAAGTATCATCAAGCATTTCACCTTGATCTTCAAAAATGTAAGAATTCCTTCCATTTCTTAGTTGTTATCCTTCATGATCTAGTATCATCCTTTGATTTCATCCATGAAATTCGTCTTTTTGAATAGATCTTCAAGTATTCAACACTTTCACCAAGAACACCAAGAACACCTACTTGCTCTTGGGCCGTGAACTCTTTAGGAACCTTCAAAAGGGTGAGTTTCTCTTCTATCTTCTAGTTAGGTTGGTGAATTACTTGAATTCTAGCCTTAAATCATCATCTAATGCAAGAACTTCAAGGGTGTACGGCCGTACACACCTCATATGGTCGTAAACCCTTGTTAAGTGTATGATATGGACTTAAACTCACCTCATGTACCAACTTAAGATCTTGAGCACTTAGTGGATGCTAGATAGGGCCTTAAAACACCCTTTTTGCACACTTCTTCCATGAGTGTACGGCCGTACACTCCATGACCGTACACCCATGTGGCCGTACACACATTGGCCGTACACACAATGGCCGTACACACAATGGCCGTACACACATTGGCCGTACACACATTGGCCGTACACACACTTGTGTGGCCGTACACCCCTTTGATGCAATCATTTGTGATTGTAACACTTCAATATAAGTGTTTCCTAGTCCCTAAGGTGGCTTCCTTGCATAATTACACTAATTATATACATATATGTGTCATTATATGCTTAATAGGATCCGTTTGTGGTCGAGGCTTCACTTGACACTTAGCATCCTATATCGAACTTACATTCGTATCACTCACTACAGGTGAGTTCATACCCCTTAACTTACCTTTTAAATGATTTTAAATGCTTTTATGGGGGGGATACAAGTAGAAACATTATAGTTATTATATCAATCACATGTGATTAATAACTACCAACAAGTGGATTTCTTATACTTCACAACTGTGTTATCAAATAAACGCTTTCAAAACCTTTTATAAGCTGACATCAAGTCATTTTTAACCATTCAAATGGTTAAAATTCCTTTTTATGTTTAAAAATCTTTTACATGCTAAACTCTTTATTAAAACTCTTTTAAACTTATATATTGTCAAAATCATGTCTATATATATATATATATATATATATATATATATATATATATATATATATATATATATATATATAGTTATATGAGTAAGATTGAAAGGGCTTAGGACTGATAACTCACTTTATTTCCTGTTCCTTGTTTGGTTGTGGACTTAGGGTATCCGGTTGTTTGTCCGAGTGTTGTTTGAATCTTAGTTATGTATTATGTATATGTGTATAGATATAAAAGTTTTTTCATCAGTTCAACACCTTTGGGTAGCAAAGGTGTACAAACATACTCACTCAAACAACATTACTAGTAAACTATAATAGGTATAGTTTAGAGAATTACTACTCACTATTTCTATTACAATGAAACATACAAGAGTCAGTTCATACATGAGTCAGTCCAAACATACTATAATGAGAAACAAAGAGAACATACTATAATGAGAAACAAAGAGAACATACTATAATGAGAAACAAAGAGAACATACACTACACTATACAAAGAGAACATAGAATACACTAAAACAGATAGAACACACTATACAAATACAAGAACACTATAACATTAATGTGAGCCACTACTTCATGGCATGGCATCGTACTGCTGTGTCACGTTTTGCAACCAGAGTCTCCTGGAGGGAGAGCGTGAATTTTTGTATAGATCTATACGAGACTGACTATCCTACACCTTGCTGCTAGCTACAGTGGGACCTGCAGGTCTACGGGTGACGAATGTCATACCATTTCGATGTCTTTGAATGTTATGTTTTAACTAGTCGATCAAGCATGATTACAACTATATCACATTTTACCTTAACTAATCAATTGATTTAAGGTAGTTAGTACAACGGTAGTTACTATATACAATACTACAAGTACATCTTTATTATTTTCCCATTACATTCAAATTGTGATCTTCTCACATAAACGGTAATGTAAACTATATTTTTGGTAAATGATAGTCTGTCTTTGGGAAAAACACTCACTTTTACAAAGGAACAAACATACAAAACAGTCGTGTCTTGGTAGAAGACTACATTTCAGTTAAAGTAGAAAATATAGGATTTTCTAGGAGATACAAACATTTACAAACACTTTCATTAAACATATACAACACCTGACACTAAATACTTATGAACTCAACAGCTTAAATGCTGATCTACTCTTTCAAAATAACTTGTATTCTCAGGTCACCAGTAGACAGGTACACTGGACCAAGTTTTGAGAAGACAGAGCATATAAAAGACTCGTCTTTTATTTTGATTCTTATTTTGGTGTCTATCCAACTATACACATAACACACTTATATTAAATTATATTATTAATGCAATGGATGATGTTGTTGCTTGTTTACTATTATGCATTGATATGATACTGTACATGATGTCCACCGCCCCCGAACGTTTCCGCCGTTCTGGTTTGGGGGTGCGACAGATTGGTATCAGAGCTTTGTTTATAGTGAATTTAGTATATCAACCCATAAAAGATATATAACTATAAACACAACGGGATTAAAATACTCTGACCAAGAGTTTATACTTCTTAAATAATAAAATATTTAACTAAAGTATACATACTTGCATTCATACTAAAAATAGTGTCACATAGGACAAAACAAAAGTATTGCAGTTGTTGGACAACACAAGTAAGCTTGGGGACATATAATCAAATCTAGGAGTGATGTTGCCTGATCAACTATATCCTTTCGAGAAGTGATTAGAATGTGCCTAGGAATGGTTGTGGTGTTGCAGCAAGTCTAAAAACTTACCAACACTACTACAATGAAAACAGTAGAACAGAACATAAACTTAAAATACTATAGGAGTATTTTGTGATACTATAATTACTTATGTGCAAACTAAAAAGGTCTTTATTAGTATGTCAATAGTTGCTGAGTAGATACGCTACAGTTATATGTGACTAGGGTGTTATAGACTTAGAATCTGTGATCTTTGCTTTACTTCCTGTTCCTTGTTTGGTTGTGGACTTAGAGTTAGGATCACTTATTCGAAGGTCTATCCTATTTTGGTTACATATGACTGGTATGTACTACGCAAATGTTGGAGTAACTGGTAAGGATCATCTTATAAGTATCTAAATTAGTGCGTTTGTTAATTATTTCTTTTACCCCTATTCTTGCGTAGATAACATGGATGGATTCCATATCCCCGGTGATCCGTACTTTCCCAACCAAGGTGACGGAGGATGGATCGATGATGAGCCAGAAGAGAATCATGCAATTCCATTGGATGATTACTTCGCAGAGAACTCCCCGGAGGATTCTGACTCCGAGCCAGAAGTCAATGATCTACCCCTGGTAGCTCCAATCCCAAATCCTAACCCTCGTCCGGATTTTCAAGGCCCAACGCCTCTGTGGGCGGAACACTTGGGAACATGGAGTCAGGAACAGGGTCAACCCATGCCATACAACGGAGACAGAAGCTTCTACAACCTGAGTGAGAGAGGCTTAGCAGATAGAGTCCTGCATATTCTGGTCCGCAGGGTTGCTCGTAATGAAGAGCAGGGTAGGACAGCCATCAACCGAGTCATGCAAGTTGATGCCAATGCGGGAGTTAATACGGTCTGCATTCGTCATCTTGAAGATGCTCGCGAGAGAGCTTCGAGAGAAAATGAGGCTCTGCTACAAGCCTTAGCTAAAACTCAAGCTGAAGTCATAGAGCTCCGAGCACGCCGGCGAGTATACGAACGACACCTTCTTGATGTGGAGCGTCAGTTGGCAGACTTGAGGGTTCGCCCTAGGGTGCCCGTCGCCAGTAGAAGATGCTCTGCTCATCCTTTCTTTAAGTTTAAGCAATAGCCTTCTTATCTATACTTTATGTAGCACTTTCCCCTGTAAAAATTCCTATCTATCAGATACTGTAGTTAGGTCAATCTGCTGTCAAAATTTTCTTATTATGGTTTGATGTAAGACCTACTTCTAGGTCATTTTTCCAGAACTCGTTACATCATTAATTCCAATATTATTGACAGACATCTAATCTTTTGGGAAATCTTTGTCAAAGTGCTTTTATACTCCTACTGTTAGATCTCAATATCAATCGTACTCTCATTTGTGTTGTTGGGCTATGGAGAGTTAGTCCATGGATCACTCTCATTGTACTCTCAATTGATTCTTACTATCATTTTCATCTTTTTTGAAAGATGCCTCCACGTCGATCAACGAGACGCAATCCTCCGATAACTCCGACGCAACCACCTCCACCTCCTCCACAATACAATCTGGAAGCAATCCAAGCTGCGGTAAATGCGGCTGTTACGGCAGCCCTAGCCCAATTCAGTGCTAGTGGTACTAGCGGGAGTGGGACAACAGTTCATTCCACTCAAGGTGATGCTCCAGTGCACTCTAGAGAGTGCTCATATAAGGACCTCACCAACTGCAAGCCCAGGACCTTTAACGGGACTGGCGGAATCATTGCCCTCTCGCAATGGTTCGAGAAAACGGAATCGATCTTTGAGATTTGTTCCTGTCCAGAAGGGAGAAAAGTTAAATTTGCTGCCTGAACCTTCGCAGACCGAGCCCTGACATGGTGGAATATCCATGTCAAGTCACTAACTTTAATAGTGGCAAACGCTATGGGCTGGGAAGCTCTGAAGGAACTCATGATCGAGGAATACTTCCCGAGGGGAGAGGTTCAGAAACTTGAACAGGAACTATGGAACCTAACCATGAAGGGCTCCGACATAGTGGCCTATACTGCCAGATTCAGCGATCTGGTGCCTCCATTTCAGGGGAATGTTTTATCTTCAAAGACCACTATCTTCGACAGTGCCAAGCGATTGGCACAGCGGCTCATTGACCATGGAGTCCGCACCCCAACAACAACAACCCTAGCCATCTCAGAACCAGCCAAAGCCGCTAACAATAAGCGGAAATTTTGGGAAAACAAGAAGAAGAATGCGGCGCAGAACGCTGCCAAAAAGCAGCAGGTCGTGGCTGTTCATGTTGCGGTAACACCTACTGCTACTGCGCCGTTTAAGCAATATGTTGGGAGCTTGCCCAAGTGCAACAAATGCAGCTTCCACCACACTGGACCCTGCCGGGAAATGCAGTGCGTTAACTGCAACAAGAAAGGGCACACTGCCCGTTTCTGCAAATCTCCGGCAAGGCCAATCAACCAAGTCCCCGGCGTTGGAGTGGGCCAGGCTTGCTACGGATGTGGCGAGGTGGGCCATTACAAAAGGAACTGCCCGAAGGCAGGGAACACGGGCGGCGTAGGAAGAGTTTTGGCTATAGGCCACGAGGAGGCTGTAGCCGACCCTACAGTGGTCACTGGTACGTTTCTCCTTGATAACTCATATGCATGCATACTGTTTGATAGTGGAGCAGAGAGGAGTTTCGTAAACCAGAAATTTGCTCACTTACTTAAACAAACATCACGTGCACTAAAGGAACCATTCACTGTAGAAATGGCTAACGGAAAGACAAAGAGCACTAGCTACATATACATAGGATGTACACTAACTCTAGATAGCCATTCATTTCCTATCGACCTCATTCCAGTCTTAATAAAAAGTTTCTACATCATAATCGGCATGGATTGGTTGAGTCTACATCGTGCTGACATCATGTGTTACGAGAAGGTTGTTTGTCTTAATCTGTCGTTTATTAAAACTCTAATTATCTACGGCGACAAACCCAACATGAACCTTCGTATCATCTCGAGCATACAAGCCCATAAGTACTTGCAAAAGGAATGTCACACATTCCTTGCTCATGTTGTCGATATGAGCCAAGAGGCAAAAGACATAAAGAATATCCTTGAAGTACGCGACTTTCCCGACATCTTTCCAGAAGAACTACCAGGATTACCACCACAGCGTCAAGTCGAGTTCAGAATTGACTTAGTTCCAGGGGCTACCCCAGTAGCCCAATCGCCCTATCGACTAGCACCAGCTGAGATGCAGGAACTATCCGGTCAACTTAACGAATTGTTCAGCAAGGTCTTTATTAGACCAAGCTTCTCACCCTGGGGAGCACCGTCTTGTTCGTCAAGAAGAAGGGCAGATCGTTCCGTATGTGCATCGACTACAGAGAGCTAAACAAACTTACAATCAAGAATCGTTACCCTCTACCTCGCATAGACGATTTGTTCGACCAACTGCAAGGGGCGAATTACTTTTTAAAGATTGATCTGAGATCCGGGTATCACCAATTACGAGTGTTAGAGGAGGATGTTCCCAAGACAGCCTTCCGAACTAGTTATGGGCACTACGAGTTTGTAGTGATGCCATTCAGATTAACCAATGTGCCCGCAGTATTCATGAATTTAATGAATAAGGTGTGTCGTCCTTACTTGGATCAGTTCGTCATCGTGTTCATTGATGACATACTTATCTACTCTCGTACTAAGGAGAAACATAGTCAACATCTACGATAAGTCTTAGAAACATTACGATCAGAGAAGCTCTACACGAAGTTCTCTAAATGCGAGTTTTTTATTCGAAGAGTCGAATTCCTGGGTCACGTTGTTAGTGAAGAGGGAATTCATGTGGACCCTTCCAAAATCAAAGCCATTGAGAACTGGTCAGCACCGAAGGCGCCTACAGAAATTTGTCAATTTCTAGGTCTCGCTGGCTACTACCGCAGGTTCATTCAGAACTTCTCTAGGATCGTGAAACCGCTTACTACATTGACCCAGAAAGGCGTGGCCTTTGACTGGGAAGAGAAGCAAGAGAAGGTGTTCCAAACGCTGAAGCGAGCCTTATGCAGCGCACCGATACTACACCTACCAGAAGGGATAGAAGACTTCGTGGTTTATTGCGATGCATCCAACCAAGGGCTTGGCTGTGTTCTGATGCAATGAGGTAAAGTCATTGCCTATGCCTCAAGACATCTGAAGACACACGAAGTCAAATACACCATACATGATCTTGAGTTAGGAGCAGTAGTATTTGCTCTGAAGATCTGGAGACACTATTTGTATGGTACAAAGAACACTATTACAGACCACAAGAGCCTTCAATACATATTCGACCAGAAGGAGCTCAATATGAGACAATGACGGTGGATCGAGCTACTCAATGACTACGAATGCTAAATTCGTTATCATCCCAGCAAAGCCAATGTAGTAGCTGACGCCCCAAGTCGGAAAGAATACTCTGGTCATAGAGTCAAATCATTGAATATGACTATCCATTCACACTTGTCCACACAAATTAAGGAGGCGCAACTTGAAGCTTTGAAACCTGAAAATGTGGCGGGTGAATCCCTGAGAGGGATGGATAAAAACTTAGAAGTCAAGGGTGTCGGAGCCTTATATCTTATGGATCGGATCTGGACACCGAGACACTGTGGTTTCAGAGACTTGGTCATGACCGAGGCACACAACACTCGATATTCCGTTCACCCAGGTTCAGATAAGATGTATCTGGATCTTAAAAAGTTATACTGGTGGCCTAACATCAAAGCAGAGATTGCTACCTTCGTGAGTAAGTGTCTTACTTGCGCCAAGGTTAAGGTCGAATACCAGAAACGTTCAGGGTTACTTCAACAGCCGGAGATATCTGAATGGAAGTGGGAGCGGATAATGATGGACTTCATAACCAAGTTGCCCAAGACAACGGGTGGTCTCGATACCGTATGGGTGATCGTAGACAGGTTAACAAAGTCCGCACACTTCCTGCCTATCAAAGAAACAGACAAGATGGAGAAGCTAACTAGAACATACATTAGGGAGATAGTACGACTGCATGGTGTTCCCATATCCATTATCTCTGATAGAGATAGTAGATTCACTTCAAGGTTCTGGCAGTCGCTACAAAGTTCCCTAGGAACTAGGCTGGAAATGAGTACAGCCTACCATCCGCAAACCGACGGACAAAGTGAGAGGACTATTCAAACTTTGGAAGATATGTTGTGTGCCTGTGTGATAGACTTTGGGAAGGCATGGGATACTCATTTACCCCTTGTCGAGTTTTCCTACAACAATAGTTATCACACGAGCATAAAGGCTGCTCCATTTGAAGCCCTCTATGGCCGTAAGTGCATATCCTCTCTGTGTTGGGCTGAGGTGGGCGACACTCAGTTAGCTAAAGGACGAGTTCCTAACAGCACTCTCACAGGTCCGGAGATCATTCAGGAAATGACAGAGAAGATCGTTCAAATTCGTGAGCGATTGAAAGCCTCAAGAGACCGACAGAAAAGCTACGCACACAAGAGAAGGAAACCTTTGGAATTCCAGGTGGGCGACTGTGTTCTATTGAGGATCTCACCCTGGAAGGGCTTGATACGCTTCGGAAAGCGTGGAAAGCTAATTCCAAGATACGTAGGGCCTTTCGAGATTATCGCTAGAATCGGCCCTGTGGCTTACAAACTCAAACTACCTCACAAACTCAGTAACGTACATTCTACTTTCCACGTCTCGAACTTGAAAAAGTGTCTGTCCAACGAGACTCTTATAATCCCACTCGACGAGATCGAGATCACCGAGAGCCTCAACTTCATGCAAGAATCAGTAGAGATCATGGGCCGAGAGGTCAAGCAAACGAAGGAAAGCCGTATCCCGATAGTGAATGTTTGCTGGAATGCCAAGCGAGGACCTGAATTCACTTGGGAGCGCGAGGATCAAATGAAACTGAATTATCCTCATCTTTTTACTTAGATATTTGTAATTGCTTAAACTCTAATTTCGGGACGAAATTCTCTCTAACGGGGGATGATGTGACAACCTGAAATTTCTTTCTTGTACATCCTTTCAATTCAATCAAAGTTAGACTCGTTTCTGCTATCTTTTAGCATTGTTTAGGGTCTGTTTGAATGTTCTAAGCCTAGTGCATTCAAGGTTTGGGTTTAGGGATTAGTTATCTTAAGTTCATAGTGTTACATTCAGGCCAAACACTCCATCAAGAGGAGTGTACGGCCGTACACATGGGTGTACGGCCGTACACCCATATTGGCCATGAACTCATGCCCATATATGAGTTAAACCTTCATTTCTATTCATTTCTTACACTTCCAAGTCAAGAAAAGTCAATTCTCTCTCAAGTATCATCAAGCATTTCACCTTGATCTTCAAAAATGTAAGAATTCCTTCCATTTTTAGTTGTTATCCTTCATGATCTAGTATCACCCTTTGATTTCATCCATGAAATTCGTCTTTTTGAGTAGATCTTTAAGTATTCAACACTTTCACCAAGAACACCAAGAACACCTACTTGTTCTTGGGCCGTGAACTCTTTAGGAGCCTTCAAAAGGGTTAGTTTCTCTTCTATCTTCTAGTTAGGCTGGTGAATTACGTGAATGCTAGCCTTAAATCATCATCTAATGCAAGAACTTCAAGGGTGTACGGCCGTACACACCTCATATGGTCGTAAACCCTCGTTAAGTGCATGATATGGCCTTAAACTCACCTCATGTCCCAACTTAAGATCTTAAGCACTTAGTGGATGCTAGATAGGGCCTTAAAACACCATTTTTGCACACTTCTTCCATGAGTGTATGGTCGTACACTCCATGACCGTGCACCCATGTGGCCGTACACACATTGGCCGTAAACACAATGGTCGTACACACATTGGTCGTGCACACACTTGTGTGGCCGTACACCCCTTTGATGCAATCATTTGTGATTGTAACACTTCAATATAAGTGTTTCCTAGTCCCTAAGGTGGCTTCCTTTTTTAGTGTATGATATGGACTTAAACTCACCTCATGTAAGAACTTCAAGGGTGTACGGCCGTACACACCTCATATGGTCGTAAACCCTTGTTAAGTGTATGATATGGACTTAAACTCACCTCATGTACCAACTTAAGATCTTGAGCACTTAGTGGATGCTAGATAGGGCCTTAAAACACCCTTTTTGCACACTTCTTCCATGAGTGTACGGTCGTACACTCCATGACCGTACACCCATGTGGCCGTACACACATTGGCCGTATACACAATGGCCGTACACACAATGGCCGTACACACATTGGCCGTACACACATTGGCCGTACACACACTTGTGTGGCCGTACACCCCTTTGATGCAATCATTTGTGATTGTAACACTTCAATATAAGTGTTTCCTAGTCCCTAAGGTGGCTTCCTTGCATAATTACACTAATTATATACATATATGTGTCATTATATGCTTAATAGGATCCGTTTGTGGTCGAGGCTTCACTTGACACTTAGCATCCTATATCGAACTTACATTCGTATCACTCACTACATGTGAGTTCATACCCCTTAACTTACCTTTTAAATGATTTTAAATGCTTTTATGGGGGGGATACAAGTAGAAACATTATAGTTATTATATCAATCACATGTGATTAATAACTACCAACAAGTGGATTTCTTATACTTCAAAACTGTGTTATCAAATAAACGCTTTCAAAACCTTTTATAAGCTGACATCAAGTCATTTTTAACCATTCAAATGGTTAAAATTCCTTTTTATGCTTAAAACTCTTTTACATGCTAAACTCTTTATTAAAACTCTTTTAAACTTATATATTGTCAAAATCATGTCTATATATATATATATATATATATATATATATATATATAGTTATATGAGTAAGATTGAAAGGGCTTAGGACTGATAACTCACTTTATTTCCTGTTCCTTGTTTGGTTGTGGACTTAGGGTATCCGGTTGTTTGTCCAAGTGTTGTTTGAATCTTAGTTATGTATTATGTATATGTGTATAGATATAAAAGTTTTTTCATCAGTTCAACACCTTTGGGTAGCAAAGGTGTACAAACATACTCACTCAAACAACATTACTAGTAAACTATAATAGGTATAGTTTAGAGAATTACTACTCACTATTTCTATTACAATGAAACATACAAGAGTCAGTTCATACATGAGTCAGTCCAAACATACTATAATGAGAAACAAAGAGAACATACTATAATGAGAAACAAAGAGAACATACTATAATGAGAAACAAAGAGAACATACACTACACTATACAAAGAGAACATAGAATACACTAAAACAGAGAGAACACACTATACAAATACAAGAACACTATAACATTAATGTGAGCCACTACTTCATGGCATGGCATCGTACTGCTGTGTCACGTTTTGCAACCAGAGTCTCCTGGAGGGAGAGCGTGAATTTTTGTATAGATCTATACGAGACTGACTATCCTACACCTTGCTGCTAGCTACAGTGGGACCTGCAGGTCTACGGGTGACGAATGTCATACCATTTCGATGTCTTTGAATGTTATGTTTTAACTAGTCGATCAAGCATGATTACAACTATATCACATTTTACCTTAACTAATCAATTGATTTAAGGTAGTTAGTACAACGGTAGTTACTATATACAATACTACAAGTACATCTTTATTATTTTCCCATTACATTCAAATTGTGATCTTCTCACATAAACGGTAATGTAAACTATATTTTTGGTAAATGATAGTTTGTCTTTGGGAAAAACACTCACTTTTACAAAGGAACAAACATACAAAACAGTCGTGTCTTGGTAGAAGACTACATTTCAGTTAAAGTAGAAAATATAGGATTTTCTAGGAGATACAAACACTTTCATTAAACATATACAACACCTGACACTAAATACTTATGAACTCACCAGCTTAAATGCTCATCTACTCTTTCAAAATAACTTGTATTCTCAGGTCACCAGTAGACAGGTACACTGGACCAAGTTTTGAGAAGACAGAGCATATACAAGACTCGTCTTTTATTTTGATTCTTATTTTGGTGTCTATCCAACTATACACATAACACACTTATATTAAATTATATTATTAATGCAATGGATGATGTTGTTGCTTGTTTACTATTATGCATTGATATGATACTGTACATGATGTCCACCGCCCCCGAACGTTTCCGCCGTTCTGGTTTGGGGGTGCGACAGACTGGTATCAGAGCTTTGTTTATAGTGAATTTAGTATATCAACCCATAAAAGATATATAACTATAAACACAACGGGATTAAAATACTTTGACCAAGAGTTTATACTTCTTAAATAATAAAATATTTAACTAAAGTATACATACTTGCATTCATACTAAAAACAGTGTCACATAGGACAAAACAAAAGTATTGCAGTTGTTGGACAACACAAGTAAGCTTGGGGACATATAATCAAATCTAGGAGTGATGTTGCCTGATCAACTATATCCTTTCGAGAAGTGATTAGAATGTGCCTAGGAATGGTTGTGGTGTTGCAGCAAGTCTAAAAACTTACCAACACTACTACAATGAAAACAGTAGAACAGAACATAAACTTAAAATACTATAGGAGTATTTTGTGATACTATAATTACTTATGTGCAAACTAAAAAGGTCTTTATTAGTATGTCAATAGTTGCTGAGTAGATACGCTACAGTTATATGTGACTAGGGTGTTATAGACTTAGAATCTGTGATCTTTGCTTTACTTCCTGTTCCTTGTTTGGTTGTGGACTTAGAGTTAGGATCACTTATTCGAAGGTCTATCCTATTTTGGTTACATATGACTGGTATGTACTACGCAAATGTTGGAGTAACTGGTAAGGATCATCTTATAAGTATCTAAATTAGTGCGTTTGTTAATTATTTCTTTTACCCCTATTCTTGCGTAGATAACATGGATGGATTCCATATCCCCGGTGATCCGTACTTTCCCAACCAAGGTGACGGAGGATGGATCGATGATGAGCCAGAAGAGAATCATGCAATTCCATTGGATGATTACTTCGCAGAGAACTCCCCGGAGGATTCTGACTCCGAGCCAGAAGTCAATGATCTACCCCTGGTAGCTCCAATCCCAAATCCTAACCCTCGTCCGGATTTTCAAGGCCCAACGCCTCTGTGGGCGGAACACTTGGGAACATGGAGTCAGGAACAGGGTCAACCCATGCCATACAACGGAGACAGAAGCTTCTACAACCTGAGTGAGAGAGGCTTAGCAGATAGAGTCCTGCATATTCTGGTCCGCAGGGTTGCTCGTAATGAAGAGCAGGGTAGGACAGCCATCAACCGAGTCATGCAAGTTGATGCCAATGCGGGAGTTAATACGGTCTGCATTCGTCATCTTGAAGATGCTCGCGAGAGAGCTTCGAGAGAAAATGAGGCTCTGCTACAAGCCTTAGCTAAAACTCAAGCTGAAGTCATAGAGCTCCGAGCACGCCGGCGAGTATACGAACGACACCTTCTTGATGTGGAGCGTCAGTTGGCAGACTTGAGGGTTCGCCCTAGGGTGCCCGTCGCCAGTAGAAGATGCTCTGCTCATCCTTTCTTTAAGTTTAAGCAATAGCCTTCTTATCTATACTTTATGTAGCACTTTCCCCTGTAAAAATTCCTATCTATCAGATACTGTAGTTAGGTCAATCTGCTGTCAAAATTTTCTTATTATGGTTTGATGTAAGACCTACTTCTAGGTCATTTTTCCAGAACTCGTTACATCATTAATTCCAATATTATTGACAGACATCTAATCTTTTGGGAAATCTTTGTCAAAGTGCTTTTATACTCCTACTGTTAGATCTCAATATCAATCGTACTCTCATTTGTGTTGTTGGGCTATGGAGAGTTAGTCCATGGATCACTCTCATTGTACTCTCAATTGATTCTTACTATCATTTTCATCTTTTTTGAAAGATGCCTCCACGTCGATCAACGAGACGCAATCCTCCGATAACTCCGACGCAACCACCTCCACCTCCTCCACAATACAATCTGGCAGCAATCCAAGCTGCGGTAAATGCGGCTGTTACGGCAGCCCTAGCCCAATTCAGTGCTAGTGGTACTAGCGGGAGTGGGACAACAGTTCATTCCACTCAAGGTGATGCTCCAGTGCACTCTAGAGAGTGCTCATATAAGGACCTCACCAACTGCAAGCCCATGACCTTTAACGGGACTGGCGGAATCATTGCCCTCTCGCAATGGTTCGAGAAAACGGAATCGATCTTTGAGATTTGTTCCTGTCCAGAAGGGAGAAAAGTTAAATTTGCTGCCTGAACCTTCGCAGACCGAGCCCTGACATGGTGGAATAGCCATGTCAAGTCACTAACTTTAATAGTGGCAAACGCTATGGGCTGGGAAGCTCTGAAGGAACTCATGATCGAGGAATACTTCCCGAGGGGCGAGGTTCAGAAACTTGAACAGGAACTATGGAACCTAACCATGAAGGGCTCCGACATAGTGGCCTATACTGCCAGATTCAGCGATCTGGTGCCTCCACCTCGCATGGAAAGACAGAGAGCACTAGCTGTAGAAATGGCTAACGGAAAGACAGAGAGCACTAGCTGCATATACATAGGATGTACACTAACTCTAGATAGCCATTCATTTCCTATCGACCTCATTCCAGTCTTAATAAAAAGTTTCTACATCATAATCGGCATGGATTGGTTGAGTCTACATCGTGCTGACATCATGTGTTACGAGAAGGTTGTTTGTCTTAATCTGTCGTCTAGCAAAACTCTAATTATCTACGGCGACAAACCCAGCATGAACCTTCGTATCATCTCGAGCATACAAGCCCATAAGTACTCGCGAAAGGAATGTCACACATTCCTTGCTCATGTTGTCGATATGAGCCAAGAGGCAAAAGACATAAAGAATATCCTTGAAGTACGCGACTTTCCCGACATCTTTCCAGAAGAACTACCAGGATTACCACCACAGCGTCAAGTCGAGTTCAGAATTGACTTAGTTCCAGGGGCTACCCCAGTAGCCCAATCGCCCTATCGACTAGCACCAGTTGAGATGCAGGAACTATCCGGTCAACTTAACGAATTGTTCAGCAAGGTCTTTATTAGACCAAGCTTCTCACCCTGGGGAGCACCGTCTTGTTCGTCAAGAAGAAGGGCAGATCGTTCCGTATGTGCATCGACTACAGAGAGCTAAACAAACTTACAATCAAGAATCGTTACCCTCTACCTCGCATAGACGATTTGTTCGACCAACTGCAAGGGGCGAATTACTTTTTAAAGATTGATCTGAGATCCGGGTATCACCAATTACGAGTGTTAGAGGAGGATGTTCCCAAGACAGCCTTCCGAACTAGTTATGGGCACTACGAGTTTGTAGTGATGCCATTCAGATTAACCAATGTGCCCGCAGTATTCATGAATTTAATGAATAAGGTGTGTCGTCCTTACTTGGATCAGTTCGTCATCGTGTTCATTGATGACATACTTATCTACTCTCGTACTAAGGAGAAACATAGTCAACATCTACGATAAGTCTTAGAAACATTACGATCAGAGAAGCTCTACACGAAGTTCTCTAAATGCGAGTTTTTTATTCGAAGAGTCGAATTCCTGGGTCACGTTGTTAGTGAAGAGGGAATTCATGTGGACCCTTCCAAAATCAAAGCCATTGAGAACTGGTCAGCACCGAAGGCGCCTACAGAAATTTGTCAATTTCTAGGTCTCGCTGGCTACTACCGCAGGTTCATTCAGAACTTCTCTAGGATCGTGAAACCGCTTACTACATTGACCCAGAAAGGC
The DNA here is from genome assembly GCF_052849685.1 of Lactuca virosa. Lineage (NCBI taxonomy): Eukaryota > Viridiplantae > Streptophyta > Magnoliopsida > Asterales > Asteraceae > Lactuca > Lactuca virosa. Next base: position 171,481,999 of record NC_136427.1, on the reverse strand, counting down.
GTGGCCTTTGACTGGGAAGAGAAGCAAGAGAATGTGTTCCAAACGCTGAAGCGAGCCTTATGCAGCGCACCGATACTACACCTACCAGAAGGGATAGAAGACTTCGTGGTTTATTGCGATGCATCCAACCAAGGGCTTGGCTGTGTTCTGATGCAATGAGGTAAAGTCATTGCCTATGCCTCAAGACATCTGAAGACACACGAAGTCAAATACACCATACATGATCTTGAGTTAGGAGCAGTAGTATTTGCTCTGAAGATCTGGAGACACTATTTGTATGGTACAAAGAACACTATTACAGACCACAAGAGCCTTCAATACATATTCGACCAGAAGGAGCTCAATATGAGACAATGACGGTGGATCGAGCTACTCAATGACTACGAATGTTAAATTCGTTATCATCCCAGCAAAGCCAATGTAGTAGCTGACGCCCCAAGTCGGAAAGAATACTCTGGTCATAGAGTCAAATCATTGAATATGACTATCCATTCACACTTGTCCACAAAAATTAAGGAGGCGCAACTTGAAGCTTTGAAACCTGAAAATGTGGCGGGTGAATCCCTGAGAGGGATGGATAAAAACTTAGAAGTCAAGGGTGTCGGAGCCTTATATCTCATGGATCGGATCTGGACACCGAGACACTGTGGTTTCAGAGACTTGGTCATGACCGAGGCACACAACACTCGATATTCCGTTCACCCAGGTTCAGATAAGATGTATCTGGATCTTAAAAAGTTATACTGGTGGCCTAACATCAAAGCAGAGATTGCTACCTTCGTGAGTAAGTGTCTTACTTGCGCCAAGGTTAAGGTCGAATACCAGAAACGTTCAGGGTTACTTCAACAGCCGGAGATATCTGAATGGAAGTGGGAGCGGATAATGATGGACTTCATAACCAAGTTGCCCAAGACAACGGGTGGTCTCGATACCGTATGGGTGATCGTAGACAGGTTAACAAAGTCCGCACACTTCCTGCCTATCAAAGAAACAGACAAGATGGAGAAGCTAACTAGAACATACATTAGGGAGATAGTACGACTGCATGGTGTTCCCATATCCATTATCTCTGATAGAGATAGTAGATTCACTTCAAGGTTCTGGCAGTCGCTACAAAGTTCCCTAGGAACTAGGCTGGAAATGAGTACAGCCTACCATCCGCAAACCGACGGACAAAGTGAGAGGACTATTCAAACTTTGGAAGATATGTTGTGTGCCTGTGTGATAGACTTTGGGAAGGCATGGGATACTCATTTACCCCTTGTCGAGTTTTCCTACAACAATAGTTATCACACGAGCATAAAGGCTGCTCCATTTGAAGCCCTCTATGGCCGTAAGTGCAGATCCTCTCTGTGTTGGGCTGAGGTGGGCGACACTCAGTTAGCTAAAGGACGAGTTCCTGACAGCACTCTCACAGGTCCGGAGATCATTCAGGAAATGACAGAGAAGATCGTTCAAATTCGTGAGCGATTGAAAGCCTTAAGAGACCGACAGAAAAGCTACGCACACAAGAGAAGGAAACCTTTGGAATTCCAGGTGGGCGACCGTGTTCTATTGAGGATCTCACCCTGGAAGGGCTTGATACGCTTCGGAAAGCGTGGAAAGCTAATTCCAAGATACGTAGGGCCTTTCGAGATTATCGCTAGAATCGGCCCTGTGGCTTACAAACTCAAACTACCTCACAAACTCAGTAACGTACATTCTACTTTCCACGTCTCGAACTTGAAAAAGTGTCTGTCCAACGAGACTCTTATAATCCCACTCGACGAGATCGAGATCACCGAGAGCCTCAACTTCATGCAAGAATCAGTAGAGATCATGGGCCGAGAGGTCAAGCAAACGAAGGAAAGCCGTATCCCGATAGTGAATGTTCGCTGGAATGCCAAGCGAGGACCTGAATTCACTTGGGAGCGCGAGGATCAAATGAAACTGAATTATCCTCATCTTTTTACTTAGATATTTGTAATTGCTTAAACTCTAATTTCGGGACGAAATTCTCTCTAACGGGGGATGATGTGACAACCCGAAATTTCTTTCTTGTACATCCTTTCAATTCAATCAAAGTTAGACTCGTTTCTGCTATCTTTTAGCATTGTTTAGGGTCTGTTTGAATGTTCTAAGCCTAGTGCATTCAAGGTTTGGGTTTAGGGATTAGTTATCTTAAGTTCATAGTGTTACATTCAGGCCAAACACTCCATCAAGAGGAGTGTACGGCCGTACACATGGGTGTACGGCCGTACACCCATATTGGCCATGAACTCATGCCCATATATGAGTTAAACCTTCATTTCTATTCATTTCTTACACTTCCAAGTCAAGAAAAGTCAATTCTCTCTCAAGTATCATCAAGCATTTCACCTTGATCTTCAAAAATGTAAGAATTCCTTCCATTTTTAGTTGTTATCCTTCATGATCTAGTATCACCCTTTGATTTCATCCATGAAATTCGTCTTTTTGAGTAGATCTTTAAGTATTCAACACTTTCACCAAGAACACCAAGAACACCTACTTGTTCTTGGGCCGTGAACTCTTTAGGAGCCTTCAAAAGGGTTAGTTTCTCTTCTATCTTCTAGTTAGGCTGGTGAATTACGTGAATGCTAGCCTTAAATCATCATCTAATGCAAGAACTTCAAGGGTGTACGGCCGTACACACCTCATATGGTCGTAAACCCTCGTTAAGTGCATGATATGGCCTTAAACTCACCTCATGTCCCAACTTAAGATCTTAAGCACTTAGTGGATGCTAGATAGGGCCTTAAAACACCATTTTTGCACACTTCTTCCATGAGTGTATGGTCGTACACTCCATGACCGTGCACCCATGTGGCCGTACACACATTGGCCGTAAACACAATGGTCGTACACACATTGGCCGTGCACACACTTGTGTGGCCGTACACCCCTTTGATGCAATCATTTGTGATTGTAACACTTCAATATAAATGTTTCCTAGTCCCTAAGGTGGCTTCCTTGCATAATTACACTAATTATATACATATATGTGTCATTATATGCTTAATAGGATCCGTTTGTGCTCGAGGCTTCACTTGACACTTAGCATCCTATATCGAACTTACATTCATATCACTCACTACAGGTGAGTTCATACCCCTTAACTTACCTTTTAAATGATTTTAAATGCTTTTATAGGGGGGGGGGGATACAAGTAGAAACATTATAGTTATTATATCAATCACATGTGATTAATAACTACCAACAAGGGGATTTCTTATACTTCAAAACTATGTTATCAAATAAACGCTTTCAAAACCTTTTATAAGCTGACATCAAGTCATTTTTAACCATTCAAATGGTTAAAATTCCTTTTTATGCTTAAAACTCTTTTACATGCTAAACTCTTTATTAAAACTCTTTTAAACTTATATATTGTCAAAATCATGTCTATATATATATATATATATATATATATATATATATATATATATATATATATAGTTATATAAGTAAGATTGAAAGGGCTTAGGACTGATAACTCACTTTATTTCCTGTTCCTTGTTTGGTTGTGGACTTAGGGTATCCGGTTGTTTGTCCGAATGTCGTTTGAATCTTAGTTATGTATTATGTATATGTGTATAGATATAAAAGTTTTTTCATCAGTTCAACACCTTTGGGTAGAAAAGGTGTACAAACATACTCACTCAAACAACATTACTAGTAAACTATAATAGGTATAGTTTAGAGAATTACTACTCACTATTTCTATTACAATGAAACATACAAGAGTCAGTTCATACATGAGTCAGTTCAAACATACTATAATGAGAAACAAAGAGAACATACTATAATGAGAAACAAAGAGAACATACACTACACTATATAAAGAGAACATAGAATACACTAAAACAGAGAGAACACACTATACAAATACAAGAACACTATAACATTAATGTGAGCCACTACTTCATGGCACGACATCCTACTGCTGTGTCACGTTTTGCAACCAGAGTCTCCTGGAGGGAGAGCGTGAATTTTTGTATAGATCTATACGGGACTGACTATCCTACACCTTGCTGCTAGCTACAGTGGGACCTGCAGGTCTACGGGTGACGAATGTCATACCATTTCGATGTCTTTGAACGTCGTGTTTTAACTAGTCGATCAAGCATGGTTACAACTATATCACAATTTACCTTAACTAATCAATTGATTTAAGGTAGTTAGTATAACGATAGTTACTATATACAATACTACAAGTACATCTTTATTATATTCCCATTACATTCAAATTGTGATCTTCTCACATAAACGGTAATGTAAACTATATTTTTGGTAAATGATAGTCTGTCTTTGGGAAAAACACTCACTTTTACAAAGGAACAAACATACAAAACAGTCGTGTCTTGGTAGAAGACTACATTTCAGTTAAAGTAAAAAAAATAGGATTTTCTAGGAGATACAACATTTGCAACCAAACACTTTCATTAAACATATACAACAACTGACACTAAATACTTATGAACTCACCAGCTTAAATGTTGATCTACTCTTTCAAAATAACTTGTATTCTCAGGTCACCAGTAGATAGGTACACTGGACCAGGTTTTGAGAAGACGGAGCATATACAAGACTCGTCTTTTATTTTGATTCTTATTTTGGTGTCTATCTAACTATACACAGAACACACTTGTATTAAATTATATTATTAATGCAATGGATGATGTTGTTGGTTGTTTACTATTATGCATTGATATGATACTGTACATGACGTCCTCCACCCCCGAACGTTTCCGCCGTTCTGGTTTGGGGGTGCAACATTACAAGATGGTATTAGAGCCTTGGTTTGAGGGATTCAGATGCACCCCCGGGTGTGTTTGAACTCAAACTGAGGATTTGAGAAAAATTTTGAAAAGTAACGATTTTTTTCCTAAAAAGAAAATGAGTTGGAGCAGTGTGTACAATTAGTCAGAGCCCGAACGGTGATTTCCCAAAATACCTTACTTTCTGTATTATGAGATATTTATGAGATATGTATGAGATATTAGAAATGCATGCTAGAGAGTAGGCTAGGTATTTCATATTCTAGGGCTAGAGTTGCCTGATTTGTGATGCCTTAGCCTAGGAGATGCTATTGATCAATGTTATCAGTTATCTTCCCTGAGTATGTGCTGAGTTCTGAGTTGAGGGGTAATCTAGATGAACATGTGAGTAGCCTACTGAGAGGGTAGTCTGATATTTACGAGAGATAGGGTACTTGCGAATTAGGATCCTAGGAGGAGGACTTGGGGTGACTGCAGGTTAGGTGCGGAAGGCAATGTTGGGCCCGTACTACTGAAAGCCCCAGGCCTATATACAATCCAAGTAAGAATCCTTAGGAGGCTAAGGAACAAGTAGGGATGAGTGGTCGATTGTGAGAATGCTCAAGCGAGTCTCTGATGATTTTCGTGTTGTGTTTAAGAGACATCATGGTGGTTACACGCCACAACTCCAAGAGCAGTGGGACTAGCGATGATGAGATTCGTCGGATGATTCATGATGAGGTGGCCGCAGCCATTCGAGAGGCGATTCCTGAGATGTTCGGGTCTATTAAGACCACTATGATCGATACATTTGATGAGCGATATGCTGTTGTTTCTGAGGTGGCTGCTGCTGCAGCCACCGCAGTTGTCGCTACTGCCAGGCCACAGGGAGGTGACTCGTTGTTGTATCGGGAGTTCGGCAACACGAAGCCACCTGAGTTTGATGGGACACATGATCCGATTGCTATTATGAGGTGGATCTCTGGTATTGAGGGATGTTTTTACACATGTTCATGCCCAGATCATTTGACGGTGCGGTTCGCGTTGAACCAGCTTCGCTTGGGAGCGAAGGACTTATGGAAGTTTGTGATAGCCAGTTTTACGCCTGCAGAGCTACCGTAGTGACTTGGGAGGGGTTTTTTGTAATGTTCCGAGATGAGTATGTTCCCCGGTGGAGAGGGAACGGTTGGCTCAAGAGTTTCTGTCTCTCAGGCAGAAGACATAATCGGTGACTTAGATTACGCGGATGTTTCACGAGAGGGCATTGTTCTGCCCTAAGCATGTGTCGACTGAGCAGGCACGCATGAGCGGGTATTTGAGCATTTTGAGGAGGGATATTAGAGAGTTCGTGGCGAACTCGTCTTACCGGACATTTTTTGAGCTTCAGAAAAATGCCAGGAGGAGGGAGATCGAGTTGGAGACTCAGGCCAGGGAGGATGCGGAGTCTCATAGGAGAGACCGGCGGTCGGCGCAGTCGCAGCCGGCAGCTAAGCGGGCTAAGCCCACTGATTTGAGGTCAGGAGGCCAGAAGGGCCGCACTTGTAGGAAGTGCGGCAAGAGTCATGAGGGGACATGTCGGGCAATGATTTGCTACAATTGTGGCAAAGAGGGGCATATGGCGAAAGATTGCCCCGAGGGATTTGCAGTCTGTTTTCACTGCAATCAGACCGGCCATCGGAAAGCCGAGTGCCCTCAGCTTGTTCAGGGATCAGCTCAGGGTTCCACTCCTGCAACTTTGCATGCGATTGATAGTCGGCCGGTGAAGGTCGAGGCTCCGAAGGCTCGTGGGAGAGCTTTTCAGCTGACAGCGGAGGAGGTCTGCGCAGCACCGGATGTCGTGGCTGGTACGTAATTATTTATTTATTTATTTACTTTGAGATTTATTGTGCTTATGTTGTGCCATATTTAGGTACATTTCTTGTGAATTCTGTACCTGCCTTAGTGTTATTTAACTCGGGTGCGAGTCGATTCTTTGTGTCTTTAGCTTTTAGTCGTCACATTATTGTTCGATGTGAGGCGTTCAGCCGACCTATGAGGGTTTCTATAGCTGATGAGCATGCGGTTTTTGCTACGGATGTAGTCTGAGGATGTGTGCTGGAGATTTTTGGTGTCGAGTTCCCGATTGACTTGGTACCGATTGTGATGGGTGATGTATGTGTTATTGTGGGCATGGATTGGTTGAGCCATTTTGGAGCAGTAATCGACTGCGAGCGTCGGTTGGTGACTATACGAGACCGTAGTGGGGGAGTGCTTACCGTGTATGGCGAGGGTACCAGATCAGGGTCAGCTTTCTGCTCTGCCACCAGGGCGAGGCAGAGTCTACAACAGGGTTGTGTGGGCTTTTTGGCGTATGTGATGGATACGCGGGTTGTCGCCGAGAGGCCGAGTTCTATCACCGATGTTCCGATAGTGTGCGAGTTTCCTGATGTTTTTCCCGAGGAGTTGTCGGGTGTGCCTCCTGAGAGGCAGGTGGAGTTCCAAATTGATTTAGTTTCGGGCGCGGCGCCTATTTCCAAGGCACTTTATCGCCTTGCGCCACTAGAGATACAGGAGTTATCCTCACAGCTCCAGGAACTGTTGGGGAAGGGATTCATCAGACTGAGTAGCTCACCATGGGGAGCGTCGATCCTTTTTGTCAAGAAAAAGGATGGTTCACACCGGATGCGTATTGATTACCAGTAGTTGAACAAGCTGACAGTCAAGAACCGTTATCCACTTTCGAGGATCGACGATTTTTTCGATCAATTGCAGGGGGCATCTTGGTTTTCCAAGATTAATTTGAGATCTGGATATCACCAGATGAGAGTATGCGAGGAGGATATTCAGAAGACGGCCTTTAGAACTCGTTATGGGCATTATGAGTTTGTGGTGATGCCTTTCGGGCTTACCAACGCACCGGCAACGTTCATAGATCTCATGAATCGGGTGTGCAGGCCTATGTTGGACCGGTCAGTGATCGTGTTCATCGATGACATCCTGGTGTATTCGATGTCCAGAGAGCAGCATGAGGAGCATCTGCGAGAGGTTCTTGGGGTATTGAGGTCGGAGAGGCTGTATGCCAAATTCTCCAAGTGTGATTTCTGGTTACGAGAGGTCGAGTTCCTGGGACACCTCGTTAATCAGAATGGGATATTGGTCGATCCGGCCAATATTGAGGCAGTTATGCGATGGGAGGTGCCAAGATCCCCATCTGAGATCAGGAGTTTTCTGGGATTGGTCGGCTACTATCGGAGATTTATCAAGGATTTCTCCAAGATTACGGTTTCTCTCACCAGATTGACCCGGAAGGGCGTTACTTTTGTTTGGGGGCCTGAGTAGCAGGCATCATTCGAGACTCTTCGCCAGAGATAGTGCGAAGCTCCGGTGTTAGACCTTCCGGAGGGAGTGGAGGACTTTGTGGTCTATTACGATGCGTCTATCTTAGGGATGGGTGCAGTGTTGATGTAGAGGGGTCACGTGATAGCATACGCGTCGAGGCAGCTGAAGCCTCATGAGACGAGGTATCCCACCCATGATTTGGAGTTAGGGGCGGTGGTGTTCGCCCTCAAGATTTGACGCCACTATCTTTATGGTGTTCGGTGTACCATATACACGGACCACAAGAGCCTGAAGTATCTCATGGATCAGCCCAACCTGAATATGAGACAGAGGAGGTGGTTGGATGTGGTGAAAGACTATGATTGTGAGATCCTGTATCATCCGGGCAAGGCTAATGTGGTAGTTGACGCCCTGAGCCATAAAGCAGAGAGTGCTCTGATCCGAGATGTGTGTATGAGGATGACAGTGATGACTCCATTCTTAGATACCATTCGAGAGACCCAGGTGGAGGCCATGAGACCAGAGAACCACGAGAGGGAGCGGGTGATTGGGCAGGTGTCTGAGTTTGTGACGGATAGTCGAGGGCTTATGACTTTCCGAGGGTGGATTTGGGTGCCCTATATGGGCGGAGCTCGCCGTATTCTGATGGAGGAGGCGCATAGATCGAGATTCTCGATCCATCCAGGAGCCATTAAGATGTATTTGGACCTGAAGAGAGATTATTGGTGGCCCTATATGAAAAGCGATGTGGCTTGGGTAGTTGAGAGGTGCTTGACCTGTCGTCGGGTTAAGGCTGAGCACCAGTGTCCTCATGGAAAATTGCAGCCACTAGAGGTTCCCCAGTGGAAGTGGGAACATATTTCCTTGGATTTTATCACCAAATTGTTGAGGACTGCGCGAGGTGTCGACGGGATATGGGTGATTGTGGACCGGTTGACGAAGAGTTCTCACTTCCTAGCTATCAGTGAGAGCTCTTCCGCAGAGAGGTTGGCCGAGATATATGTGAGAGGTGGTAGCTCGGCATGGAGTGCCGGCATCGATAGTGTCTGATCGGGATGTGCATTTTACTTCCAGGTTCTGGAAGAAGTTTCATGAGGAGTTGGGTACGCGAGTGCACTTCAGTACAACCTACCACCCTCAGACAGACAGGCAGAGTGAACGGACAATTCAGACGCTCGAGGACGTACTGCGTGCATGTGTTATGGACTTCGGTGGAAGTTGGGACACATATCTGCCCTTGGCTGAGTTTTCTTACAACAACAGCCACCATTCTAGTATTAGTATGCCCCCATTTGAGCTTCTTTATGGGAGGAGGTGTCGGACTCTTATCTGTTGGGAGAGGTGGGGCAGCGAGTGATGGGTAGCATTGACATAGTGCTCAAGACGACCGAGCAGATTCAGTGGGTCAGACAGAGGTTACTGACGGCCCAGAGTCGCCAGAAGAGTTATGCAGACAGACGACGATCCGAGCTTGAGTTTCAGGTTGGACATTTTGTCCTCCTGGAGGTATCCCCGTGGAAAGGGGTGATCCGATTCAGGAAGAGGGGCAAGCTGGGGCCCCGATACATCTGTCCTTTCAGAGTGACAGCCAGAGTGGGTAGGGTAGCGTATCGTTTGGAGCTCCCTGCGGAGTTGAGTCAGATTCATAACACCTTCCACGTGTCCCAGTTGAGGAAATGTGTAGTCAATGAGACGATAGTGGTACCCCTAGAGGACACTCAGGTGGATGCGAGCCTAAATTACATTGAGAGGCCAATCGCGATTTTGGATCGAAAAGTGAAGGTTCTGAGGAACAAAGAGGTGCCTCTGGTGCAGGTCCAGTGGCAACATCGGAGAGGATCCGAGTTGACTTGGGAACCGGAGTCTGAGATGTGGGAGCAGTATCCGAAGTTATTTATGGAGCATGACTTTGAGGACGAAGTCTGATTTTAGTGGGGGAGAATTGTAACATCCGTACTTCCAGGTATATTATTTATTTTGAGGACTATTGAGCAACTCGACGAGGTGGTGTCACAACTAGTCGAGTCGAGTCGTGTGTGGCCATGGTGTATTAATTACCTACTCGACGAGTCCGAGAGTCGACTCGCCGAGTAGACGCTGGGTGATGAAACCCTAAATCCCTGGGTTAGGGACCTATTTAAGGACACTTATAGCCTTATTTGCGGCTCACCAGCTGCCCAACTTCACTGAGAGAAAACCCTAATCGGCCATTGAGCTAAGAGTGAGTATTTGATCTAACCTTGAGTGCTTGGTGCATCATTTGAAGAGAAGGAAGGATTCCAAGCCAAGGGACGAGAAGGTGTTGTTAGATCTGTGGTTATTCCATCAAAGAGCTTCTGTGAAAGGTAAGAGTTCACACCTTTCTCATGTTATTGGGTAGATCACATGATTTTGGAGTTAGGGCTTTTTCCATCTAATATTGGGACTTTGAGGGTATTGAGTTTATATGGAGGTTTGGACTTCAGATCTGGACCTTGTGAGGTCCCTAGAGTCCAAAGGTCCCTGCTTTATTCAGCCTTAATAGAGCTCTTAAGTGAAAAAAAACCCTTAATAGAGCATGTTCTTGGCATTTCAAGCCCTAAGTGCCATGTATGGATGTAAAGCTCATGGCTTTATGTGATAATCGAGCCTTTAGAGTTTAGAGATAGAGTTTGGGAAGGTTCTCTGCCTTGAAATCATCTGAATGAGAAAAGAGTCTACATGAACTCGCCGAGTCGATGAGCCGACTCGACGGGTCGGTTAGGGCTTGTCCCGATGAGCTTGAACATGCGATAGCTCGGCGAGTTGGGGGTCAAATCGACGAGCTGAGTTGGACCTTCCAGAGATTTCTAAGGAAAACGAGTGGACTCGACGAGTCACATGGGTGCACTCCGCGAGTCGGGTCAAACTTGGACTGTTGACTCGAGTTTGACTTCTGTTGACTTTAGGGTTTGGTCAACATAAGTAATGGAGACCATGGAAGGGTAAAATGGTCTTTTACCCATTCCAAGAGTTAGAAAAAGAGAGAGCACAACCTTTGGTGTATTTTGAGTATGACTGGAGTATTAATTAGAGACAATTATTCTATGTGTTAGGCGGAGGCCAGTTCGAGATTCCGTGTATGAAGTTGTTACTTGCTAGCTTACGAGGTGAGTCTTTTCACTATACTTACCATGAGTGGTATCGTTGTGTGACTGAGGTGTCTTATGTGATTACTTGTGTATTGTTATATTCTGCATTATGTCTTTGTGATTTATGCCGAGTATTATTATTATGATCTTATTGAGTTAGGACCGGAGGGTTCACCCGAGTTGTGGGACCGGAGGGTCCCACTGAGACACATTGACCAGAGGTTCTTATCTGAGTATAGCCATGAGAGGCTACTGAGATATGTGTGGTATTTTGGGGAACTCACTAATCTTCGTGCTTACCATGTTACATGTTATGTGTTTCAGATACTTCTCAGGATCGCGGGAAGGCACCGGCTTGATTGTACACACATCTGCACTGGAGATATATTTTGGAGGATCTTGGATTTGTAATAAACAATTTTGAAATATGTGTTGATACATTGGTACTTGTGTTTTTGAGAAAATGAGACTTGTATTTTATTATAATTCAAAAATGAAAAAAAAAATGGTTTGAAAATTTACGTTGTTACGATATATATATATATATATATATATATATATATATATATATATATATATATATATATATATATATATATATATATATATATATATATAAACAACAAAGTTTTTGGTGCCGTTGCTGGGGAATGATTTTATCTCGTTAGATTTAATTAGCCAATTGTAATTCAGTAAGTAGGTTGTTAATTTCTATTTTGTTTAGTTTAGATTTTCTAAAACATTCGATTTCATGCCATGATTATTTCTTGGTCGCAACACGAACATCGTTGTTTTAGAAGGAGGTTTGAAACCTAAACAAAAGTACTTCCAAATTATTGTCTTATTTAAGCTTTTAGTTTTGTTTAATTGTCTTAATTGATAACTTTAAAATAACAAAAAAAACCCTTTATTTTCTTTTTTTAAGTTAGTTTAAATCTGAATGAAATCACACATGTTCCCTGAGAGTTCTACACCTTTATTTATACGATCAGGCTCACTGCTTATTAGTGTGTTACGGTGTAGTTGAGTTAACTGGTGGATATAATTGAAACCTTATTTTATATATATATATATATATATATATATATATATATATATATATATACATACATACATTCATACATACATATATATATATATATATATATATATACACACACACACACACACACATTCAAATAGATCCAATTAGAACAAGTAGATGATCCTTCATGCAACCACAAGGTGTTAATATTGATCGGTTTTGAGCACTACAACATTCTTATGGTGTACATGCAACCCTAATGCTTTGGATCTATGTTTTTCTCAAGTTATACATGCAAATTATTATCCAAAGCATAAACCCTAATCTAGCATACAATTTTCGAAATTGATAACTTAAACATAGTTAGAAGAATACTTTGTCTTTGTTGATTGATTGATCTTGACCTTCAAGAGCTTAGTGCCTTAATTGTTGCACCTCTAATGGAGTCACAAACACCACTAGCAATTGGATGAACACAAGAGAGATGATGGAGGCTTAGGATTTTCGGCTAGGGTTTCCTATAAAGATCAAGTGGCTGAAAACCCCACGCCAATGGGTCTTTATATAGTTGTGCTGCTAGGGTTTTAGACTGGAACCATAATTCTCTGCTTAAGCCTTAAGCAATCCATAGAACCTTCTAGAAGGCCCCTTGGACGAATTCTTCTATGGGCTTCCCATATAATTCGTCCACCCCTTCCATTAGGAGTCCACAGCCCAACTTGCAACTACCAGTTAATTGCAATATCAATCCCCATACATTTAATCAGTCTCTTTTGATCACTAAATTAATTCCAAATTAATTTCTGATCAATAATAATTAAATAATATGATTTCTCAATTAATATATTATTCTTATAATATATTAATAAATCATTTATCAACCTCTTTCTTATAATTCATCCAGTCAAGTTGCTATGGTGAAGGCAACCCAAAAGGACCATGCTGCTATCGGGTCAAGTACATACCAATTATAGTTATGGGCTTAAACACCTAATCCAACAGTCTCCCACTTGGATAAGTCTAATAACTATAATTGCAAGTATGACTTCCGATTAGCAATCGTAGCTCTCAAAAGCCGTTGTCGAACTCTGACCTAGTCAATGACGCATCCTTTAGATAAGGGATCATATAATCCTCCGTCCTGCAAGATATTGTGTGGACAATGACATGGAACATAATCATTCTCAATGTGTCGCACCCCCAAACCAGAACGGCGGAAACGTTCGGGGGCGGAGGACGTCATGTACAGTATCATATCAATGCATAATAGTAAACAAGAAACAACATCATCCATTGCATTAATAATATAATTTAATACAAGTGTGTTCTGTGTATAGTTGGATAGACACCAAAATAAGAATCAAAATAAAAGACGAGTCTTGTATATGCTCCGTCTTCTCAAAACCTGGTCCAGTGTACCTGTCTACTGGTGACCTGAGAATACAAGTTATTTTGAAAGAGTAGATCAGCATTGAAGTTGGTGAGTTCATAAGTATTTAGTGTCAGTTGTTGTATATGTTTAATGAAAGTGTTTGTAAATGTTTGTTTGCAAATGTTTGTATCTCCTAGAAAATCCTATTTTTTTTTACTTTAACTGAAATGTAGTCTTCTACCAAGACACGACTGTTTTGTATGTTTGTTCCTTTGTAAAAGTGAGTGTTTTTCCCAAAGACAGACTATCATTTACCAAAAATATAGTTTACATTACCGTTTATGTGAGAAGATCACAATTTGACTGTAATGGGAAAATAATAAAGATGTACTTGTAGTATTGTATATAGCAACTACCGTTATACTAACTACCTTAAATCAATTGATTAGTTAAGGTAAATTGTGATATAGTTGTAACCATGCTTGATCAACTAGTTAAAACACGACGTTCAAAGACATCGAAATGGTATGACATTCGTCACCCGTAGACCTGCAGGTCCCACTGTAGCTAGCAGCAAGGTGTAGGATAGTCAGTCCCGTATAGATCTATACACAAATTCACGCTCTCCCTCCAGGAGACTCTGGTTGCAAAACGTGACACAGAAGTAGGATGCCGTGCCATGAAGTAGTGGCTCACATTAATGTTATAGTGTTCTTGTATTTGTATAGTGTGTTCTCTCTGTTTTAGTGTATTCTATGTTCTCTTTGTTTAGTGTAGTGTATGTTCTCTTTGTTTCTCATTATAGTATGTTCTCTTTGTTTCTCATTATAGTATGTTTGAACTGACTCATGTATGAACTGACTCTTGTATGTTTCATTGTAATAGAAATAGTGAGTAGTAATTCTCTAAACTATACCTATTATAGTTTACTAGTAATGTTGTTTGAGTGAGTATGTTTGTACACCTTTTCTACCCAAAGGTGTTGAACTGATGAAAAAACTTTTATATCTATACACATATACATAATACATAACTAAGATTCAAACGACATTCGGACAAACAACCGGATACCCTAAGTCCACAACCAAACAAGGAACAGGAAATAAAGTGAGTTATCAGTCCTAAGCCCTTTCAATCTTACTTATATAACTATATATATATATATATATATATATATATATATATATAGACATGATTTTGACAATATATAAGTTTAGAAGAGTTTTAATAAAGAGTTTAGCATGTAAAAGAGTTTTAAACATAAAAAGGAATTTTAACCATTTGAATGGTTAAAAATGAGTTGATGTCAGCTTATAAAAGGTTTTGAAAGCGTTTATTTGATAACACAGTTTTGAAGTATAAGAAATCCACTTGTTGGTAGTTATTAATCACATGTGATTGATATATTAACTATAATGTTTCTACTTGTATTCCCTCCCCCCATAAAAGCATTTAAAATCAGTTAAAAGGTAAGTTAAGGGGTATGAACTCACCTGTAATGAGTGATGCGAATGTAAGTTCGATATAGGATGCTAAGTGTCAAGTGAAGCGTCGAGCACAAACAGATCCTATTAAGCATATAAAGACACATATATGTATATAATTAGTGTATATACAACTAAGTATGCAAGGAAACCACCTTAGGGACTAGGAAACACTTATATTGAAGTGTTACAATCACACATGATTGCATCAAAGGGGTGTACGGCCACACAAATGTGTGTACGGCCAATGTGTGTACGGCCATTGTGTGTACGGCCAATGTGTGTATGGCCAATGTATGTACGGCCACATGGGTGTACGGTCATGGAATGCACGACCATACACTCATTGAAGAAGTGTGCAAAAAGAGTGTTTTAAGGCCCTATCTAGCATCCACTAAGTGCTCAAGATCTTAAGTTGGGACATGAGGTGAGTTTAAGGCCATATCATGCACTTAACAAGGGTTTACGGCCATATGAGGTGTGTACGGCCGTACACCCTTGAAGTTCTTGCATTAGATGATGATTTAAGGCTAGAATTCAAGTAATTCACCAGCCTAACTAGAAGATTGAAGAGAAACTCACCCTTTTGAAGGCTCCTAAAGAGTTCAGGGCCCAAGAACAAGTAGGTGTTCTTGGTGAAAGTGTTGAATACTTGAAGATCTACTCAAAAAGACGAATTTCATGGTTGAAATCAAAGGGTGATACTAGATCATGAAGGATAACAACTAAGAAATGGAAGGAATTCTTACATTTTTGAAGATCAAGGTGAAATGCTTGATGATACTTGAGAGAGAATTGACTTTTCTTGACTTGGAAGTGTAAGAAATGAATAGATATGAAGGCTTAACCCATATATGGGCATGAGTTCACGGCCAATATGGGTGTACGGCCGTACACTCCTCTTGAAGGAGTGTTTGGCCCGAATGTAACACTATGAACTTAAGATAACTCATCCCTAAACCCAAACCTTGAATGCACAAGGCTTAGAACACTCAAACAGACCCTAAACAATGCTAAAAGATAGCAGAAACGAGTCTAACTTTGATTGAATTGAAAGATTGTACAAGAAAGAAATTTCGGGTTGTCACACAATGTCCAACAGTTTTTTTCCCGACTTCTGATTTGTTTGACATAGAACTTAATTGAACACATCAACTCAGTCCTGACCGGGCCTGACAGATAAGTTAACACAAAATCATTGAGGGGCCCAAGATATCACTTTTACCCTCTTATGATAAAAGGAACAGATAAACTTTGACTTATATGCATGTACTATTTACTCATCAAATCGTACACACCAACACGTTTTATAACATCAAGTTACTGATGCGTTTATGCATTATCAATGCACAACCAACTTGTAAACAGCAACCCATATATCTCGGTTTAAAGATTAGACGATATTATCGTCTCAAAATCACTCGTGATAAATTCCATGAAGTGATTCGAATGAGCGTCGGTTTAATCCAATACTCAAATCTTATTTCAAGAGCACTCATGAACGTTGCAACAAACCTTTGCTATGTCTAAACACTTAAACAATCTACAAACCAGTTCATGACAGTCTAACCTCATAACTTACTCCTAAAGTACGATCGATTGTCGATAATTTGAACAATCTAATTATTTTGGAAGTAAAACATGCAAAAGTGAAACAATAGTAAACAATTGACACAAGATAGTAAACTTTACTTATAAATAAAACTCCTTTATTTAATCATCAAATGTCAATTACATTTTATCTATTACAAGTTTCTAAACAACTATCTAATCACTAAGACTAATATCGTCCTTCAGACC
Source organism: Lactuca virosa (assembly GCF_052849685.1). NCBI lineage: Eukaryota > Viridiplantae > Streptophyta > Magnoliopsida > Asterales > Asteraceae > Lactuca > Lactuca virosa. Next base: position 171,465,134 of record NC_136427.1, on the reverse strand, counting down.
AATGCTCCTCGCATGATGTAAGTGCTTAACCCTGCTCAGACCCTTTGTGAAAGGATCTGTTGGGTTCTCTTCTGACGATAGCCTCTTGACTACGAGGAGTCCCTCTTCTACCTGGTGTCTGATGAAGTGGTATTTTCTGTCGATGTGTCTGGATCTACCATGATCCCTTGGTTCCTTGGTTAAGGACACTACTCCTTCGTTATCACGAAAAATCTCCATAGGCTCCTTTATGGCTGGTATAACTCCGAGGTCTCCAATGAAGTTCTTCAACCATATTTCCTCCTTCGACGCTTCGCTCGCTGCTATGTACTCTGATTCGCACGTTGAATCAGCCATAGTCTCCTGCTTGGAACTTTTCCAAGTGATCGCTCCTCCATTCAGGGTAAATACCCAGCCCAACTGAGAGCGGAAGTTATCGCTGTCGGTCTGAAAGCTGGTGTCACTCTACCCTGTCACCCTCAAGTCATCACTCCCACGAAGGGTAAGGACCCAGTCCTTAGTCCTTCGCAGGTACTTAAGAGTGTTCTTCACTGTGGTCCAATGAGCTCTACCCGGGTTCCCTTGATATCGGCTAACCATGCTCATCGCAAAAGCCACATCAGGGCGAGTACATGTCATAATGTACATGATTGAGCCAATGGCGGAAGCATATGTCAATCAACTCATCTTTGCTATCTCGGCATCGGTACTCAGGCTCTGAGTCTTACTCAACTTGGTGTTGCTTTGGATTGGCAGTTCTCCTTTCTTGGAATTCTCCATGCTAAAACGTTTCAGCACCTTGTCTAAGTAAGTACTTTGACTAAGTCCTATTAGTCTTTTACTTCTGTTTCTTAATATCCTTATCCCTTGAATATAAGCAGCTTCCCCTAGACCCTTCATAGCGAAACACTTCCCAAGTCAGGACTTAACCTCCTGCAAGGCCGAGATGTCATTTCCTATAAGTAGTATGTCATCAACATACAAAACTAGGAAGCTAACTATACTCCCACTAGCCTTGACATACATACAGGACTCATCCTCGCTTCTCGAAAATCCAAACTCTTTGACTTTCTCATCGAAACAAAGATTCCATCTGCGAGATGCTTGTTTCAATCCATAAATGGATTTCTCAAGCTTGCACACTCTATTGGGGTATTTGGCATCCACAAAACCTTTTGGCTGACACATGTAAACATCTTCAGCCAGCTTCCCGTTAAGGAAAGCGGTTTTGACATCCATCTGCCAAATTTCATAATCATGAAACGCAGTGATTGCCAACATAACCCTAATAGACTTGATCTTGGCCACTGGTGAGAAGGTCTCATCATAGTCAACCCCAGGGGTTTGAGTAAAGCCCTTCACAACCAATCATGCCATGAACGTATGCACTTTCCCATCCATGTCAGTTTTCTTCTTGAAGATCCACTTGCACCCTTATAATAGTATAAGGGTTGTATTTTGAACTTTTAAAATACTAGGGTTTTAGAATTTAATATTTCAAAATTAAAAAATTTTAATTAAATTTTAAATTCCAAAACTTGAGGGCAAGTTATGAAACTTTTCAAAACTTTCTAGATCAAATTTAAAACAATTAAATTATCCATATAATTTTATCCTTATCATGAAATTTGACCTAAATCATTTAACTTGACAAGAAAATTCAAATCAAATTTTATAAATAATTAATTTATCACATAATCTTGTAATTATCTTAAAATTTGACAATTATCTTTCAATTAGATGAGGATAATCATTACCATAATAGAAAATTCGAATTTTAACAGTCAAAGCAATTTATGGTAATTATCCAAATCTAATTTAGGCCAAAAGTCCAAAAAATTTGCCATCTGACGAACCAACTCGTCGAGTCAGGGCATGGACGCGTCAAGTTGGTCCTACTTGTCGAGTTGGTCCTACTCGTCGAGTTCCTTCATAGGACTCGTCGAGTCCACCAGTCAGAGACCAAAATCGAAAATTTTTCAAGCTTTAAAAAAATACAATTGCATCATATAACAGAAAAACACCCTAAGCTCTGATACCACCGATGGGTTTTGAGCACTACAACATTCTTATGGTGTACATGCAACCCTAATGCTTTGGATCTAGGTTTTTCTCAAGTTATACATGCAAATTATTATCCAAAGCATAAACCCTAATCTAGCATACAATTTTCGAAATTGATAACTTAAACATAGTTAGAAGAATACCTTTTCTTTGTTGATTGATTGATCTTGACCTTCAAGAGCTTAGTGCCTCAATTGTTGCGCCTCTAATGGAGTCACAATCACCACTATCAATTGGATGAACAAAACAAAGATGATGGAGGCTTAGGATTTTCGGCTAGGGTTTTGAAACATCCAAAAATACGGTCCAAAAATTTCATTTTTAATTATTCATAAACCCATAAATACCATTCATCATCTCATAAAAATATAAGTAATCTATCTCAAATCATCATAACAAAATATTGCATCAAAATCACGTGTCGAAGTATCAGAGTCCAAACATCCCAGGCTGAAACGAATGGTGTGTGTACTGTAATTATCCTGAGCTCTTCCCTTTGCTACCAGAAGTACCTGAAACCAAAACTGAAAACTGCACCACGGAATCTCCCACTGCATCACGACCTTAATCTTGGCCGGATCGACCAGAATACCCTTCTGGTTGACAAGGTGCCCCAGAAACTGCACCTCGCGCAACCAGAACTCATACTTGGAGAACTTTACGAAAAGTCTCTCCCTCCACAGAGTCTCTAGCACCTCCATCGGGTGCTCCTCATGCTCCTCCTGAGTCTTGGAATAAACCAAGATGTCATCGATGAAGACTATCACAGAACGATCAAGCATCGGTATGCACACGCGGTTCATGAGTTCCATGAACGCAGCTGGAGCATTGGTGAGCCCAAACCGCATCACCACAAACTCATAGTGACCATAGCAAGTCCTAAAAGTTGTCTTCTGAACATCGTCGTCTCTGACTCGCATCTGGTGGTAACCCGATCGCAGATCAATCTTGGAGAACCAAGATGCGCCCTGTAGCTGGTCAAACAAATCATCAATCCTCGGGAGATGATAACGGCTCTTCACCGTTACCTTATTCCCTCGCAACGCTGACGGTCCTATCGTCTGCTATCTCCACATCAAGTGGGCAATCCAACTCTCCTGGAGCCCCTACGAATCGCTTGCTGAGCGCGAGCGACACAAACGACCGGGTAGCACCCTAGTCAAATAGTACCAATGTTGATATATCATTCACTAAGAACGATCCTATAACAAAAAACATAAACATAAGCAATAATCAGTATAAATAAAGGGATAAGGAGAAGATACCTACCCATCACTACGTCGGGAGCTGTTCGTGCCTCCTCTGCTGTCAACTGGAATGCCCTGCTCTTCGCCACAGGTGCCTCACCCCGACCCTGACGGCCGTCTATAATCCTCAATGTAGCAGGAGCAGGTGCTGCCACCTGCCCTGCTGCTGCTAAACTCGGGCATTGGGACAGCTTGTGTCCCCTCTGATTTCACTGGAAGAAAATCAAGTCTAATATTGTCGTGGTGGTGATAGTAGTTGTACAATCTCTGCTCAAATGTCCCGTTCGGCCGCACTTAAAGCAGCCCGAACTACCTTCCCTACATACCCCATCATGTGTCCTGCCACACTTACCATAGACGCCTCGGCCCTGCTGGCCCTTCCCTCGGGAATCTACCTTGGGCTTCTTGCCCGCACTCCCTGACTGGACCCCCTCTGGTATCCTTTTCCTCTCCATCTCTAAATACAACTCCCTCTCTCGACCCCTAGCAATCATACCTTCCAGTGTCTTGCAGCTGGATCGGCTCAGAAACTGGCGGATATCACTCCGCAACATCTCATGATATCGGTCCTTCTTCATTTCCTCGTCCACCACATACTGCGGAACGAGAAGGGCCCTCTCCCTAAACATAGCGGTGATCTCCGTCACCGTCTCAGTCGTCTGCTAGAGATCCTGGAACTCCCTAGCAAGCTGCTGCACCTCTATCGCAGGTGCAAACTCGGCCCTGAACCTGGCCAAAAATTCGCTCCAAGTCATAGCATCAAGAGCTGCATCATCACCAATGGCATGTCCGACCTCCTCCCACCAGTCACGTTCCCTGTCCTTTAGAAGACAAGACGCAAGTTGAACCTTGTCCCCCTCGGGACATTTGTTGGTGCGGAATGCGTTGGCGACATCAGCCAACCATCTAATGCTCGCAATGGGGTCCCGAGCCCCATGGTAATCGGGAGCTCCACAAGCTCTGAACTCCCAGAATGTTAGTGTGCGCGACCCCATCATGGCCGCCACCTCGGTGCGGAAAGCACTCAATCTCTCTTCCAAAAGCTCCAAAATACCCTCCTTGATCGAGCCGAATATCACAGGAGTCTGATCCAGAATACTGTACGTGATCTTAGAGGAGATGAACTCCCTCGTCTGGTCATCTAGCTGCCCGACTCCAGAGCCCGAGCGTGATCCCTAACCAGCGCCTGAACTGTCGAATGGTCTATTGCGTAATACCATCATTTTGTAAACACATCATAACAAACATCAGAATACTAATCATATCTTGAGGGATCACATATACTACAAGTTCCCTACATTCATATCATCCTTCCTTGATTCGAGTACGGATCCTATGCTTTCAGCAGTACGGGCCTATACTACCTTCCACATATATCCGTACTTTCCTCAAGAACTGCCTTGACTTCACCAAGTCCCTTCTACTACTGCTGCTTCACGCGCTACTCTCATCCTAGGCTTTCCCTAGGGTAATCACCATCCCACTCTCCGCCATCAGCTGCATAAGAAGTCCCTGCTATCTCCCCCTAACTAGCTCGCAAATACCATTACATATCACTAAGACTAGATAATTCTTCGAATGATAGATCCTACCCTACAACGGTTGGACTTAAACAAGAGTTGCGAAATAGAACTAGACCTAACCTTCTGAAATTATTTAGTACTTGCAATATGTAACTTAACATAGTCGTTTACTAGTTAGTAAAAGATAACTAAGACTCCTAAAAGAACAAAGCAAGCAACATTCGAGCATCGAGTAAACATAATCAAGCATATCCTAATCAGGCCATCAAATCACTGACTAATCTATACTAGCATGCAGTTCATAAAGATGATACACATATAACAGGCACAAAAGGCATCCTTCCTAGATCCTTAGTCCTAATCTAGCATGTAGTTCTCATAAGCATATCATAACATAAACTTGTATGGGTAATTTGGGAGTACTTACTTGAGCTCGGCTTATTGCATGCACCACACCCTTTTCTCCTTTTTAAAATTCTTTTCTCTTTACAAAGTTCTTTTTATAAAAAATGATTTTCTTTTGAAAATTTTCATACCAATTCCTTAGTTTGAGTTCAGACACACCCGAGAGTGTGCCCAAATACCTCAAACCAAGGCTCTGACACCAACTTGAAACATCCCAAAAATACGGTCCAAAAATTTCGTTTTTAATTATTCATAAACCCATAAATACCATTCATCATCTCATAAAAACATAAGTAATGTATCTCAAATCATCATCGCAAAATACTATATCAAAATCACGTGTCAAAGTATCAGAGTCCAAACATCCCAGACTGAAACGAATGGTGTGTGCACTGCAATCATCCCGAGCTCTTCCCTTTGCTACCAGAAATACCTGAAACCAAAACTAAAAACTTTAAGCACGAAGCTTAGTGGGTCTCCCCAAACTACCCCATACCATAACATATAACATGCAGCTAGGAGATATGGGCCCCCGCCCACACTCGACTAACTATGAGATACGGACCTCGCCCACACTCAGCTATCTCAGAGATACGGGCCTCGCCCAGACTCTGCTAACTAGGAGATACGGGCCTCGCCTACACTTAGTTGGCTAGGAGGTACGGGCCTCGCCCACGCTCCGCTATCCGGGAGATACGGGCCCCCACCCACACTCCGCTAACTAAACATACATACAAGTATCACGCAGACAACAAGTATAACCATAATCTACCAAATCATATTCATACTCAGATAATACTAAGATACGGGCCCTACCCACACTTAGCTACTAATCATAAACAATTCTAAGATACGGTCCTAATCCACACTTAGCTACTCTATACGGGCCTGCATTGGTGCCTTCGACCCGTTCCTACTAAAGGAAACTCACCTCAAAGTCGTGTGAATAGCTGAAATGTCCCTGCTCCGCAACCGACTCTACTCACACCCTATACATAACAACCATTTAGCTACCATTCCATGCTCAAACCCCCCCCCCCTCCCCCTTCACGGGTCAACCTTGGTCAAAGTCAAGGTCAAGGTCAACGTCAAAGTCAACCCTGAGTTGACCCAACTCGTCGAGTTTACCCTTTAACTCGTCGAGTTCTCATAAATTACTAAATCATGAACTCGCGGTCTAACTCATTGAGTTTCCTCCAACTCGCCGAGTTTCTCCTACGCAACAGAAACGGGACTTCCTAACACAACTCGTCGAGTTCATTGCAGACTCGCCGAGCTCCATGAACAGGATCGGGAATTTTCGACTGGACTCGTCGAGTTCCTTTATGAACTCGCCAAGTCCCTTGCATATCTAACCCATACAGCCTTTTCCTCAGATCTAAGGTTCCAGAATATATAGATCCATATTTCTTCCATGACCCATTTCTATAAAGTTGGCAACTTGATGGCTTTGCACGCTTCAAATGGACCCAAACTCAAGTTATAGCAATCTACTTCCATGAACATGGCCTTTTCTTGGACAAGAACGGGTTTAAGACCCTTTTTATGATTCTAAGGTAAATACTACTGGAAATAGGAATCCTTGACATACAATCCATGAAGGGCTTCATATTTCCCACAACGGGGTCAAAAAGACTCATAAATCAAAACTAAGAGAGATCTAGGCTATTATTCATCAAGTTAGTGACTTTTTACCTCATAAAGTTGCCAAAGGTAGATGAGATCCCAGATCTAAAGCTTCTCTTCAAAGTTGATGGCTTCTAGTTCTTCCAACTCCTTTACCAAGCACAAAAACACACTCAAAACCTCAAGTTTCTCTCAAAAGGGCTCACAAACGATTTAGGGTTTCAGGGATTGGGGTTTGGGACTTGGAAGTTGGAAATAAGGTCATAAAGTGGGGATTAAGTTACTTAATATAGGGTGCAAAACCCCGAAATTAGGGTTTCATCCTGACATCCCTACTCGTTGAGTCGAGGCTTCTCGACTCGTCGAGTAGACGACTTAAATCCCGCGTCCAATCTCGTTTCTACTCGATGCGTCTGGGGCTCCCAACTCGTCGATTAGCTCTTCAAAAATGAATAAATTATAATTAAATGCGTACCAGAAATCAGGCGTTACAGGTTTCCTCTAGGGATCAAGTGGCCGAAAACCCCAAGCCAAGGGGTCTTTATATAGTTGTGTTGCTAGGGTTTTAGACTGGAACCCTAATTATCTGCTTAAGCCTTAAGCAATTCATAGAACCCTTGTAGAAGGCCCCTTGTACGAATTCTTCTATGGGCTTCCCATATAATTCATCCACCCCTTCCATTAGGAGTCCACAGCCCAACTTACAACTAATAGTTAATTGCAATATCAGTCCCCATACATTTAATCAGTCTCTTTTGATCACTAAATAAATTTCTGATCAATACTAATTAAATAATATGATTTCTTCAATTAATATATTATTCTTATAATATATTAATAAATCATTTATCAACCTCTTTCTTATAATTCATCCAGTCAAGTTGCTATGGTGAAGGCAACCCAAAAGGACCATGCTACTATCGGGTCAAGTACATACCAATTATAGTTATGGGCTTAGACACCTAATCCAACAAATATTACTACCTAAAAAATGGAGACTTAATTATCAAATGTGGATGATCTCAAGGTTGATATACACTATTTAGAAATAGGAGTTCCTAGACTTTCAACTTACACACAAACCTTTTCCTCCTTTTCTTGAAGTCGACGATGGTAGAGGGATAAGGAGAGTGTATGGTGGCTAAGGATGCTCTTGGGAGCAATCATAGGATTTCACCGTTTTTCTTGTTTTTTTAATGACTATTAAAATGCTATTTTATTTATGAAAAATTAGCCTTTATTTAAAAATCATCATTACTGACAAATAAAAGCCCAAAACTTGTTTTTTTAGTTCTCTAACTATTTTGTAGTTAGTAAATAATAACAATTTATAGAATACACATATTTTTTTATATATGTGTTCTCTTAGTGCTCTTAAGTGTGACCCATATACTCTCATAAGAAAAAAAAACATAACTATTCTTTTTTCCTTGCATATTAATTCCAAAAGACTCCCACTTGTACAAAGAACAACAAAATTTGAATGCATAGACAATGGTAATATCTTGTAACACATCATTCCTTTGGACATATGTGAAACTTTGTCTTCCACACAACATCTAGTAAATATTTAGTGGCCAACAATTCTTATTCTAATTTTCCCTTCTTTCTTATACCCATGGAAATCTACTTATTAATTGAAACTTAACATCATCAATACATGGTTTCCTTGTTCTGAGAATGAATAATGTCAATCAGTTTGGGTGTGGCCACAGTCTTAGACTTATTCACTTATCAATAGGCCCAATTGATACCAAACTATAACAATTTGGGGGAACGAATATCATATTGCACTATCTGTGTTCCTCTAAAGTTTATTTCATATATCAGTATTGTAACCTTTATAACTATCATGTTTCATAAAAAGTTTGAAGAATATCAAGTTACTACACTATGCCTATTCTAAATCCTACAAATACCTCATGTCAAATGTAACACTTATTCTCCAAAATTTACAATGATAAAAGAGAGGTCGTCACACCCCCGATCGAGGCGGCAAAACATGTCGGGTTGTGCAACTTAGTTCATGGATCACATGTAAACTAAATATGTAGTACAAGTACAACAATAAACAAAACATCATTTGTATTCCATCTTGATGTTTGAATACAAGGTTCTTACAGATAATAAGTTTATGAATTGCCTTGAACAGGTAGGTAGACATAACAAAAACTAGTAAACTATATTTCCTTAAATCCATGACCATTATGTCGTGTGAAATGCTTGATTACTGATTTCCTGAGAATACATGTAGTTTTGAGGGTCAACACAAGGTTGGTGAAACATCCCAAAAATAGAGTCCAAAATTTTCATTTTAAACCATTTAAGAAAACCCATAATTCATAAAACAACATAATAAAATCCCAAAATCATGTATCTCAAACATCATATCATAGTACTGTATCAAGACCATGTATCAAAATATCAGAGTCTAAAATATCCCAGGCTGAAAACTGTGGTGTATGTCATGCAGTCATCCCGAGCCCTTCCCCTTGCTACCGGAAGTACCTGAAACCAAAACTGAAAAATGTAAGCACGAAGCTTAGTGAGTCTCCCCAAACTACCACATACCATACGCATAATAGCATACATTGGGCCTCGCCACTACATCGGCCCCGCCCGGCATCGGACCGAAGTCCGGTATACATATAACATATCAACAAACATGTAATATAACACCTAACATAAACATATAAACTAAACCTTCCTTGGGCTTGCCCCGGCATCGGACCGAAGTCCGGAACACATAACAATACATGCAAGAATCACAAAGACATCAAGCATAGAGACCTTCATCGGGCCATGCCCGGTATCGGACCGAAATCCGGAACACATAACATATAAACTACATCGGGCTAACCCCGAAATCGGACCTGAGTCCGGCATATGCTAACACACATAAATGGGCCGACCTTGGTGCCTTAGACTCGTTCCTATTGGAAGAGAACTCACCTCTCAAGTTGGCTGCTGATATCTCAAGTGAGGAATCTTCGATGGTTGCTCCAACGACTCCCCGACTATAAATTCACAAGGAACACTTAGTCAAAAACTGAAAATCCTTCTAAGGGTAAAATGACCATTTTACCCCCTGATCTAATTTGGACCATGACCTAGGCCCAATTCCTTCTAATCTTTCCAAACTCACTAATGGCCCACTAATGGCCCAATTTTCTAAATTAGGCCCAACACCTTAAATGGGCCTTCCCCTAAGCCCAAACATGTCCTTGGTCCATTATCTGACTTCTGATGGCCCATTTCCGCCCAACATCTGCTAAGCCTAAATATTGGCCCAAACCGAGGCCCAAAAGTCGCAAAGCCCAAAATCTAAGAGTATGCTGAGCGTACTCCTCTATACGCTACGCGTACAGCTTGCATGGCTTGTACGTTGCACGTACTGGCGTGTACGCCCAGCGTACTACTCTGTTAAGCCATTTTTTTCAAAACTGCTTAATCCCTTAAGACTCTAAGGCCAAATTATAGATCTGAGTCCAATAACCTGTCCTAACCCATAAAGCCGATTACTTGATGGCTTGTAACCCACCAAGAAAGACCAAACTTGGAATATAGCAACTAACTTCCAGGGAATGACTCCAAACTCATGCATGGTCATAAAAGGACCTTAAAGGTCGAGACTTTACTGCTTATGGGACATGAATATCACTGAGAGTGGCACCTCTTAGTTTAGAAACGCACATGAATCATAAAGGCCCATTCTTGGAACTAAAAAGACCCCAAAACAACACTACACTAGATCTAAGTATTCAAAGAGAAAGTTGAAAGTTTTATACCTCCAATGAGTCCCAAAAGCTGATGTTATCCAGGATCTATGAGCTCAAGATACTCAAGTTCCTCTTCACTATCTTCTCCTTCCTTCTTTCAAGCTTCAAATCTCCAAACAAGCTAAAGTGATGGTCGTTACAATTCTCCCCCACTTGAATCAGACTTCATCCTCGAAGTCTGCTGCATCCGGGAACAACTCCGGATAGTGCTCCCTCATCTCCTCCTCAGGCTCCCAAGTCCACTCAAAACCCTTGCGGTGCTGCCACTGCACCTTCACTAGCTGAACAACCTTGTTCCTCAAGGTTTTCGTCTTGCGATCCAGAATCGCCACCGGTCTCTCAATGTAGTTCAGGCTGTCGTCAACCTGAATATCCTCTAAGGGTACGATTGCTGAATCATCCACTAGGCACTTCCGTAACTGAGAAACATGGAAAGCGTTGTGGATCTGGCTGAGCTCTAGTGGAAGATCCAATCGATACGCCACCTTGCCCCCCCGGGCTATAACCCTAAAATGAACGATGTATCTGGGGCCCATCTTGCCCCGCTTCCGGAACCGGATGACACCTTTCCAGGGTGACACCTTCAGGAGGACCATGTCACCCACCTGAAACTCCAAGTCTGAACGCCGCTTGTCGGCGTAGCTCTTCTGCCGAATCTGAGCAGTCTGGCGCCTGCTCCGGACCTGCTGGATCCGCTCTGTAGTCTTGAGTACTACCTCAGTACTCCCCATGACTCTCTAGCCGCCCTTGCCCCAACAGATTGGGGTTCTACACTTCCTCCCGTAGAGCATCTCAAAGGGAGGTCGTACTATGCTGGCGTGGTAACTGTTGTTATACGAAAATTCCGCTAATGGAAAGCGGTGCTGAAATGGAGACGAGTACCCATCTCGTCGTGAAACCGCTTCAAGAATATGGAAGTGAAATGGACATCTCGGTCTGACACCACCGAGACAGGCACTCCATGTCGTGCCACTATCTCACGCATGTATATCTCGGCCAGCTTCTCGGCCGATATGCTCTCCTGGATCAGGATGAAATGAGCACTCTTGGTGAACCGATCCACGATAACCCATATCGACTCTACTCCACGTGCGGTCCTGGGAAGCTTAGTGATGAAATCCATGGTGATATCCTCCCATTTCCACACGGGAATGTCTAGCGGCTGCATTTTTCCATGTGGTATCTGGTGCTCGGTCTTGACCTTCCTGCAGATCAAGCAACTCTCCACATACCACGCTACATCCTGCTTCATGCAGGGCCACCAGTAATCAGGGCGAAGATCCCGATACATCTTCGTCGCCCCAGGATGGATGGAGAACCTCGACTTATAGGCCTCATCCATCAGAACATGTCGTACCCCGACCTAGTACGGAACCCAGACCCTCCCATACAGCGTCAGCAACCCACGGACATCATAATCAAATGAGGCCACTCGCCCTACGATCCGCTCGCACTTCTAGCACTCTTCCTTCAAGCCCTCTACCTGCGCCTCTCTGATCTGCTCCAACAATGGAGTAATCACTGTCATCCTCAGATAGATGTCTTGAATCAGGGCCACTACCGCCTTGCGGCTCAGGGCGTCAGCCACCACGTTGGCCTTGCCCGAGTGGTAAAGGATCTTACAATCGTAGTCCTTCACCACATCTAACCACCGACGCTGCCTCATGTTCAGATTCGGCGGATCCATGAGGTACCTCAAACTCTTGTGGTCCATGTAAATGGTACAACGGACCCCATAGAGGTAATTCCGCCAAATATTGAGGGCGAAAACCACATCCCCCAGCTCCAAATCGTGCGTCGGATAGTTAGCCTTGTGAGGCTTCAACTGCCTCGAAGCGTAAGCTATCATGTGACCCCGCTGCATCAATACGGCTCCCATGCCTATGATCGAAGCGTCACAGTAAACTACGAAGTCATCAACTCCCTCTGCAAAGTCAAAATCGGTGTGTCGCATAACCGCTATCTGAGGGTCTCGAAGGTTGCCTGCTGTTCAGGCCCCCAGCGGAATGTCACCGACTTCTTGGTCAGTCGGTTCAGGGGAACGGCGATCTTGGATAAATCCTGGATGAATCTCCGCTAATAACCCGCTAAACCAAGAAAACTCTGAATCTCAGTTGGAGACCTCGGAACCTCCCACTGCATCACGGCCTCTATCTTGGCTGGATCTACCAGGATACCCTTCTGGTTGACAAGGTGTTCCATAAACTGCACCTCGCGCAACCAGAAATCACACTTAGAGAACTTTGCGAAAAGTCTCTCCCTCTTCAGTGTCTCCAGCACCTCCCTCAGGTTCTCCTCATGCTGCTCCCGAGTCTTGGAGTAAACCAAGATGTCATCAATGAAGACTATTACAGACCGATCTAGCATCGGTCTGCATACGTGGTTCATGAGGTCCATGAACGCGGCTGGAGCATTGGTGAGCCCAAACAGCATCACCACAAACTCATAATAACCATAGCGAGTCCTAAAAGTTGTCTTCTGCACATCTACGTCCCTGACTCGCATCTGGTGATAACCCGATCGCAGATCAATCTTGGAGAACCAAGATGCCCCCTGTAGCTGGTCAAACAAATCATCAATCCTCGGGAGGGGTTAATGGTTCTTCACCGTTACCTTATTCAACTCCTGGTAGTCTATACACATGCGATGTGACTCGTCCTTCTTCTTCACAAACAGGATCGGGGCTCCCCATGGCGAACTACTCGGCCTGATAAATCCCTTGTCTAGCAGCTCTTGCAGCTGCGTAGACAACACCTGCATCTCGGGATGAGCCAACCAATATGGTGCTTAGGCTATCGGAGCCGCACCAGGGACTAGGTCAATCCTAAACTCAACCTGCCTCTCCAAAGGTACTACAGGTAAATCCTTCAGGAATACGTCCAGGTACTCTCTCACTACCGGTACATCATCGACTGTCGCCTTACCCTTATCCCGGGTATCCATGACATAGGCGATGTAACCCGCGCAACCCTGCTGAAGATAGCGCCTAGCCCTCGCTGCTGAACATAGGGTCAGTCCACCATGCGGCCTCTCGCCCTGAATTACTAACCCTCCCCCACTAGGAGTGCGAACCCTCACTAGCTGCTGCTCGCAGTCAATCACTGTCCCATTGGGGCTCAACCAATCCATACCGACTACAACCTTATTCACTCGCAGGGGAATAGGGACTAGATCTAAAGAAAACTTCTCGTCAAACAACTGTAGTGTACATCCTCGGTGAACCCTCGCAACCATGACAGTCCTATCATCTGCTATCTCTACATCAAGTGGGCAATCCAGCTCCCCTGGAGCCCCTGAGAATCACTTGTTGAGCGTGAGCGACACAAAAGATCGGGTGGCACCCGAATCAAACAGTACCAAAGCTGATGTATCGTTCACTAAGAACGATTCTATAACAAAACACATAAACATAAGCAATAATCAATATCAATAAAGAGATAAGGGAAAGATACATACCCGTCACCACGTCGGGAGCTACTCGTGCCTCCTCAGCTGTCAACTGAAAAGCCCTACTCTTCGCCACATGCACCTCACCCCGGCCCTGACGGCCGTCTGTAATCTTCAATGTAGCAGGGGCAGGTACTGCCACCTGCCCTGCTGCTGCTAAACTCGGGCACTGGGACCGCTTGTGTCCCCTTTGATTGCACTGAAAGCAAATCAGGTCAGATGTTGTGGTGGTGGTGGTAGTAGTTGTACAACCTTTGCTCATATGCCTAGTTCGGTCGCACTTAAAGCAGCCTGAACTCCCTGCCTTGCACGCCCCATCGTGCATCCTGTCGCATTCTCCATAACGGTCGCGGCCCTGCTGGCTCCTAGGTCTGTGATCTGACACCTTGGGCTTCTTTCCTGCACTCCCTGTTTGTACCCCCTTGGGTTTCCTCTTCCTCTCCATCTCCAAATCCAACTCCCTCTTTCGAGACCAAGCAATCATATCCTCCAACGTCTTGCAGCTGGAGCAGCTCACAACTAGCGGATATCACTCCGCAACATCTCATGATATCAGGCATTTTTCATCTCCTCGTCCGCCACATACTACAGAACGAGAAGGGCCCTCTCCCTGAACATAGCGGTGATCTCATTCACCATCTCGGTCATCGGCTGGAGATCCTGGAACTCCCTAGCAAGCTGTTGCACCTCTACCACAGGTGAAAACTCGGCCCTGAACCTGGCCGTAAAGTCAATCCAAGTAATAGCATCAAGAGTTGCATCATCACCAATGGCATGTCCGACCTCCTCCTACCAGTCACGTGCCCTATCCTTCAGAAGATAGGATGCAAGTCGAACATTGTCCCCCTCGGGACATCTGCTAGTGCAGAATGCGTTGGTGACATCCACCAGCCATCTAGTGCTCACAATGGGGTCCCGAGCCCCATGGTAGTCGGGTGCTCCACAAGATCTGAACTCCCTAAAATTCAGTATGCGCGACCCCATCATGGCCGCCACCTCGGTGCGGAAAGCACTCAACCTCTCATCCAAAAGCTCTAAAATGCCCTCCTTGATCATGTCGAAGATCACAGGAGTCTGATCCAGGATACTGCGCATGATCTCAAAGGAGATGAACTCCCTAGTCTAGTCGTCTAGCTGCCCGGCTCCTGAGCCCGAGCCTGATCCCTCACCGGCGCCTTGTGACAACCCGAAATTTCTATCTTGTACAAACCATTCACTTCAATCAAAGTCAGACTTGTTTCTGCTAACTTTTAGCACTGTTAAGAGTCTGTTTGAGCATTCTGAGCCTAGTGCACCAAAGGAATGAGTGAAAGGAAGTGCCAATTGAAGTTGTAACCTACCAAACAAGCCATAAACCCTCAAATGAGGAGTTTACGGCCAGGGACCATGAGTTTACGGCCATAAACTCATGGTGGACGTAAACTCCATACTATATATATGGTCCTTAGTCATTTTCAATCACTTTTCACATTTCAAGCCTAGAAATCGGAATTTTCTCTCAAGTATCTTAAGAACTTTCATTGAAATCTTCAATCTAGTAAGTAATCTTTCCAATTTCAACTTGATATCCTCCCATATCTAGTGAATATACATGATTTCATACATGAAATCTCTTCTTTTGGTTAGATCATCAAGTGTTCTTCATTTCACCAAGAACACACTAGTGTTTTTGGACCTTAATCGCCCTTTCAAGCTTCTATATCGTAAGTACTCTCTCCTAAGCTTGTTGTATACTTGTAATACTTGAAGAACACTTAGAAAACATCCATTTGACAAGAACAAAGGGAATTTACAGCCAAGACCATCTCCCTTGGCCGTAAATCCCTAAAACGGTGCCATATTGACCCTAAACTCTTTTAGGAGCTAAACTTGTGAACTAGAATACTTCTTGGGAGACGATTAGACCTTGAAAGCATCTAGAATTCAAGAACAAAAGTGATTTTACGGCCACGAGAATCTCCCTTAGCCGTAAACCCAAATTAGTGTGGCATAAGGACCATAACTTCTTCCTAAGGCTTAGACAAGAGACTAGAACACTTCCTTCATGATTGTAAGACCTTAAACACACAAAATGGTACAAATTACCATGAGTTTATGGCCGTAAACTCATCGGGCCGTAAACCCATGGGCCGTAAACTCATGTGAGTAATGCCATTGGGCCGTAAACTCCTATGTGAGGCCCTACATCCCTTATATGCAACCTTATGTGGTTTAACACTTCATTGAAAGTGTTTCCTAGTCCCTAAGGTTGTTCCATTTCATGATTAGATGTTATAAACACTAATTAGATACATATATGTGTCATTATATGCTAAATAGGATCCGTGTGTGCTCAAGTCTTCACTTGACACTTAGCATCCTTTACCGATCTTACATTCGCATCACTCACTACAGGTGAGTTCATACCCCTTAACTTATCTTTTAAATGATTTTAAATGCTTTTATGGGGGGATACAAGTAGAAAACATATAAGTTATATAATCAATCACATGTGATTAATAACTGTGTTCCAAACAAAGGATTTCATATACTTCAAACTGTGTTTCAAACAAAGGATTTCATATACTTCAAACTGTGTTTCAAACAAAGGATTTCATATACTTCAAACTGTGTTTCAAACAAAGGATTTCATATACTTCAAATTGTGTTTCAAACAAAGGATTTCTTATACTTTAAACTGTCTTATCAACCAAACTGCTTTTAAATCGTTTTATAAATTGACATCAAGTCATCAATATTTATTATTAAACTCTTAGAATGTTTTACAAAACTTCTTTTTAAATTTATATATTTTCAAATGCATGTCTATATATTTATAGTTATATAAGTAATGTTTAAAGGACTTAGGACTGATAACTCGCTTTATTTCCTTTTCCTTGTTTGGATGTGGCCTGAGAGTATCGGTTATTTGTCCGAATTTCGTTTAAATATCAGTTATATATTATGTATACATATGTAGATATAAAAGTACTATCAATCAGTTCAGTACCTTTGGGTAGCAAATGCATACCTCCATTCATTCAAACTACAGAAATTACTAGTAAACTATAATAGGTATAGTTTAGGAGAATACTATCATATACAAATACTAGACAGAGAATACTATAACAGAGAATACTAGATAGAGAATACTATAACAGAGAATACTAGACAGAGAATACTATACAAAGGATACTATACAGAGAATACTATACATAGAATACTATTACTATAACAAGTATACTATAACAAGGTTCAGAAATAACATAATGTGAGATACTACTTTATGACACAGCGACCATTTCGTTGTGCCACGTTTTGTAACCAGAATCTCCTGGAGGGAGAGCGTGAGTTTGCGTATAGATCTATACTGGATTGACTATCCTACACCTAGTTGTTCGCTACAGTGGGACTTGCAAGTCTACGGGTGCCAAATGTCATTTCTTCTGACGTCTTTCATCGTCGTGTTATAGTCGGTTTAATATGGTAACAACCTCATCACATTTTACCTTATATAAGCCTTTTGGTTTTAAGGTAGTTATTACTACAGTAGTTACTACATGTAATACTGCAGTACACGTACAGTTTCCCATTATATTCAAATTGTGATCTTCTCACATAAAGGGTAATATAAAACTATATTTTGGTAATGATAGTCATATTTGGGAAAAGCATCCACTTTTACAGAGAGACAAACATACAAAACAGTCGGGTCTTGGTAGAAGACTACTTTTTATAATAGTAGAAAATATAGGATTTTCTAGGAGTTTTCAAACATATACAAACATTTACATTGAACATTTACAAACATTTTCAGTAAACTTATACAAACATTGACACTAAATACTTATGAACTCACCAGCTTAAATGCTGATCTACGCTTTCAAAATAACTTGTATTCTCAGGTCATCAGTAGACAGGTACAGTCGACCAGGTTTTGAGAAGACGGAGCATGTTCAAGACTCGTCTTTTATTTTGATTACTTGTTTTGGTGTCTTATTACTACGAAAGAACACACTTGTATCAAATTATACTATTAATGCAATGGGTGATGTTGTTTCTTATTTACTATTTTGCATTGTTATGATATTGTACATGACGTCCTCCACCCCCGAACGTTTCCGCCGTTCCGGTTTTGGGGTGTGACAGATTGGTATCAGAGCATTGTTTATAGTCAATCGAGTATATCAACCCATAAAAGATATACAAACTATAAACATAAAGGGATTAAAATACTCTGACCAAGAGTTTATACTTTTAAGTACTAAAATACTTAACCAAAAGTATACATAATTACATACCTACATACTTACTATAGAACAGTGTCATACTAGAACATAACAAAAGTATTTAATTATTGGACACAACAGTCAAACTTAGCAGTTATGTAATCGTATCTGGGATGAATATAGCCTGATCAACTATATTTATTTGAGATACGGTGAACGTGTGTCGGGAGCGATTGGGGTGTTGCAACAAACCTAAAACTTACCAAATTATACATATACATCTTCATATACAGAAGAACATGAGAACAAAACATAAAGTAAAATACTATAGGAGTGTTTTAGGCACTATACATTCAAAGAACAAACTTATTAGGATTAGCAGTAAGTTTCTCTTATAGAAACTTTTTATTTGTTTATCGCTTTATTTTAGAATTGTAAATAAATTCCTTACCCTTATTTCTCGTCTAGATAAATGGCTGGATTCCACCTCCCCGGCGACCCTTACTTTCCCGGCCAAGAGAATGGAGGAGGGCTAAATGCAGAACTAGAAGCAGAACCTGAACTCCCCTTAGATGATGATCTGGCAGAAGACTTTCCAGAGGATCTTGATCTCGAGCTAGAAGTGGAGAATCTACCCCCAGTGGCTCCAATCCCAAATCCTAACCCCCGTCCGGCTTTTCAAGGCCCGACGCCTCCGTGGGTGGAAAACTTGGAAACATGGAGCCAAGAGCAAAATCAGCCCATGCCATTCAATGGAGACCGAAGCTTTTATAAGTTGAGCGAAGGAGGCTCAGCAGACAGGGTCTTGCCAATCCTGGTCCGTAGAGTTGCCCAAAACGAAATACAGGGCATGACAGCTCTCCATCGAATCACGGAAGTTAATGCCAATGCGAGAATGCATACCATCCGCACCATTCATCTTGAAGATGCTCGCGAGAGGTCTAAGAGAGACCACGAGGCCCTGCAGCAAGAGCTTGCTGAAACTCGAGCCGAAGTCATAGAGCTCCGAGTACGCCATAGGGTGTACGAAAGACACCTACTTGATGTGGAGCGTCAGCTGGCTGAACTAAGGGTTCATCTGAGGGATACCCGTCACCAGTAGGAGATGCTCTACCTTTCTTTCTTTTGGTTTACGGAATAGCCTTCGTATATATGCTCTATGTAGCACTTTTCCATGTAACTACTCCTGTACGGTAGGTACTATTTCACTAGATCTTCGTTCTGTCAAACTTTATCCCACTTCTAAATATTGATGTAAGACCTACTCCAAGGTTAAATTTTCCCGAACTTATTTACATCTTAAATATCAATGATATTGACAGTCGACTAATCCCTGAGACAATCCTTGACCAAATACTTTCATTCTACTATCGTTAGAATTCTATCTAAATCTCGCTCTCGTCAAACTATTGAATTATGGTAATTTAGCTCAAGGATCACTTCCAATTCTTGACAAAAGTTAGATCATGTTATCCACCAACCAATGATAGCCTAGTTCGGATGACAATCGTCTTGTGACCATTCTATGAACTTACTTCTACTCTTCACCAGTACTGCATCATAGGGATGTAGGTCAAACCATCGAGAACAGTTTAACAAAACGAAAACTTTACATTTACATGAATGATTAGAATACACCTAGGGCCGACCATAATCGCTCACGAACTCATTTTCTTATCGTATAGCAGAATCATGTCGTCATCCAGAAATAGTCAGCCAAACGACGAAACCGCGACCCTGCATATAGACGCCGCTAATTTCCAAGCCGCGGTAACAGCTGCTGTGACAGCTGTCCTAGCACAGTTCAATGCTGGTAACGCAAACAAAGATGGAAACGGTGTTGTCAGTTCGAATTGTTGTAACAACCCAGGAAGTCAACAAATGATAGTAGTCACAAACCCCCAAGGTCATAAATCTGAGTATAGGAAACGAAAGCTTCAAGCCAAAAATGAGCGCAAGAGATCTCAAAGACTTGCAATGCAACAGCAACCAATGGCGACCCCTGCCACTTCAGCACCGATCAATCGATATGAGGGAACACTCCCGATGTGTGACAAGTGTAACTTTCATCATAACGGAGTTTGCTGTGAATTGCAATGCAGCAATTGCAACAGAATGGGGCACACTACTCGTGTCTGTAGAACGCCGGCACGAACAATCTTCCAAATTACTAGCATCGGAGTCAGCCCGGCTTGCTATGGTTGTGGTGAAACCGGACACTATAAAAGGAATTGTCGAAAAAGGAGGAACAACGAAAGTGCTCGTGTCCACATAACTCTGACCCTACACATCACTTCCACCACCGACGCTGTTGCAAGCCAAATATGTCATATATGCGGTGAGATAGGACATCTCAGGAAGGATTGTCCAATAACAAAGAACTCTGGCGCAGACGGGAAGATACTAAGGATCACCGCCTCAGGAGAGACTACTTCGGACCCACGTTGAAATACTGGTACGTTCCGGCGCAATAAAGTTAGACTTATAAATTGTTAAAAACTAGTGCAACTCGAGTCATATCATTCTGCGAGATCCCATCAGTTCAAGGGACTCTCGTGCTGCTTGTACTTGCTTTTTGCAGTATTCCTTGTTCACAACAGTAGTTTCATAGGTAAAACTAAAGTACTGAAACTCTGACATAAGTTGCACCGTTGTGTCTTTGTAACACCTTTCTGACTAGTCTAAAGCCAGTTATTCCGTGTAGTCCGACATTATCATTTGACTTGAGTCAATTCGATCCTCACAGTGCTAGTTTCGTGTGAAAATTCTTTTACCCGTAATCGACATTATCATTAAAGACTGTGTTTCAAACAAAGGATTTCATATACTTCAAACTGTGTTTCAAACAAAGGATTTCATATACTTCAAACTGTGTTTCAAACAAAGGATTTCATATACTTCAAACTGTGTTTCAAACAAAGGACTTCTTATACTTTAAACTGTCTTATCAACCAAACTGCTTTTAAATCGTTTTATAAATTGACATCAAGTCATCAATATTTATTATTAAACTCTTAGAATGTTTTACAAAACTTCTTTTTAAATTTATATATTGTCAAATGCATGTCTATATATTTATAGTTATATAAGTAATGTTTAAAGGACTTAGGACTGATAACTCGCTTTATTTCCTTTTCCTTGTTTGGATGTGGCCTGAGAGTATCGGTTATTTGTCCGAATTTCGTTTAAATATCAGTTATATATTATGTATACATATGTAGATATAAAAGTACTATCAATCAGTTCAGTACCTTTGGGTAGCAAAGGCATACCTCCATTCATTCAAACTACAGAAATTACTAGTAAACTATAATAGGTATAGTTTGGGAGAATACTATCATATACAAATACTAGACAGAGAATACTATAACAGAGAATACTAGATAGAGAATACTATAACAGAGAATACTATAACAGAGAATACTAGACAGAGAATACTATACAAAGGATACTATACAGAGAATACTATACATAGAATACTATTACTATAACAAGTATACTATAACAAGGTTCAGAAATAACATAATGTGAGATACTACTTCATGACACAGCGACCATTTCGTTGTGCCACGTTTTGTAACCAGAATCTCCTGGAGGGAGAGCGTGAGTTTGCGTATAGATCTATACTGGATTGACTATCCTACACCTAGTTGTTCGCTACAGTGGGACTTGCAAGTCTACGGGTGCCAAATGTCATTTCTTCTGACGTCTTTCATCGTCGTGTTATAGTCGGTTTAGTATGGTAACAACCTCATCACATTTTACCTTATATAAGCCTTTTGGTTTTAAGGTAGTTATTACTACAGTAGTTACTACATGTAATACTGCAGTACACGTACAGTTTCCCATTA
Organism: Lactuca virosa; assembly: GCF_052849685.1. Lineage (NCBI taxonomy): Eukaryota > Viridiplantae > Streptophyta > Magnoliopsida > Asterales > Asteraceae > Lactuca > Lactuca virosa. The sequence goes on along the minus strand of NC_136427.1, from coordinate 171,443,005 downwards.
TATTCAAATTGTGATCTTCTCACATAAAGGGTAATATAAAACTATATTTTGGTAATGATAGTCATATTTGGGAAAAGCATCCACTTTTACAGAGAGACAAACATACAAAACAGTCGGGTCTTGGTAGAAGACTACTTTTTATAATAGTAGAAAATATAGGATTTTCTAGGAGTTTTCAAACATATACAAACATTTACATTGAACATTTACAAACATTTTCAGTAAACTTATACAAACATTGACACTAAATACTTATGAACTCACCAGCTTAAATGCTGATCTACGCTTTCAAAATAACTTGTATTCTCAGGTCATCAGTAGACAGGTACAGTCGACCAGGTTTTGAGAAGACGGAGCATGTTCAAGACTCGTCTTTTATTTTGATTACTTGTTTTGGTGTCTTATTACTATGAAAGAACACACTTGTATCAAACTATACTATTAATGCAATGGATGATGTTGTTGCTTATTTACTATTTTGCATTGTTATGATACTGTACATGACGTCCTCCACCCCCCGAACGTTTCCGCCGTTCCGGTTTTGGGGTGTAACACGCCTAAACTTTCGACTGGTCTAGTGCGTAGAACCACCATTCTAAAAACACATCATAATAAATATCAGAATACTAATCATATCTCAAGGGATCATACATATTCTACGTGCTACTCTCATCCTAGGCTTGCCCTAGGGTAATCACCATCCCACTCTCTGCCATCAGCTGCATAAGAAGTCCCTGCTATCTCCCCCTAACTAGCTCACGAATACTATTACATATTACTAATACTAGATAATTCTTCGAATGAGAGGTCCTACCCTACAACGGTTGGACTCAGACAAGAGCTGCGCAATAGAGCTAGACCTAACCTTCTGAAATTATTTAGTCCTCGCAATATGTAACTTAACATATTCGTTTACTAGTTAGTAAAATATAATTAGAACTCCCAAAATCATAAAGCAAGCAGCATTCGATCATTGAGTAAACATAATCAAGCATATCTCATTCAGGCTACCCCTGACTAATCTGTACTAGCATGCAGTTCATAAAGCTGAGATACATATAACAGGCATATAAGGCATCCTCCCTAGATCCTTAGCCCTAATCTAGCATGCAGTTCTCATAAAGCTGATACACATATAACAGGCACATAATGCATCCTTCCTAGATCCTTAGTCCTACTCTAGCATGCATTTCTCATAACATATCATAACATAAACTTGTATGGGTAATTTGGGAGTACTTACTTGAGATCGGTTGATTGCATGCACCACACCCTTTTCTCTTTTTCAAAGTTCTTTTTGCTTTTTCTAAAATTTCTTTTCCTTTTCTTAAAGTCATTTTTATAAAAAGGTTTTCCTTTTGAAAAATTCTATACCAATACATAACAATACATGCAAGAATCACAAAGACACCAAGAATAGACACCTTCATCGGTCCCCGCTCGGCATCAGACTGAAATCCGGAACATATAACATATAAACTACATCAGGCTAACCCTGGCATCGGACCTGAGTCCGACATACGCTAACATACATAAACGGGTCGGCCTTGGTGCCTTAGACCCGTTCCTACTGGAAGAGGACTCGCCTCTCAAGCTGGCTGTTGATATCTCAAGTGAGGAATCTCTGATGGCTGCTCCAACGACTCCCCGGCTACGGCTATAAATTCACAAGGAACACTTAGTCAAAAACTGAAAATCCTTCTAAGGGTAAAATGACCATTTAACCCCTGATCTAATTTGGACCATGACCTAGGCCCAATTGCTTCAAATCTTTCCAAACTCACTAATGGCCCACTAAAGGCCTACTAATGGCCCAATTTTCTAAATTGGGCCCAACTCTTCAAATGGGCCTCCCCTAAGCCCAAACATGTCCTTGGTCCATTACCTGACTTCTGATGGCCCATTTCAGCCCAACATCTGCTAAGCCCAAAGATTGGCCCAAACCAAGGCCTAAAAGTTGCAAAGCCCAAAATCTGAGAGTACGTTGAGCGTACTCCTCTGTACGCTATGCGTACCACTTGCATGGCTTGTACGCTATGCGTACTGGCATGTACGTCCAGCGTACTTGTGACAACCCGTTAATTTCTTCTTGAAAAGTCAACCCTAGTCAGTCAAAGTCAAACTTAGGTCAACTAAATTCAACTTAAATCTTATTTTATCTTGAATGAGTTGATTAATATTTTATTTTAAGTGTTTACACCTTGTATTCAAGGTGTTGTATGCTTAATGAAGTGAAACAAGTTGGACCGAGAAACCCATGCGAGGCCAAAACCTTCGAACCATGAACGAGGCTTCGGCCGTGAACGCCTCGGACTGTGAATGCTTCTCGGCCACCACCGCCTTCGGACCATAAACGAGGTTCACGGCCGTGAACCCTTCGGACCGTGAACCCTCGCATATATATAAGGGTGTTGCCATTTTTCTTCTCATTTCTCATCTTCCAACCGTGAACTCTCCCATTCTCTCTCAAGTATCATCCACAAAAGGGCCTTCTAACATCTCAAAAATGTAAGTAACTCACACCTCTTCTTGTTGTTACTTGAAATCCCTTTACCTTCCATCTTAATTCACCCTCTTTTCATCTTGAAATTCAAGATCTTCAAGCTTTGGGCCGTGAACCATTCATCATAGAGTCGTAAACCCATCATATTGAGCCGTGAACCCTTCAAGTGGGTCATGAACACTCATGGGTTCTTGGGCCGTGAACACTCTTTCATGTCCGTGAACTCCAATTCAGCCTCATAACTTGCTTCTAACACTCTTTTGGTGAGTTATTCGTTCATCCTAGGTTGTTTGCTAAACACCTTTGTGGTTAGATTCACTAAATTCATGTCTATATGTATCATTATATGTCATTTAGGACTCGTTTGTGCTTCGGGACTTCAGTCGGGAAACTTATCATCCTGTATCATATCTTCAATCGAATCACCAACATAAGGTGAGTTCATACCCCTATAATCTACCTTTTAAATGATTTTAAATGCTTTTTAGGGGGGGGGGGGAGAATACAAGTTGAACACAATCTAATTGTGTTGATAATTGCATGTGATATCAATCACATAAAAGATTTCCTTATGCTTTTAAGGATTACCAACTACTTCCATAATGACTTAAAGTCACATAAACTCTTTTTAGAATACCGTTAAACTCTTTTAAATGTTTTTATAACTCTTTAAACTTATAATTGTCAAAATCATGTTCATATATGTATAAGTATATAAATAAGACTTAAAGGGCTTAGGACTAATGAGTTGCCTTATTTCCTTTTCCTTGTTTGGATGTGGGCTTAAGGTGGGATTATTTGTCTGAAGGTTGTTTCCTTCTTAATTATATATATTATACATATGGGAATATAAAAGGTTACTTCAATCAGTATCATTACCTTTGTATCACGTTGAGCAAAGGGGTACACTCATGAGAAATCATGTTAATCAGATAGAATGTATAAATTATAATAGGTATAATTTATGAAACCAACGAGAAATCTATTTTCTAGATAAGTATATGAGGTCTAAACTACTTTGTCAAGAAAAGGGTATAATTCGATCTTTACTCAAACTAAAATGTGATGGTACGTCTTCAGGACATATCAATATACTTGCTATGTTACATCCTTGTAACTAGAGTCTCCTGGAGGGAGAGCGGGCATTGTGTGTATAGATCTATACGGGACTGACAATCCCACATCCCGACTGCTAGCTACAGTCCGGCAGACCAGCCATGGGGTGACAAATGTCACATATTCAGTTTCAACACCAGAAGGTCGTCATGTTCATTCTAGTCTATCAGCATGGTTACAACTTTATCACATTTTAACCCCAATTAACCAGGTTAATATTAGGGTAGTTATTCATCGGTAGTTTATTTTTAAGAAATACTACTGTATTAATCACTTTCCACAAACAAAACGGAACGGTTTTATAGGGATTTAAAACTACTTATTAGAACGGTTTTATGGGATTAAAACTACTTATAGAACGGTTTTATGGGGATTTAAAACTACTTAACAGAATGGTTTTATGGGGATTTAAAACTACTTATGAGAACGGTTTTATGGGGATTTAAAACTATGGGATTAAAACTACTTATCAGTTGTAAAGCAGAAAATATAGGATTTTCTGGAACGTAGTCATTCACTTTCTTTAAACTAGTATAACATAAAGGTCCTTTAATGATTAATTCTATAATTCTTTAATTTATACATCAGGGTTATATATGAGTAATATCCGATAGGCAGTGGAATGTGTGACTTCCGCCTTACTTCATGTTCCTTGTTTGGTTGTGGACTTAGGGCAGATTCACACATTTAACTGTCCGTTTGATATTAGGTTATATGTAACTAGTATAAACTAAGTAATTGTAGAAGGAACTATTGTGGTTATCATTTTATCATATCAAAAAATATAGGATTTTCTAGAGGAACATGCAAACTTTTCCAAGAACTTGGAGTATACTTTATATAACTAAAATACTTATGAGCTCACCAGCTTAAATGTTGATCTACTCTTTCAAAATAACTTGTATTCTCAGGAATCCAGTAGACAGGTACACTCCAGAAGGTTTTGAGGAGACAACTTAGTACCGTGTTGCGTCTTTTGTCTTTTACCATATGTACTTTGATGTTTGAATATGTAATGTTTAAAAACTTATGTAAAACTTATACTTATTAATGCAATGGTTGTTTGTACTTTGATTACTATAATGCATGTGTTGTGATACTTACACGACGTCCTCCGCCCCCGAACGTTTCCGTCGTTCTTGTTTGGGGTGTGACAGTACTACTCTGTTAAGCCATTTTCTTCAAAACTGCTTAATCCCTTAAGACTCTAAGTCAAAATTATAGATCTGAGTCCAATAACCCGTCCTAACCCATAAAGCCAATTACTTGATGGCTTGCAACCCACCAAGAAAGACCAAACTTGGAATATAGCAACTAACTTCCATAGAATGACTCCAAACTCATGCATGGTCATAAAAGGACCTTAAAGGACATGAATATCACTAAGAGTGGCACCTATTGGCCTAGAAACGAACATGAGTCATAAAGGCCCATTCTTGGAACTAAAAAGACCCCAAAACAACACTACACTAAATCTAAGTATTCAAAGAGAAAGTTGAAAGCTTTATACCTCCAATGAGTCCCAAAAGCTGATGTTATCCTAGATCTATGAGCTCAAGATACTCAAGTTCCTCTTCACTATCTTCTCCTTCCTTCTTTCAAGCTTCAAATCTCCAAACAAACTCAAGTGACGGTCGTTACAGTTGGTGAGAGTTACAGGTTTTCTGTAACAGCAGTAATGATACTTTTAAAAATGTTTCAAAAAGTATTTTCTTTGTAAGTAAAATCATACTTAAAACTATGTTTGTAAAGTGTCTTTGAATAAACCTTTAAAATCAAGAGGTATCTTTGCATAAGTAAATCCATACTTAAAACTGTTTGATAGAAACCAAGTCCATGGTTTGTAGTGGGAGGGAGAGAGAGAGAGATTCTAGGTAATGTTTATAGTGAGTCCTATAACTAAGCTATGTGACTGAATGTATCCCATAAAACGCTTCATTGTACGTTGTAGTAACGATTGTAGATACTTATCACCTGCTTTGATTGATCGGTCCAGGTTGTAGCTAGCAACTGTAGGTGGGGATGTCTACCCCGTATAGATCTATACATACGTATCTCGTTGTGAGGAGTAGCAATTATAGTAGTGTGGGTATGCTAAGTGTTTAGACTTAGCGAATGAATAGTGTATCACTATAAAGCCCTTAACTAAGGTGTGTGAATAGCTCTCATCCCTAACTTATATGTGGATAAGTTACTAGGCATAATGATTTTCATAAAGTTTATAAAAGCCGAGTATGTTTGGTCTATACTTAAAAGTGTAATGTACTCGCTTTTATAAAGAGGTACGTTTCAAAGCAGTGATCATAAGTACATGTATATGTTCTAAGTTATAATCTTTATATATATATATATATATATATATATATATATATATATATATATATATATATATATATATATATATGAAAGACAAAACAGAAAAATTAATCTGGAATGTCGATTTTGTCCTAGTTTTAGAAAGAATGTAGAAAAATCATCGGGAGTCGTAATTAGTATCTGTAAACTCTCTAGACTTAGAAATTGAGTCTACTCTATCCCTAATTGTTTCCCTGGCCTGATATGAAATCTAACTAAGGTGAAAATGACTGTTTTTACAGTCTGGTCCGAAAAAGGACTGCAATGATATGGCGTTTTTCAAAAATCATAATAAATTGTATAAAGATTGTTTGAATTTGTGAAAGTGGTCCTTGAAAAGGTATCAATCTGAAATACTTGAATACAAAACCATTTTACAAACCATAGGGTTTAAGATGGGCAAAATAGGTCTTGAATGGACCATAATTTTTCACATAAAATCATAGCATTTTGTAGTATGTTTTCAAGAGTGTTTTTGCATAAACGAAATATATGAGCACATGTATCACCCCCCCCCCCCCCCCAATATTATAAAAACTATAAAAGGGGCCAAATCACTTATCTTAGATACGTGAATTCGGTTTAGACTTGATAATGTGATCGTGTTCAGGAAGCACCGCGAGATAGCGCAAACTAGCAACGTATTTTGATCCAGTTGTTTGGACTTAATACATATTAAAAAAAAATAAAAAGTAGAGACTTAGTCTTGGATTTTTCAAAAAAAATGGCAGTAGGAGGTGGCAACCAAGTGGTGGTGGTTGCTCGGCAAAACAGGGGGCAAAAGGGGTGGAGTAGTGGTGGTTCTCGGCGGTTGAAGGCACCTCCGGTGGGGGGTTTTTGGACCGAGAAAAAGAAAGCAATGCAGATGGAGTAAAGGAGATTTTTGGATGATGATTTTATGAGAAATGAAGGAGGCAAGGGCCTCTATTTATATTGTATGAAGTCTCTCAAGGCCATGTAATGCCCATGCTTCAAAAGCTAGTCCAACACACAGACACAACCATTATTGTACTTATGGAAAGTGTGTACTCCAAGATGCATGGTGAAAGAGGAGAGGGGAGGGTAGGGACATGAGAAGGGGGTGGATTTCCCATGGCTGATTTTGATTACCTCTTGCAAGGATAGTGAGCCATGGTGATGTCACACAAAGCAAAAAGTCCCACAAATGATTCTAGATTTGCGTGGCAAAATCCCAATACCTAATATTTTTTTTTCAAAAGTGTCGTATGATAGAGTGGAGTTCAAGGATTCCATAAACCCAAATGGATTAAGTTTTCGAGTTTTAGAACTCCGGAAAATCACGTTTAAAAATTCACATCAAATGACCCGATACGTCCGATTTTCGACTTTTACAAATATTTTTACTAAAAATATTTCATGTATGGAATTAAATATTAGACCATAGTCTGGGTCCAAAAATCTCTCGGAATTTCCATCTGAGGTGTGCAAGTGCCTCAACGGATAGAAACGGTTTTAGCAGTTTTAAGAAAATCAGTATTATACTAGTTGGTTTCTTATAACAGTCTTATCTTTTGCATACGAACTCCGTTTTGGACGTTCTTTATATTTTTGGAAATAGGTGAACATGTAATATGAGACTAGAGTGTTTTCTTTACTCATAACTGATTAATACAAAATTTCAGTTTTTCAGATGTATTAACTAGGGTTGTAATTTAAGCTGTTCGATTTGTTTGAGATTTTCCACAATTGGAAGTAAGATACCATCAGGTATCTTATAATAGTTGTAATGACACGATATATATTTAAAATATTCATTAAAGCTCAATATGTCAGATTACAAAGAGGTCCGCGGTGAACTGATTGTCTACAATTTTAGACCTAAATTCTAGGATGTCACATTACCTCCCCATTAAAGGAATTTTGTCCCGAAATTATTAAGTTCTAGATTATTTTGTTCCACTAGTGGAGTGAGCACTGTTGAACAGTTGTGGATACTTTTGTTGCATCTGATACTTACATTCCCAAGTAAACTCTGACCCGTTACGAGAGTTGCATCGAACTTTTACTATAGGTATGCGGCTTTGTTTAAGGCTTTTGATTTTTTAATCCTTGATCTCCACCGATTCCTCCATGAAGTAAGTTTAGTGTTGACATGGATCTCATTGAGAGGAATGACAAGGTTCTCATCATAGAGATACTTCTTAAGAATACATACGTGGAAGGTAGCGTGAACTTTGTTGAGTTCTTGAGGTAACTTGAGTTTGTAAGACACTGTACCAACCCTTGCCAGGATTTCAAAAGGTATGATGTATCGAGGATTTAGTTTAACTCATTTTCCGAATTAATGAAACATTTCCATGGTGCGACCTTTAGTAGGACACGGTCTCCTACTTTGAATTCCAAGGGTTTGCTTCTCACGTCAGCATAGCTTTTCTGACGACTATGTGCGGTCTTCAGTCTTTCCTTTATTTGAACAATCTTTTTCATTGTTTCATGAATGATCTCAGGACCAGTGAGTAAACTATCTCCAACATGCTTTTTATCTAGTTAAGTATCCCCAACTTTTGCCCCACATATCAGAGAATGACATTTGTTTCCGTACAAGGCCTCAAATGGAGCAACCTTTATAGTAGTGTGATAACTATTATTGTATGAAAACTCAACTAATGGCAAGTGAGTATCCCATGAATTACCAAAGTCTATCATGCATGCATAGAGCATGTCTTCCAGAGTTTGTATCGTTCTTTCACTTTGTCCATCCGTTTGAGGATGGTATGTAATACTCATGTCGAATTTGGTTCCTAGGGGCTTCTGTAATGATTGCCGAAATCTAGAAGTGAATCTGCTATATCAATCTGAGATAATAGATATTGGCACACCATGTAGTCTGACTATTTCCTTGAGATAGGTCCTGGGAGGTTTCTTCATCTTGTCAGGGTATTTTATGGCTAGGAAATGTGCAGACTTGATCAGACGGTCAACCACTACCCAAATGTTGTCATGACCACGTAAAGTTATTGGAAACTTCGTTATGAATTCCATGGCTATTTGTTCCCATTTCCAATATGGGATTGACAATTGTTGGAGTAGACCGGATGGATTCTGGTACTCTACGTTGACTTTGGAGCAAGTCAAGCATTTACTGACATATGTGGAAATATTTACCTTCATGTTGAGCCACCAATAAAGCTTCTTAAGATCAAGATACATATTATATAGTCCGGGATGAAGATCAAGATACATATTATATAGTCCGGGATGTATCAAATATCTCGAATTATGAGCTTCATTTAAGGCTAGACTCCCTACTTCACTAAACTTTGGGGTCTAAATTCGGTTTATGAAAGATCGTGTTCCGTCTTCCTTGAGGTCGAATTGTTTGTCCATCCCTCGCTAGTTTTCTTCTACGATATTCTCGGGTTTGAGCGCTTCCAGCTGAGCATCTTGAATTTGGGTGGTGAGATTGGAATGGATTGTTAGGGTTAGAGCCTTTACACGAAGTGGTTTTGCTCGTTCTTTCCTGCTTAAAACATCTGCTACAACATCTGCATTGCGAGGATGATAACGAATTTCACATTCGTAATCATTTAGCAATTCGACCCACCTTCGTTGTCTCATGTTGAGCTCCTTCTGGTCGAAGATGTGTTAAATGCTTTTGTGGTCGGTGAACATGACACACTTCGTTCTGCATAAGTAGTGCCTCCAAATCTTTAAGGCGAACACTACAGCTCCCAATTATAAGTCATGGGTAGTGTAGTTTGTCTCGTTTGGCTTAAGTTGTTTGTATGTGTATGCAATGACTTTATTCCTTTGCATCAATATGCATCCCAGCCCTTAGTGAGAGGCATCGCAAAATACTACAAAGTCTTCTGTTCCCTCTGGAAGAGACAAAATTAGTGCACTGCACAACAATTGTTTCAATTTCTGGAAGGCAGACTCTTGGCTATCTCCCCAATCGAATTTTTTTTTCTTTTTAGATTAGAGCGGTGAGAGGAATGGCTATTTTAGAGAAGTTCTCGATGAATCTTTGGTAATAGACCGCAAGCCCTAGGAATTGGCGTACCTCAGTTGGCATCGTTGGTTCTTTCCAATTGTTAACCGCTTCGATCTTTGCGGGATAAACATGAATCCAATTGTAGACCACATGGCCGAGGAAATGCACTTTGTTAATCCCGAACTCAAATTTAGAGAACTTTGCATAAAGTTTCTCCTTTCTTAACAGTTCCATAATTAATTGCAAGTGTTGGCCATGTTCTTCCTTGGTTCGTGAATATATAAATATGTCATCGATAAACGCAATCATGAATTTATCCAAATAGGGTTTACACACTCGATTCTTAAGGTCCATGAATACGGCTGGTGCGTTGGTCAGTCCGAATGGCATAACCAGAAACTCGTAATGATCATACCGAGTCTTAAATGTTGTCTTTGGAATGTCTGCTTCTTGGAATCTAAGTTGATGATAGCCAGATCTTAGATTGATCTTTGAGTAGTAGCAGGATCCTTATAGCTGATCGAACATGTCATCGATCATCGGGAGTGGATATCTATTTTTTATGGTGAGTTTGTTCAACTCTCGATAGTCGATGCACATCCTAAACGGTCCATCCTTCTTTTTAACAAACGATACCGGAGCTTCCCATGGAGAGAAGATTGGCTAGATAAAGCCTTTATCAAGAATTTCTTGGAATGACTGGATAGTTATTACATTTCCGTTGGAGCCATGCAATAAGGAGAACTTGTCACCAGTGTTTCACCCGGGATTAGGTCGATTCGGAATTCGACCTGTCTGACTAGAGGTACTCCAAGTAGATCTTCTAGAAATACATTTAGGTAATCGCACACCTGCAGAATGTCTTTGATTTCCTTACCCTTGCCTTGCATATCCACCACGTGGGCCAAGAAAGCGAAGCATCTCTTCTGCAAACACTTTCTCTCCTTCGTGCAAGAGATGACTCTTAGATTCTTTCCTAATTTATCTTCGTAAATTACAAGGGCTTCGTTGTTTGGTAAAGTAGTTGAACAGCTTTTTTGTAACATAAAATCTCCGCTCGATGGAGTGATAACCAATCTATTCCAATGATTACATCGAAACTTCTAATGGTCATAGGTATTAGGTCGACGTGAAAGACATGGTTATTTAGGGAGAGAGGGCAATTTGTGAGTATTTCTAAAGTGCTTTCTAACTGGCCGTTTTCTACTTCTACCATGTAAGTTTCGTTAAGTTTTCATGATTTATGGTTAATCATGCTTCTAAATTATGAGAAATAAAGCTTCTATCGGCACCAATATCAAATAATATAGAAGCATAAATATTGTTGATAGAAATGTACCATTAACCACTTAGTCATAAACAAACACATATGAGTCGTATCGTATGACAGTGCATTGGTGTAATTTGTTCCTAAAATCCTATAGATTTCCAAACTATAGAGACAACGATCGATTCTTGAAATCTTACAAATGATAGAGTGAGAACTGAAAACCTACTGATTACAGATGATAGAGAGAGAGAATTAAAATCCTATTGATTTTAAATGATAGGGAGAGAACTGAAATCCTACTGATTTTAAATGATAGGGAGATATTTGAAATCCTACTGATTTCAAATCATAGGGATAGAACTGAAATCCCACTTATTACAAATGATATAGAGAGAACTGAAATTCTTCTGATTTCTCTAACTTGTTTCTTATATTTGATCGTTCCTTTTTCTTCTTTAGATTCCTCCCTTTCAGTTGGTTCTTTAGATGGTCCATCCTCTAAAGTATCCATTTCATCTTTGGAAGATAGGGGATAGAGAAGTTTGGAGACTACTGAATGTTATCCCTTTCACTGGGAAATATGGCTTTCTCTACTTACGAGGGTAGCAAAGCTATTGGTTCTTTATTCTTCTTCGGATTTAGGGGAACTAGGAAAATCTAAACGTTATCCCAGAATTTTAAGTATTTTTATGATTTTTAAAATGTATATGTTATTTTGGAGTTGGTATAAGGATTCTAAGGTACAAGCTACCTGCAGCGAATCTTGAGAACATCCTTTAATCCCTAAAACTCTCAACCATTGTAGTCTATCAAACTACTTGCTCAAGGTTGGATGTGCACCAGCCTGACCATAAATAACAAAGGCACGCGTTCCAGGTTTATTTGTGGTATGGCTTATGTAAGGTACTAAACCTTAGTCGAGGCGTTTGACCTAAAGGATTGAGTTTATAGTTTTAGTTGAAGGTATGTTAGAATTTTATTAAGTGTTCTCATTGCGGGTCAGAGTATATATATAACTCTTATATATTATTTTTGTTGAGGATTGCAGTATTATTAGTTTTTGTTTTGTACTCCAAGACTATCAAGTACGGATTATGGCTAGACAAGAAGCACCGGAGGGCAAAATCATTTTAGCATATAGTTGTTCGGAAATCCAACAACCCAAGCTCTCCCGTAAATAGTCAAGAAGTAGGGTAATTAATAATAATAATTTTATTAGGAGCCTGTTACTATAGTTGTATTCCCCTATCAAGGATACGAGTTCTATATAGCTAACTAGTTTATAACCTGTGGGGACCATGGGTTACAAAATTAATTAAACTTTTATAATAAAAATTTATAATTATTAATCAATGATTTTAAATAAATCATTTTAAATAAATTATTAATTAAGAGATATCTCAAAATTTTAAAGTTATTATAACTTCAAATTTAACATATAATTAAAAAATGTAAATTTGAATTTTGAAATGAATTGCCTAATATATCTACATGACACATGGCATAATATTAATTAGGAGTTGTATTAGAGTGACACTTGGCAAAAGGAGATAAAAATTATTTATTTATTAGAATAGGGATTTAGTTTTGATACCAATCTGTCACACCCCCGGCCAAGGCGGTGGAACATGTTGGGCTGTGCAACCTAGTTCATTGATCACGGGTAAACTGAATATATGACACACATACAACAATAAACAAAACACCATTTGTATTCCATCTTGATGTTTGAATACAGTGTTCTTATAGATAATAGTATAGTACATGAATTGCCTTAAATAAGTAGACAGACATAACAAAAACTAGTAAACTAGATTGGCTGAAAACCATGACCATTCCATCATCTGAAATGCTTGATTACTAATTTCCTAAGAATACATATAGTTTTGAGGGTCAACTCAAGGTTGGTGAAAGTTACAGGTGTTCTGCTAACAGCAGTAATGATACTTTTAAAAATGTTTAAAAAGTATTTTCTTTGTAACTACAACCATAATTAAAATTGTGTTTGTAAAGAGTCTTTGAATAAACCTTGAAAACTAAGAGGTGTCTTTACATAAGTAAATCCATACTTAAAACTGTTTTGAGAGAAACCAAGTCCATGGTTTGTAGTGAGAGAGAGAAATAGATTCTAGTTAATGTTTATAGTGAGTCCTATAACCGAGCCATGTGACTAAATGTACCCCCTACAACACTTTATTGTACGTTGTAGTAATGATTATATATACTTATCACCCGCTCGATTGATCGGTCAAGGTTGTAGCTAGCAACCGCAGGTGGGGATGTCAACCCCGTATAGATCTATACATACGTATCTCGCTCCGAGGACTAAAAGTTATAGTAGTGTAGGTATGCTAAGTGTTTAGACTTAACTAATGAATAGTGTCTCACTATAAAGCCCTTAACTAAGGTATGTGAATAAATCTCAGCCCTATCTTATATGTGGATAAGTTACTAGGCATAATGATTTGTATAAAGTTTATAAAAGCCAAGTATGTTTGGTATACACGTAAAATTGTAATATAATCACTTTTATAAAGAGGTACATTTCAAAGTAGTGATCATAAGTACATGTATATGTTCTAATTTATATATATATATATATATATATATATATATATATATATATATATATATATATATATATATATATACACACACACACACATACATGCATGGAGTGAGTTTGATCTTTGACTTACTACGAGGTGGTAATGTCACATATCATATATATATATATATATATATATATATATATATATGTGTGTGTGTGTGTGTGTGTAATTTAAAGCCAAAATAGGAAAATTAATCTAGAATGTCGATTTTGTCCCTGTTTTAGAAAAATTCTACAAAAATCATTGGGATTCAGAATATTTATCCATAGATTCTCAAGGTTATAAATTGAGTCTACTTTGCCCCTAATTTTTTCTATGGCCTGATATGAAACCTAAATAAGGTGAAAATGATCATTTTTACAGTCTGGTCCGAAAAAGGACTACAATGATATGCAATTTTGCAAATATCATAATAAATTGTATAAAGATCATATGAACATGTGCGAGTAGTGGTTGAAAAGGTATCGATCTAATCTACTTGCATACAAAACATTTTTTCAAACTATATGGTTTAAGATGGGAAAAATAGGTCTTGAATGGACCACAATTTTTCACATAAAATCATAGCATTTTGTAGTATGTTTTTCAAGAGTGTTTTTGCATCAACGAAATATGTGAACACATGTATTCCCTCCCCCCCCCCCTCCCCAAAGCATATAAAAACTATAAAAAGGGGTCGCAACACTCACCTTAGATACGTAAATTCGGTTTAGACTTGAGAATGTGATCGTGTTCCGGAAGCACCGCAAGACAGCACAAAATAGCAACGAATTTTGATCTGGTTGTTTGGGCTTAATACACACGAAACAAACAATAAAAATTCGAGACTTGGTTTTGGAGTTTTGACAGAAAAATGGCAGCAAGAGGTGGCAACCAAGTTTTGGTGGTTGCTCTACAAAATAGGGGGAAAAAGGGGTGGAGTAGTGGTGGTTCTCGGCGGTTGAAGGCACCTCCGGTGGGGGATTTTTGGACCGAGAAAAAGAGAGCAACGGAGAGGGAGTAAAGGAGATTGTTGGATGATGGGTTTGTGATAAATGAGGGAGGCAATGGCCTCTTATTATAGTGCATGAAGTCTCTCAAGGCCATGTAATGCCCATGCTTCAAAAGCTAGTCTAACACACAAACACAACCATGATTCTATGTAGGGGAAAGTGTGCACTCCAAGAGGAATGGTGGAAGAGGAGATGGGAGGGTAGGGACGTAATTAAGGGAGGGGGTTCGGATTCCCATGGCTGATTTTGATCACCTCTTGCAAGGATGGTGGGCCATGGTGATGTCACACATAGCAAAAAGTCCCAAAAATGCTTCTAGATTTGCATTCCAAAATCCTGATACCCAATATTTTTTTTTGAAAGTGGCGTATGATAGAGTAGAGTTCAAGGATTCCAAAAACCTGAACGGATTAATTTTTCTAATTGACCCGAAACGTCCGATTTTTCAACTTTTACAAATATTTTTACTAAAAAAATTTCAAGTATGGAATTAAATATTAGAATATAGTCTGAGTCCAAAAATCTCTCGGAATTTCCATTTGAGGTGTGCAAGTGCCTCAACGGATAGGAACGGTTTTAGCAGTTTTAAGAAAATGAGTGTTATACTAGTTTGGTTTCTTATAACGGTCGTATCTTTTGCATATGAACTCCGTTTTGGATGTTCTTTATATTTTTGGAAACAGGTGAACATGTTGTATGAGACTAGAGTGTTTTCTTCACTCATAACTAGTTAATACGCAATTTCAGTTTTTCAGACGTATTAACCAGGGTTGCAGTTTGAGCTGTTTGATTCGTTTGAGATTTTACATAATTGGATGTAAGATACCATTTGATATCCTATAATAGTTGTAATGACACTATATTTTTCAAAATATGCATTAAATCTCAATAGGTCAGATTACAAAGAGGTTCGTGGTGAACTGATTGTCTATAGTTTTAGACATAATTTTTGGGATGTCATAGAGGTGTTTAATTGTTCTTTTAAAGTTGACTATGTGATGAAAAATATTTGATAATGTTGATGATTAATGTGTTAAGAAAGTGGCTTTATATTGTGGAAGAACTTTTTGTTAGTTCTAATAGACTCGTTGAGTGATTGCTAATGTTTGCAATAATGAAAATCAAACTAAAAGATGTATAAATGACTAATTCTTTGTCTTAAAATATAGAAATGAATATTTATAATGTACGAGCGAAAGAATAAACTAAAACAGAGTTTGTATTAGGAAGTTATGATCGTTTGAAGCTTCCGCTGAAAGTACACTACCTTATTATTTGGACCATGATCGTGTTAAGGAGACACGGGTTGTGTCTTATTATAGAAGTCTTAATAATATGTGGGAATAATTTTTAATGAAATAGGTTTCTATTTTGAATACTTTTGGGTGGAACACGATTTGTGTCATCATGAACACGACCGTGGAGGTCCATAATTCACACTATAACATGTGATGTATGTGTCGGTTATAAACTTCTTATTTGAAACACACATCAGTTGGGATATGTTAAGGGGTGATTTTAGGAGTTCGCGATAAAGATTTTAAGCCAAATCCAAGGGAGTTCCAAGAGAATCCAAGAATCAAACTATATTACTTGGATTAAAGGTAATGTTTTCTTCCATATAAGCTTAGATGAATTTTGATGGTGAAATTGGAAAGGGTGATGAAACCTTACAACTTATATAACATGTAATTAAAGGAAATATTAGTGGCGTTCTTGTAACAGGCATGGTAAACATGTTTTCAACTGTTATTTGTCAAATTATGGTTGAATATATGAAATTGAAGATGATGATTCTAAAACCTAGTTTGGTGAACTACTAAATAAGTGAAGTTGAACTTATGTCTTGATGGATTAAGACAAATGGAGAAGTTAATAGTTAAGTATAAATGGTTTTAACAAATGAAATTAAGACCTATGAATATGGTGGAAGTATGGGATTAAGTTATGCAAAACTAGTTGTACCATAAGTAATGATATTCAAGTTAGTTTGTTGTTTTGACAAATTCTGGAACAAGAGCAGATATAGGGCTTCAAGAGCTAAAATTATGTTCTAATAAAACATCTAAAGGTGAGTAACCTTGTTGCCCACTTGGATAACTAATATCTAGCTATGTTGTTATTATTGTGTGGAGCAAAAAACATCTACTACAATAAATAATGATCTATTTTGTCATATTCTTAAGGTATGTGCTCATTGTTTTAAACGAATATAGTTAACTGTAAGCTTGTGTTTTATAAGGGTTAGTTACCAAAATGGGTTAAATGTGCATTTATTCAACAACGTTTTGTCAGATTCCCAATTTATGCAGAAAGTGTTTATTTAATTTAAATGAAATATACATCCACATTTTATTCTGAGACCAAAATATACAACATTATAACATTTACAGGATTACATGAATCCTGAAGGGCTGGCATTTGTTACATCTTTATTCATGCAACAATGTTCCACTTTTTTTACCATTTATACAACAATGTTTCAACTTTTTACCAATATATGCAACTGATGCTAATTATGCAACCATGTTTTACCCTGTTAAACACATTACCAATAAATATTGCATCTCTTGCTCCTAAAACAAAATTGTGTTGCATGTTTCGTATAAAATCCACCTTTTTTTCATAAATGCACATTTAACATTTACAAAAAAGGACTACTATACAATCTATACTTTAGGTCATTCACCATTCTAACACAATAACATGTACTATAGCTTATCCAACATGATAAATATATTTATCTCTATCTTCCACTCGAAAAAGAAAAGTTATGTTATCTACAAAGTATCCACCATCATATTCACAAATGCTTCTACTCTTTGCCTTTTTTCTACTCCTATGGGAAGTAAATGCACTTATGCTGTCTCACACCATTGAGGGGTACAGAAAACATGAGGAACATTTGATATCTGAGTTATGTCTATCGTCTGCCTTGAATACTATAATTCATAGTGGACTTGTATATAGGGTTGAACTTCAGCATCCAAAAAAGTGTGGTTGCTTGCCCTTTAGGATCCTTTCTATTACAACATTATACTTCCATTTAAGACATTGTACTTATAATTTTTTTCCTTATAAGGAAAATGTATTTTGAAAACCTGCTCAATTATTATGAAATTATGGAAGTATAATGCTATAACTTATAATAATAAAACATATAAATGAAAATGTATTGCTAATTCTTACAACCAACCCGTCAAGTTTCTCCTTCCATTTGCCTCCTAAGTCTAGTTTCATTTTCTCATATATATTTTATAAGTTTTAAACATGAATCGTTCTCACAACCTTTTTATCATTCTTTATCTATTTACATGTTTTGTTGTTTGACACTCAGAATTGGAAATGTGCTAAA
This sequence comes from Lactuca virosa, assembly GCF_052849685.1. Taxonomy (NCBI): domain Eukaryota; kingdom Viridiplantae; phylum Streptophyta; class Magnoliopsida; order Asterales; family Asteraceae; genus Lactuca; species Lactuca virosa. The sequence goes on along the minus strand of NC_136427.1, from coordinate 171,424,847 downwards.
AGGTGAAATAAAAACATGCTAACGTACTGCTAAAGAAATGGATGTTTTGGTGGCATAGGCAGAGGAAAGAATTAATGAAGAAATGTGAAATAGTTGTTCTCACATATATATATATATATATATATATATATATATATATATATATATATATATATATATATATATATATATATATATATATATATATATATATATATATATATATATATATATATAAACTATTCATCCTTCCCATCCATTACCCCATGCGAAGCATAAGGACCCTTCTAGATTACCTTAAAGGTTATCAAATTTCTCCTATATATACGTATTAAATTGTTTTACTTTTAATGCTAACTTTTTAAATTTTATCCTAATACACTTAATTTATCCATTTAAATATATTACTCAATATAAAACATTATCATTTTAATTATACAACTTTTTAAATTACTAATATAATATACTTAATTTGTTAATTTAAACAAAATGGTAAATACAAAACTTAAATAAAAAATTCAAATGTACTTAAAAAATGTTAAAATACCATTTTTAATAACTAAAAAAGATATATATATATATATATATATATATATATATATATATATATATATATATATATATATATAACCTAATTTAACCTATTTTAAAATGCCAAATTAACTAAAAATTTATCCAAAAATTATTTTTTTATGATGAAAAGTTTCTAAATAAATAATTTTTGTATTAAAAAAGAATAGTAATAGTTAAAAATAATGTTATATTAAAAAATATAATAAATCACAATAAAAACATCATTTGTTTTTTGAAATGCATCATGATTAAATTCATAAAATGTTAAATAATTTATTTTTAAACTAACCACAATATTATGTGTTATACATATCGTATAGTTTGTAGAATGCTAATGTTGTCTATTAGCTACGTTAGGATCATAATGTTGTCTAGGGCGTCACCACTTAACCTTTTATTGTGTGAAAATAATAATGATTTTTGATACTGTTCGTCAAACATTCCTAGTGTTAAGAGATATATTTTACATCCTAGGGGGACTATAAGTGGAGATATCGTTGTTTCTCGTAAAGAAGTTCCTATAAAAATAAGAAATGTTCTACCTTTTAGTGTGGTTTAAACTATTGATTTACATAATTGATTAGAGACATGTGGTGGCGAACCCTTTATTTTTCCTTTGATATTTGACGTATGTTATGATTACACGTGGCAGTGTTTTTATAAAGTTTTCGTAAATTTAAAGATTTTAAGAATTATATAACTGAGTTTAACAAAATAGCATGTTAGCAATATTCTTTTAAGGAATTTTTATGATTTGAATAATTTATAATTACTTTAATAACTAACAAATGACACGTATAAGAGGATTATTATAGTTTAGATATTTATAGAATTTAATTAAATTAATTATATTGTTTTCATTTGTAATTGGTTATCATTAATTAGAGCTAACGAAGTAATTACTTTAATAACTAACAAAATAAATAAATAAATAACATATAATACAATTGTTATAATTTAAATATTTATATAATTAAATTAAATTAATTACATTATTTTATTTGTATATTGTTTATCATTAATCAGAGATTATACTTAATAATCTCAACAAGTAATTTTTTTAAATAAAAATAACTCAAATTAATTTTTTTTAAATTCATTATTCAAAGAAAAAATGTTCTATAAATTCTGTTGTCCATGCCTTCAAGTTGAAACGAAGGGTAGTTTAGAGTTTAGACTTTAGACTTTAGGATGGTCCATGAACTGATGAAAGAGAACATATTCACGTGAAAGATCGATTTGGTGTCAATTTCGTAATTGCTTTTAGTATCCCTATTTATGTTTTCAATCTTCAACTAATTTATTTAATCGATTTATTGCGACTCGTGCTTGACGTACTGTTGAATCAGTGGTGGATGATGAGTAGCTTATTCCTGTCGTCATAGTTGGGGCACTCATGTTGCCATCATCAATTTGATAAGCACATATTCTAATTATCTGACATCATTGTTTTCAATTTTGAGAGGTAATTGCTCATGACGAACTTGATTCTAGTTGCTTTATTTATTTCGATTTCCATTTTGATTTTGATTACTTTTAAATGTCATTTCACTGCTATATATACCAGCGAAGTGAGTTGCGGAGTTATCGGAGTGAAGAACAGGTTTTCTACTGTCGCTCCGACACTCTCCTCTGATCTCCGGCATTTCTTCAGTCGACGATCCGGTAAACTTTACTTCGATTATCAGATATGATCGACATTCAGATTTCAATTCCTTGTTTTGCTTTTTATTTTTCAATTTTTAGATTGAATTTGTTGATCGATCATCTGCATGCGAATTGATTTTGGTGAATCTGTAGCTTAATTTAACTTTAGAAACGTGATTGCTCCGATGGAGGTAGCATGAGTCTGTTCCGGTAGGGTTTTTCCGTTTTCGTTTCTCCTCGTTTGCAGTAGTAAATTGGGGGTTTTGGCACCATGAATGATCCTGTGAACATTCGGGTCGGATTGTGGGTTGGATCATTTGGGCTTAAATAGTTTTTCTTTTTTGGACCAATTGGGCTTGGATTTCTTTTTCTTAATTGGAGCATTTTTCTGCAAGTGTCTGGATTTTGACCAATTAGAATTTACCTTTTCATGCATATACAATTCTACATCCTAAATCGGATAAAATTGTTAATAATTTGGTTCGTTCTGTGTTATTATTATTATTTATTTATTTTTAAGTCAGAATTGGGATAAAAAATTACAAATTTTATAATTTTATTATTTCTATATAAAAAAAAATATCAATGAAGATCATGGGTAATCTAGTAACTGATAAAATTTCCCCTTCATGCACGAAAATATTCTTAGGGTTAATTTTTGCAGCAAATTGTTTCGTACATTTCTTTAATTTATGTGTTGTATCTCTTAAATAAAATTATCTCTCTTTTTTTTTGTTTAATTTAGGAAGAGATAATCTTAGATCTAACCATGTGTTCTGATCCGAAAAACATTCTTAATATCTATAAAAGTGTTAGTCATTAGAGATTCAAATACTAGTCATATATTTAATTGGAAGTCAATTTATAATTTACACTCATTTTTGTAATTTCCATTTTCACATCTCCAAATTAATTATAACCTTTGCATTTTCGAAAACCTCAAAAATCATAATTCACAATGACCTCATTGGTTATTAGTAGCGATTTGATAACATTTTAATGTAATTCGGAAGTAAAATTGCTTTTTGAAATGAAGTTTAAATCTTCCATTTTATTTACGTGTACACATTTTCACATGACGTGTACAATACAACTTCTAAAGCATAAAGTACAAATTTTAATACGTTTAATGAAGCATATACCTCAATCTTGACTAATTGGGTTTTTAACATCGTCACCATGTCATATGTTTATCCAAATGTAAAATGACCATTTTGCCCATGGTGGCTCATATCAGTCGTTGAGAGCTAAGAGGATAGCGATGGCTTTTGTAGTTGTGTGGCTTGGTTTGACTATATCCATACGCGGCATGTTGACAATGCTTCTCACATTTCCATCCTAATCAAATTAGTGTTTTAAATTATTATATGTTGTTATAAATAATTTATATTTTTTAAAATATTTATAAAGAAAAACACATGGGTCGATACTCGACAAAGATGTGCAATTTTGAATGTATTCATGAAACGTGGATCTTACCTCTTCCAGCTTAACATGTTTTCAACATTTTGTATTTTACATTGTCAAGAAAAATGGAAAATACAACTTTTTTTTTAATATTTGGTTGAAGATATTAATGACATTAACTATCATGTGTCAGTTAATTTTGCTTTTATTAAAAGGATACTTTAGGATCCGATGATCATTCGTCAGAAAAAATCTATTTATTTATAAATATTTACATAATTTAAGCAGCCTTTAATAGAAATAAATGTTATTAAAACAAAAAAAAATTAATTTGAAGAGGATTTTATGGATAGATGTTGACTTCCCCACCCTAGTCATGACCTGTCCGGACAACTATGCATTGCACCATTTCAAATATTAATTAATTTTAAACGCCACATCATTTTCGCATTTATTTTTTCGAGTGTTTAATACAGTAATTTATAAATTTAATATCGATAATCCCTTTTCTCTTTTGCTTAAACAAATGCATAAATTTAACAAGATACATTGCACCAAACAGTTATCGTTTTTAATGTGGTAACAATTAACACAAACCCCAAATCACAATCTCAATACAAAATAATGAAAAGCTTAAATATACACAATCAAAATCAAACCTTTTTTTTATAAAGGTCCAATTTATTACAGAGATACACAAATATATTTTTCCAATTTTATTTCAGAAAAAACTGCCGGAATAAAAGAAAATTTTGTCCACGTGTACATTTAATAAAATAAAGCTGGCTATTGCAGATCTTGAAAGAAACACTTTTTTTCTCCGAGTATCCTTCCTCGAAATAGACTCTTCTTCTTTAAACACCCAATTAACTCATGCATGACAACATAAATTTATATATCTTTTTGTTCCCATTATAAAAAAAGTCCGTATATTTATAGTATATATATACAAATCCCTTAGTGCTACCTTTCAATTATTCGTATTAATCCCCTTTGTTTTCTCAAACATAATTCAACTTATTTTCTCTTAACATTCTTCTTTCATTAGACAAAAAAAAAAATGAACGCTTTAGCAGCAACAAATCGTAACTTCAAGCTCGCAGCTCGTCTGTTGGGTTTAGACTCCAAACTCGAAAAGAGTCTCCTCATTCCATTTAGGGAAATCAAGGTTCAATTTTTTTATTATTTTTTAATTTATTAATTTCGATTGTTGATTTTTTACTTACGAAATCAAGAATCTTTATAGGTCGAGTGTACAATACCAAAAGACGATGGTAGTTTGGTGTCTTACGTCGGATTCAGGGTTCAACATGACAATGCTCGTGGGCCAATGAAAGGGGGAATCAGATACCACCCAGAGGTGCGTCTTTTTAACGATTTAGTAATCGAATTTATAATTTATGTTTATCGATATGGATTAATTTTGTGAATTTGTTAAAAAGGTTGATCCAGATGAGGTTAACGCTTTAGCGCAACTGATGACGTGGAAGACGGCGGTGGCGAATATTCCGTATGGTGGTGCGAAAGGTGGAATCGGATGTAATCCGGCGGAATTGAGTATTTCCGAATTGGAAAGATTAACTAGAGTTTTTACTCAAAAGATTCATGATTTGATTGGAATCCACACCGATGTTCCTGCTCCTGATATGGGAACTAATCCCCAGGTTTGTTTTTTTATTCATTGAAGTTTAAAATTTTATAAATTATACCTTACAAAAATGATTTATGATTATTGTATTTTGTAATTTGAAATTTGAAATTTGAACAGACAATGGCTTGGATTTTAGATGAATACTCCAAATTCCATGGATACTCCCCTGCTGTTGTTACTGGAAAACCTATTGTAAGCCCTGTTTCCTTTTTTCCTTGAATTTCAAAACTACCCTTTTTATCAGGAATCTGAGTTACATACATTTTACATTTTACTTTACATTTAAAATTGATTGAATCATTCTGTGTGAAACTTTTTATTTGGAAACACATGTTTTGTTTGTCGATTTTGGCAATTCCGACGGAATCGGAATATGAGATCTCATTCCATGGCGTGTTTGGTTGCCAAGTGGACAGAATTTAGTTCCATTCTTCCTAAAAGACCAAAATACCCTCAACATGTGTATTGAAACAACTCAATAAGTTTGAACTATATTCCATTTCCTTCTATATTCCAATTCCTTAGATAGATTCCATTCCTTCCAAAATCATTAAACGAACCAAATGCTCTCTAATGATTCCATTCCTTCCAAAATCATTACAGGATCTTGGTGGATCATTGGGTAGAGATGCTGCAACTGGAAGAGGAGTACTTTTTGCAACAGAAGCCCTTCTTAATGACCACGGAATGAGTGTTTCCGGTCAACGGTTTGTCATACAGGTATATGTCATACATACATATAAACAAGCATACATATTCTGATTCCATTCTGGTGTCTCAGGGATTCGGAAACGTTGGTTCGTGGGCTGCTCAACTGATTCACGAAGCGGGTGGAAAAGTTGTAGCAGTGAGTGATATAAGTGGAGCAATACATAACAAGAATGGAATTGACATTCCAACCCTAATGAAACATGTCAAGGAACACAAAGGAGTAAAAGGCTTTGGTGGTGCAAATGCAATAGATTCCAATTCCATTCTTGTTGAAGATTGTGATATTCTCATTCCAGCTGCCCTTGGTGGTGTAATCAACAGGTTCTTTAGGAAACCAGCTTTTTCATCAAATTTATAATATATATAATGTTGATCAGTGAATTAATTTAATTCTAATATTTGATAATAAAGGGAAAATGCGAATGAGATTAAGGCGAAATTCATAATTGAAGCAGCTAATCATCCTACTGATCCTGAAGCCGATGAGATTTTAACAAAGAAAGGCGTTGTTATCCTCCCTGATATATTTGCAAATTCAGGAGGTGTAACTGTTAGTTATTTTGAATGGGTTCAGGTAAATCTTCAAAACTAAATTTTACATTTTTGGTCCCTGGTTTTAGCCGATTTTCTGATTTTGGTCCTTAAAGGATGTGCTTTGCAGTTTTGGTCGTTATTTTCATGTTACCTAACAATTTTGATATCTAAGTATCTAACTACTCAGCTGTTAACCTTTTTTAAATGACCATTTTGCCCTTTGAGAAAACGAATCCCCAAAACTGTGCGTTTCTTACAAAAACATTTTGAGAACAAAATTTGTTGTTTTCTCTTACTTTTTAGTTAAGGTTTATCATAGTATACTACGTTTTTCCGAATTTGGTCTTTGTGGTCCAAGGGCAAAATGGTCATTTTAAAAAAGTAACACCTTAGTGTTGAAATTTAACGTTCATGGGCCACAATATCAGTGGAACATCAAAATTGTGAACAGATTCCTTAAACCCAAAAAATCTCCTAAACTCATTGACCAAAAATTTAGTGTAAGTTACATTTTGGTCCCTGAGTATAGCTTATTCTTTCAATTGTGGTCCCAAAAAGTTATTTCTTGCAATTTTGGTCCTTATGTAAGGTTCTTGTAACGTTTTTGGTACCCAGAGTATAGTTAATTTCTGCAATTTTGATCCCAAAAATAGGCATTTTTACATGCAACAGTGACCAAAAATGTAATTTATTCAGAATAATAATAGTAAAGTGAAGAAAATGGTTTTATGATACAGAATATTCAAGGGTTTATGTGGGATGAAGCGAAAGTGAACACAGAGTTAAAGAAATATATTGTGCAAGGTTTTAAAGATGTGAAGGAGATGTGTAAAACTCACAATTGTGATTTACGTATGGGAGCTTTTACATTGGGAGTCAATCGTGTTGCAAGAGCTACTGTTCTTAGAGGTTGGGAAGCCTAAGAACCCAACCAATCAAAATAAATATGAAGCTCCACTTTAATAAAACGAATGTGGAAGGTTGATTTTAACATGTTTTATGATGTTTTCACATGGGCCTTGAGTCCGGTAGTCTTTTTTTTTTTTTTAACTTTGTTTTGTTTTCTATGTTTGCTCATTTTGTAATGGTTTTTGGGAAGTTTATGTGGAAGTAGCAACTTGTGAAACTATGTTTATATTTGGAACTTCCAAGAATGTTTTATGCATATGGAAGAGTTTTATGAGTACAAATAATTTATATTATGTTTTGAAAAAACTTTTTGTGTACTTTTTTGTTTGGACCAACTTTTTTTTTTGGCTAGTAATTCGTATGTTCTTTGTGTTGATGATGATTATGATTATTATGTCCTTAATCGTTTTCAACATTAAACTCTGAATTAGAAATTTGATTTTTTCCAAAATGAGGAGAAAGGATTTGTGTATAACTTTTGTCGGCAAAATACATATCAAAATATATTTATTGAATGATTGGAGATTATAGTAGAATAAAACAACGGTCTAAGTTAGTTTGTATCTTAGACCACTTGGAGTTCGAAAGTTGTCTTTCTGTTTGATTTTTAAATTAAAGCTAAGATGTCAAGCGTGTTCAGACCATTGGTCTTTCACTTGCTATAATCTCCAAGCATCTTGTAAAAGATATTTTGATATGTATGTTGCCAACAAGAATCGAAGATGTGAATTATTATGCATTTTGTAAACAAGAATGTTGGGATTAACCGCATTTTATGTGTCGCATCTATTTTCTTACTTTTGAAGGACATTTAAACATTCATTTTCAAAATTATAGTGAAAAAAAATACCTCCTATTCAATATCTCTATGGGGTAAAGAAGGTTCGAAATAAATAACAAAAACTTTAGTTTTGTAACTTTATTAAAAATGAAAAAGAATCCATGTCCTTTTTTCAAATAAAGTATATAAATTTGTTGAGAATGTAAGAAATATGATATTTTGGCAATACCAAGACGTATTCATATACCTAATAGGATAATACTGCATTTTTCCCAATACTTATAGTGATTCTATTTACTTTGTTCGTTGGATTCTTAGGAATTTCTTTCAATCAAGACGTTGATATATTATCCAAATGGTTAACCCCCCGTCTATAAATCTTTTACATAAAAATAGATTGTATATGCATTTTGTAAGCAAAAACCGGACATGTGAGTCATCATACATTTGCCAATAATAATAAGACATGTGAATTATTATACATGTTTACAAGCAGTCTAAAATACGAAGGCATCTTAAATTGTTGTTCTTCACCTGCTACAATCTCATAATGAACTTGATTGTAATTATATACATTTTTTCAATTATTACTAATTATTAAAAACAACGGAGTTATGCTATCATTTCTATAAAACATCCAACTTAGATTTTTTATAATTATTTAGGCATCATTCTTGTGAAAATCTTTGACAAGCATTACGACTTGTGAAAATACATAAATCTAATCAAAACATAATTAACAATGTGGTAAAAGACATTTATTCATACATAAGAAAACTTAAAGTCAAGCTACATAATTCTTTTAAAAAATTGTACTAATTCTTATAAAGAGAGTACATATAACCTACAAAATACAAAGTCTCAAATCCATGAGTCTCTCAAACATACATCAACCAAAGTACAACCTAACAAAATCACGTAGGAACAAGATTAAAATCCTCCTGTAGATCTCCAACCAACAAGAAACAAACAATCACTGCAAACAAAGCAACAAAACCAAACACAAATCTATAACCAGATAACCAAACTGTTGCTTTAGTTTCAAGAACTAATTCCCCTTCATGTGTAATGACTTGAGTTGAAGACATTGATTCTGAAGTAAGATTATCCTGTTCATCATCTTCATGAGTGACACAATCACTAAGATCACTCACAACAACATTTTCATCAACATGCTTTCTTGGAGTTGTGTACATCTTAACATTCTCAATATCCATATAAGATCGAGCTCTCTGTAACAAGATTTTAAAAAGCATAGCATAAGATAAAGATAAACCGATTAATCAAGATTCAAAAGAAAACAAGATCAAATATTCAAATACCTGAGGAGTAGGAGTAACAATTCTTGAACTTTTCTGAAAGAATCCTGAAAACCCATCTTCATAATCTCCTTCATCTTCACAAAACCCGTTTTCATTAACACTTTTGTTACTTGAAAACAACCCATCTTTCAAAGAAACATCCACCACACCATTGTCATGACTCCAAAGCTTTCTGCTCACACTTTTTGAAGAGTCAACAACTGAAACGGGTGAGTCAACCATGGAAGTATACCCACCGAATGAACCCATGGTTTGTGATTCAGGTGATAAAGTGAAATCAGATTCACCCTTTTTACCATTTTCCTTAAATTTCGAACCTTTTTCAATCAAGATTCTCTTTGCTGTTTCCATTGCTTCAAAGGCAGCACCTTTAACATACGCCATTTGATCACCTTCACCTTCACACTTCTCCATTTCTTCAATTACAAAGTTAAGTTCAGACATTATGCACTTATAATCCAAACACTTCATAAGAAAATTAATCATTTGAATTGCAACCAATCGTTTCTGAGAGTTCCCCTCTGAAGCACCCGTATTCAATATCGTAACACCCGACCAAATCAACAATCTCGCATAAGCTTCAACAACTAAACTGTTATGTTTAGCGAGAGACATAACTAACCCCATATGTGAATTACTCTGCATGGGTTTTTCCAAAGCCCCAACAACTCTTTGACATACTTCATTCACCATTTCACTTGAAGCAAATCGCCAATTATCAGAGTCAACAAGAGCTTTTAAACAGAGAGCAGCACCAGAAGATAAACTTTCTTGATTAGCTAAAAGGGAATCGGAAAGGGGTTTACAAAGGGAATGAATGATTCGTCTTTTTTTGTCATCTGGAGTGGTGGGGTCGATTCCGTATCTAGCGATGGCGGGGACTACCTTTGAGCAAGCTTGATGAAGAGCGAAAGATGTTACAGTGGATTTTAAGGTCTTAATAATGGTGGACATGATGTTGTCGATTTGGGGGACAATCTTTGTGCCATGAACACGAGCAAGAGCTTCGTAAAGTGAGATTGTGTATTCACCTGAAGTTGTTCCGGTGTCATTGGTTTCGGAAACTTGAGCAAGAAAGATTGGAATCGCCTTTGAATCCAAATCTTTGACGTAAGATTTCAATGCTTTCATGGCTGATTTCCTGCTATCGGCGTCTTTATCGAGATTTTCAAGTTCTCGCTTAACCACAGGACTCAGATTTCTTCCCATTCAGTTCACTGTAAACGAAAACCAGACAACAACATCAAAAAATGCAATCAGATACAACACAATCTTTGAATTAAGTGAATTATTAACTCTTGTTCTATCAATTAACGCAAATAAGAAGATAACTAGAGCAATGAAGACCCAGAAGTTCATTTCTCTTTGTGGGTAAACGAAATTGGAATTACAAATTTACAATCAAACAAAAACCCAAGAATTCTCTTACACGCTAGTGCAAAAATCGAAAAAACATTCGGATTTTCATTCAATCGAGTTAACACATTACAAGAACACAAAATTATCAACATTGGTATAGTATCGAGTAGTACCTGTGTGAGATGAAAAGGCTCTTGATGCTAACTTCGACTTAATCGCTCATAAAAACACAAAACAATTAAGAAATGAAGAAAATGGGTTTCTGCTTTTTGACATGAATATTAAAGAATTTGTAATACGGATCGACTGTGTGTATGTAATTTGATGAAAGAAGGGTCTGGATTTTCTTGATTGGATAAATTGGGCACCGTGGATTCCGTGATACTGTAAGAGCTTAGCTGTCCGTTCAATTGACCCGAGTATTTTTCTTTCCCCCCATCGTATATAGGGCTTCCAAAGTAATTCAAATGTTTCCTTTTTCCCTCGTCTACTTTTGTTGCTTTGACTATTATACCCTCAGATATTTAATTTATATGTCTATTAGACAAAATAATATTTATGAGTATTTATTTGGGAGATTATAGGTTTGTTAGACAATGAGTTTTCTAGAGCTTTAAAAAAATGTTTGTTTGAAATACAAGATTAAAATATTTATTTTAAAACAAATAAATTATAATTTAAAAGTTACTTCAAAATAAGATGATTGATATCCAGATTAATAGATAAAACTAAGTTTATCAACAACCGGTCATAACAACAATTTCAGGATCTAAATTCATAAATTCAGGATCTAAATTCATGTGTGTCCAGCTTAAATGATGTGACAAAAAAACGGGTTATACTTTTTTTGTTATTAAGTCAAATTGTTAATAATTGGTGTGTTTAGCACGAAACATTTGAGAGCTTCTAGCTTTTAGAGTTCGATAAAACGCTTAATTCTAAACAAAAAAATCTCATTTGGCACTACAAGTTTTTAGTTTTAATTTAAGCAAAACGTTTCAAATGTAAAAGCTATTTCACGTAACATTTAACAAAACATTACCAACTTGTTTTGCCGAACATGCCCAATATCATTTATACAACTATACCATTAACTTTAATAGCAAAAATCAAACATAATTTAATAAATACTAGTAAATGTTTTACATTTGTTTAAACCAAGGGCTCATATTAAGAAAACAATCTATAAATTTAACATTGTTAATACCAGGTAACATATCTTTCTCAATATATGACATTAAACATTCATTTATAAATCGATGTGCAAATAATTTTTTATAATATTCATTGTTAAAAATTGATCACTCATCTTATTCATATATTAAATTGACCAAACTCTAAACAACAATACAATATAAAAACTAAAAAAATTATCAAATCAAGACAAAAATCTAAAATACAATAGATGAAAATTTAATCGTCTAATTTATGATCTATATTTTACTTTATATTGACAAAATTATAAACAACAATACAATATAAAAAACTAAAAAAGTTATTAAATAAGACAAAAATCTAAACCACGGCAAATGAAAATTAATCACCTAATTTATCATCTCTATCTAATTTATCATCTCTATTTTTACTTTATAGTTTATGTCATGCTATTAATCTCAAGAACATGTTAACAATAAATTTTTTTTTCTAGACATTAGGATAGGTTTTGACTTATAACTCGCTTCCTTTTTAATTTAAGCTCGTAGTATTCCGCCCCTCTCCCTCTTCCAATTAATATCCACCCCTATGGGTGATGTGATTATTATTATTATGATTATTATTAATAATAATGGTGAAAAAGGGCATTCTTGTAATTCACTTTAAATTCTCATGAGACCAGCGAATTTATTTAAATCTTCCCGCTCTTTTTTATACATCTTTTTCCTTTTTTGTTTTTTGATGGTCCATAACAGAATATACCAAAAATATGGACAAAAACGGTAAATTACAAAATAGTCCCTACAGAATTACTAATATCATAAGGGCCCACCTAATTAATTCTAACGTAAATTTGCTCAAACAAATATATTTCATATGCATGCATCCCATCTCTCAACGAACCAGGAATGTAATACTTGTGGATATTGTCCCTTTCAGTTTCAATAATACAGTTGGTCCTTCAATTGTATAATTTAATACCAAATATCAATTATTAAATAATTTCTTGGAGTATCATCAAGAGTTCAAATATCAAATTTTATGTTATTTTGTTGTTTCTTATATGGGTCAACAAATATATTTAAATTCAATATTTAAAATAACAATCAAAATTATTTGAAATTTGGATATCCAAACTTATAAATTTTAATAATGATTTTCCAAAATATTTTAGGACTCTGATTATCATAAATTCAAAATATATGTATGTTAAATTTATTTTATTTCTGAAGTTCATTTAAAATTATCTTTTATTTTGTAATTATTGGTATGCTCATATTAAAATGTGTATTAGCTTGTGTTTCTGGCGCCATAATTAGTTTATTTTTCAAGTGGTATATTTGACAAACAAAAAATAATTTATAAGTTAGTTTTTTTTCAAATTGAATATACTATTAAGCGAAAATTACACGGATGGTCCTTGTGGTTTGTGCTTACTTGCATGCTTGGTCCCTATAAAGATTTTTTAACTCGGACCATCCCCGAAACTTTAATTTGTTACCCGCCCAGTCCCTCTGTTAACTTTTCCGTTTGTTTAGGTGTTAGTAACCCCCACAACAGGGGCATTTTTGTCCTTTCACCATTGTAAGGCCTCTAAAACCCACCCCCTTCATTCTTTTTCTCAGTTACGTCTTCTCACTTCTTCCCTTCTCACTTATTCCCTTCGTCTTCTTCTCCATGCGATCCAGATACAAATTGGAGAAGCTATTACTAATGGAAAAAATAGGGCAATAAAAAACTGTAGAAATGATTTGGACACCTAAATCACTATATCTGAGATCAAGCTTTATGTTATTATACAAACTCAAATTAGAAATTTACCTCAAATAGAAGAGTAAGTTTTCAATGGTATCTCTGAAACAAATTAATTTATCAAGAAACCAATAACTGGATTTCGAAAACGATGTGATGAAATCAACATCTTGCACATAACAATCAAAGTCTACAACAAGCTAAGAAGAGACCCATTAAAATAGACCCACTTCTTTTCCATTAAAACATTTACCAAAGAACCCTAATCTAAAAACCAACCAAGAACACAAGAAAAGGAAAACCCACTTCCATTAAAACGAACCCGAGGATCTGGAAAGATCAAAACTTTAGGTTTTCCGTTCAACCCTTAATCAATAATCGATTTACAGTTCCGGATAATTGAAGTGGGAGATATAATAGAAGGAAGGAAAAAGGGAGTGATCTATCCCTTCCAAAATTGTGGTGGAGGAGAATACAGAGAAAAGGGGGGAAGAATATGGAGAATTTGAGGAATCGAGGGTAAGAATATTGATCTCAAATAAAGAAAACATATGGGGCTTCTTTGGTTCCAACCTGTACATCATGGTTGTAGCTTTTAAGGCAACTCAGAAAATTTATTTTCTTGTCTTGCCTCACCATCTTGTCTGGATCGTTTGGATCGCATACACCAGGAGAAGAAGACGAAGGAAAGAAATGAGAAGAAGAAACTGAAAAAAAAAAGGGAATGAAGGGATGGGTTTAAAGGCCTTGCAATGGTGAAAGGACAAAAATGCCCCCACTATGGGGGTTACTAACACCTAAAGAGACAAAAAAGTTAGCAGAGGGACTGGGCGGGTAACAAATTAAAGTTTCGGGGATGATCCGAGTTAAAAAATCTTTCTGGGGACCAAACGTGTAAGTAACGACAAACCATAGGGACCATCCGTGTAATTTTCTCTACTATTAGTTAATTACAAAAACATATTCTTCTAAGTACATTTTTATGTTATTTTATAACTTTCAGTTAACTTATCAACTAGTTTTACCATACGTTATTTTTGTCAGCTATTTTTTAGCAAACACCTAGTTTTTCAGCTAGCAGGGGGAGTTTACTAAGGAGCAGTTGGGTCTAATGACCTACCTAATACTTCAAATTGTTTATAATTTATATAGGAAACTTTTAGAACCTACTTTGAAAAAAGTTTAAAGCCTGCCTTTGAAGGCATCCTACATCACCACAACAATGATATAGGCACCTGGAAACATTTTCATATAAACAAGTGACTTTGTGTGTTTGGTCATGAGATGTTAAACAAAAAATGGTGTACCATTAATTCATAATAGGTTTATAAACCTTAAGTCAATTGGGTTTGCTAGCAATATCGAGCCTAAATTTGAGTTCAAAAAGTTATTTCTAAGAGAGGGAGAGTCGTTTATTCAGGACGCAATATTGAAGAGTTGCAGATTATCTCAAAGTTATATATTTAAGTATTGAGGGTAGCAGGTTCGGATTGAGGTCAAGGGTGAAGCTCGCGTAATGGATTTTGTTTTGGCAGTCAGTTATCTCGTATGAAGACTATGAGCATCGGTGGCAGCATAGGATAGAGTTAGTGATTAGGCTCTGGTCGAGGATTGTGTAAGGGCCTCTCCGACTGTTCATGTTTGATGAACGCATTGGGGTTCGAAGCACGACCAAACACCTAATGGGGTCTAGTAGTCTAGGGGTCCCTTTCATATCTGTGTATGTTAGATTATTTTGTTGTATTGTATGAAAGACTATGGGAGGACCATGGCAGGAAAGACTGTAGTTGGGTTGTAGCAATGGAAGTGATTGTAAGACTATGGGTGGACCATAACATTCACATGGGTTGAAATAAACCGTTAGGTGGGCCCATTAGCTGAAATATGTCGTTACAGGAGTGTTGTTACTGTTGTAAGAGTACAATTTGGCTTGTAGCGTTAACTTGGGTTGAAATAAACTCGTTGGTTGAAATAGGCCGCAATGTTTGTTTAGCTATTCCTATGAGTAATCGTGGGGGCTTTTAGAGCCGAGTGGATGTGGAGACAAGTTTAGTCTTTGTTTTTTGGTTTCTTGGATTGAGGGTTTCGCTCTTGTGTCTATATACGAGATTTTCCGCGATGACGGTTGGTCGTGGATTCTCTTATCCAGTTACTGTAGAAACAGCGCGAGGCCATGGAGGTCTTTGATGAATCGAATCAGTGAGTTGTTGGTCAGCATGGTTGATGTATGGGGTGGTGTTATTTAGGCATTGTTCCCTTGCAATTGCGCTGCTTGGGGGAATGTTCCTTGGAGATGGTGAGAGTAGGAGTTGAACATCGGCTGTTACGCGAAGAGCGGGATGTGTGGCACGCTTGTCATGGGGGAGAACTGGTGGCCCGTCGTCATCTGTTGCGGATAAGACGAGATGGTGCTTGGAGACCAAGTACTTGTCTTCGTTTGTTGTGGAGGAGGCCGAGGTCGGTTGTTATCTAGTTGAGATTGATGAGTTGGTTTCCCTTGTGGCGTTGTAGTGGTCACTGTGTCCAAATGCTCTGTTGTGGCGGGCGGCGGACGCCACATATTAGCTATGAATTCCGCTGCAGAGCCGGCTGCCGGCGTCGCTAGTGTTTGAGTAGACGTTTGCCCCTGTGATGCAGATGAACCAATGTCGTCGAGGGACGGCATGGGTATGATCAGAATGATTTCACCACCGTTTGGCAGCACGAGTCCTTCCCCCGCTATTGCCAAAGTCTAGTGTTGTTTTACAAGTTGTGTAGCAATAAGTACAAGTCTGAATGACGCCATATATTGTGATATGTCGTCGGGACTTAACGTCGTTGTTGGATGTCTTGTTTGGGTTAATTCTGAGAATCACAACAAAGAAAGAATAGGCGTCATCCTTCGTCCGGGAGGGGATCCCAGAACGAAACTCCGACGAAGAAAGAGGTGATCCCTTCTCTTGGAGGAGGAGGGTTCTTTTTATACTTGTTGTTGTAGGGACAGACCCTCGATAATACCTTTATGTCCTTTCTAAGCGGACAGGATTTAGATGCGTCCTATTGGCGGATTATGCTCCATTAGCGGTTGCTCGCTATTGGTGCAGAACTACTAGAGGGCAGCGTATTGACGCTACACATGTCGCTCTAGGAGGCGTCTGGTACTATTTTGTCTTACTATAAACCGAAGCTCCTTGTTCCAGACCTGAGGTTGGTAATAGGGCATAGAGGCATAAGCGTGAGGTCGAGGAGGCGAGGACCTGGGCTTAGCATTTGTCGAGCAACGATCGTTGACTAGGTCGCCCTTGGGTAGCGGTCTCGTTATCTTTGACGTATTCCTAGTGGGAAACATTAATGCCCCATTTTATCACTATAACGGTATGCTACCATATTATCCACAACAATTCTCACAACCACAATGACCAACACAAACACAAACACAACCACAACCACAACCCGTAACCGACCAAGATTTTAATCTGTTTGAATTTTTGTCTCATCCTGAATTTGTTCAACAAACACAATCACAACCACAAACACCCATTTCTGACTCCGAACCCGAATTCGTTCAAGAAACTCAACCTACTTGACCACCAAATAAAAGAAAAGAGAAGGTGGTGGATAAATGATGGGATCCCGAAGAAGTGTTCATATCGATATTTCAGAAGATGCGAAGACACGAAAATACCAAAAACATGACCGTTTTTTTATGCGGGTTACAAAAAGGTTCCACAAATGAATGAATCTTCCTGAGTATCATTCTGTCACACCCCCAAACCAGGATGGCGGAAACGTCCGGGGTGGATGACTTTCATGTACAATACCATAACAATTGAATATAAATGATCAAAGTAAACACAACCATCATATATATAATTGAAAATGTTACATCTTTGTAAGTGTTACATGTTTCAAAAGTCAATTACAATATGATGACAAAAGATTTGTTTGGGGCCTTAGCGTCCCATCCTCAAAAGCTGGTGGTTACCTATTTTAATGATTCCCTGATAATACAAGTTGTTTTGAAAAAGTGTCAACAATTAAGTTGGTGAGTTTATAAGAGTTTGTATGAATAATTGTAAGCCTTTCCTTGTAAACTAATCGTGTTTGTTTCCATAAAATCCGATATTTTCCATAAAATGAGTTGTAATCTTAAATGTTCCAAGACCGAAATGTAACAATATTTTCCATACTTAAAATAGTAATATGTAGTTTTATTCGTATATAAAACCGTTTGAAGAAATGTGTTTTTGTGTAAAATAATAAACGTATCGTCGTTTCCCCATGTGAGTTTTCATAACCGTGCTAAAAATGAATTGACTGTCGCGACATTCTTTAGGCGTCAAAGTGTTTATGACATTTGTCACCCATAACCTACCGGTCTGACTGTAGCTAACAGTCAGGGTGTGGGATCGTCAGCCCCGTATAGATCTATACACAAGTATCACGCTCTCTTATGGGAGGTTTCGATTATAAAACAGGACTTTCAGGTATACCTCAGTTAGGTACGATGAAGACAATGTCTCACAAATTTATTCAACAAGAGTACGTGTTTTTGAAATGAAAACGTTTGTATGTGTAATTACCCCCTTTTTCAGGATAATTAAGAAATGGCGTAAAACAATTATATATGTACTTTATATAATTACACCATTTGCTCAACGGGTTACAAAGGTGATAAAGTTTCGTAAACTATACTTTATATAGTTTATTGTAGTAAGAAATTTGTATCCAAAATATATATGTTTTTATATGTTTTTGTAAGAATAATGTGGGGTGTTTCGAACTCATTTTTCATATCTTTACGTTTCTATCAAAACTTTGCATGTAACAGTATACGAGTTTGGTAGTAAAGCCGTTTCAAGTATTTATCACTTTTCGTAAAAATAGTAAATAAACGTATTTAAATGTTTATGGACCTTTTGAATAATCAAATTATTCGGGAAGTGAAAAATGCAAAATGAAACACAATAATAAACAATTGACAAAAGGTAGTAAACAAACTCATAAATAAATATCTATTATTTAATCACCAAAAGTCAATTATATTTACTTTGTTACAAGTTTCAAACTAACTATCTAACTACTAAAACTAATATCATCTTTCAAACCAATGCTCCTAGCATGTTGAACGTGTTCGACCCTACTCAGACCCTTTGTGAGGGGATCTGCAGGATTCTCTTCTGATGATACCCTCTTCAAAATGAGGTGACCTTCTTCTATCCTATGTCTGATGAAATGGTATTTCTATCGATATATCTTAATCTGCCATGATCTCTTGGTTCCTTTGTTAAGGCAACTGATCCTTCATTATCACATAAAATTTCCATTGGCTCCTTGATGGCTGGAACAACTCCAAGGTCTCCGGTGAAGTTTTTTCTACCAAATTGCATCCTTTGATGCTTTGCTCGCCGCTATGTACTCTGATTCTCAGGTAGAATCAACCAATGTCTCTTGTTTGGAACTTTTCCAAGTTACCGCTCCTCCATTTAAGGTAAACACCCAACTAGATTGAGAACGAAAGTTGTCTCTGTCTGTTTGAAAGTTGGCGTCACTATACCCAGTTACTCTCAATGTATCACTTCCACCAAGTACAAGGGCACAGTCCTTAGCCCTTCGCAAATACTTGAGAATTTTCTTAACTGATATCCAATGAGCTCTACCTGGATTCCCCTGATAACGACTTACCATGCTCAAAGAAAAGGCCACATCAGGGCAAGTACATGTCATATCATACATGCTAGATCCAACGGCAGAAGCGTGTGGAACTCTACTCATCTTTGCTATCTCTGCATCGGTACTCGGGATCTGAGTCTTACTTAGTTTGGTATTACTTTGTATAGGCAATTCTCCTTTCTTGGAATTTTCCATACTAAAACGTTTTATCACATTTTCCAAGTATGTACTCTAACTAAGTCCAATTAGCCTTTTACTCATGTCTCTTAGAATCCATATCCCTAGAATATAAGCAGCCTCTCCCGGATCCTTCATAGCGAAACACTTCCCAAGCCAAGACTTAACCTCTTGCAAAGTTGGAATATCATTTCCTATAAGAAGTATGTCATCAACATACAATACCAGGAAGGTTACTATACTACCACTAGCTTTGCATATACACAAGATTCATCTTCAGCTCTAGAGAAGCCAAACTCCTTGACCTTCTCGTCAAAAGCAAAGATTCCATCTGCGAGAAGCTTGTTTCAATCCATAATCAAGCTTACACACTCTATTGGGAAACTTTGCATAAACAAAACTCTCTAGTTGACTGATGTAAACATCCTCAGCCAACTTCCCATTAAGGAAAGCGGTTTAGACATCCATCTACTAAATTTTATGGTCATGAAATGCAGCTATGGCGAGCATTATCCTATAGTTTTAATATTATCCACTGGTGAGAAGGTCTCATCATAGTCAACCCTTGGGGTTTGAGTAAAGCCCTTCGCAACCAGTCAAGCCTTGAAAGTGTGTACCTTTCCATCCATGTATGTCTTCTTCTTGAAGAGCCATTTGCACCCAACCGTCTTACGACCCGGTACATTATCAACCAAATTCCAAACTTGGTTGTGATACATGGACTTGATCTCGCTGTCCATCACCTCTTGCCATTTGGCCACCCCATGGCCTTCCATTGCTCCGTTGTAGTTAGTCGGATCATCCAAATTTACCAGTATACTGTCACTAATAAGTGTGTCACCATTTGTAATAATATGGAAACCATAGAACTTAGGTGACATTCTAACTCTACTGGAACGCCTAAGAGGTAATGACTCGTCAACTAGTTCAACTGGAATTTTTTCGTCTGGTTGAATCCTAGCATCTTCAAAGGTTCCTTTATCGTTTGACTCTTGAATATCTTCAAGATCTATGGTACTCTCACTGTCCTCTTTTCATATGAGCTCTCTCTCGCGAAAGACTCCCCTTCGTGCTACAAAGACCATGTTCTCACTAGGTTTGTAGAAAAAATATTCAAATGACTTATGTGGATAGCCGATGAAAATACATCTCTCACTTCGAGGTTCAAGCTTGTCGTGAGTCTTTCATCTAACGAAAGTTTCACAACCCCAAACCTTGATATGTGCTAATGAGGGAACCTTCCCTGTCCATATCTCGTGAGGTTTTTTGGCAACCTTCTTAGTTGGTACAAGATTAAGAATGTGGGCGACAATCTCCAAGGCATACCCCCTGAATGAAATTGGAAGAGAAGCTCGACTCATCATGGAACGAACCATGCCCAACAAGGTTCGATTACGCCTCTTAGTCACACCATTAAGTTGTGGTGTCCTAGGAGGTGTCAATTGTGAAACTATTCCACATTCCTTGAGGAAGTCGTGAAACTCGATACTAAGATACTCAGCGCCTCTACCAGATCTAAGCATCTTTATCTTCCTGCCCAATTGATTCTCGACTTCTTGTTTAAACTCTTTGAATGTTTCAAAGGTTTCTGACTTATGCTTAATTAAGTAGATATAACCATATCTTCTATAATCATCAGTAAAAGTCATATAGAATCGATTAACATCCCTTGTGGTAGATTTGAAGGGCCCACACACATCTGTGTGTATGAGACCCAACAAACCTTCACCTCTTTCACAAGAACCAGTGAAAGGTGATTTTTTCATCTTTCCTAAAATACAAGATTCGCATTCATCAGCTGACCTTAGGTCAAATGATTCCAACACTCCATCCTTTTGGAGTTGGGCGATGCATTTCTTGTTAATGTGTCCAAGACGATAATGCCACAATCACACTTTGTCTATACCATTAGACGGATCAATATGAAATACATTATTACCTAAATTGTCTACACACATTTCACAGTTTCATACACACCATCACAAGGTAAAGCTTCAAAATGAAAAATACCATTTTTATAAGCAGAAATAGAACCATTCTCATCATTAAAAGAATATCTAAAACCTTGTTTAAACAATGCATGAAAGGAAATAATGTTTCGTGTCATTTCTGACGAGTAGCAACAATTCAATAAATCTAAATTAACCCCATCACTAAGCACAAGACTATAAACTCCAATCTTGGTGACAGGTGAAGATCGTCTATTCCCCATGATCAAGTTTATTCTTCCGTTCTCCACATCCTCACTTCTTCTTAGCCCCTGCAAATCAGAACAAATGTGAAATCCACATCTTGTATCAAGGACCCAAGAACGAGAATATGATGAGTTTTTAGATAAGATAATGTATATACCTGCAGAAGTTGGCTTCACTTTTTCGTCTTTGATGTCTTGCAGATATTTTGGGCAACTTCGTTTCCAATGTCCTTTGTCGTTGCAGTAGAAGCATGTGGCCTCTTTGGGATCAGAGATATAGGGAGCATCAGAACTAGATTTGCCTTTGGGTCCATTGCCTGATGACCCAACTTGAGATTTTCTCTTCCAGTTTTGCTTGGGAGGACCTTTCCTCTTTTTCCCCTTTCCTTGACCAATGGCCAAAACGGGAGCACTAGCAGGAATAGAGGCAACACTTTTTCCCTTCATCTCGGCTTCAGCTGTTCGCATGCGGTTGTGCAATTAAGACAAAGTAGTTTCACTATTTTTCAAATGATATGTCAATATGAACGGATCATAACAACTTGGCAAGGAGTTCAACACTATGTCGATTGCCAACTCATCATCAAAATTCACATTCAACTTGACAAGCCTGTCCACATATTGTTGCATTCTATGAATGTGGTTGCTAACAGATTCTCCCTCTTTCATCTTACTAGATATGAGGGACTTTACCACCTCATACTTTTCCTGATGAGCTCGCTTATAGTACTTTTCCATAAGGTCCTTGTTAATCTCGTACGACCAGTAATCCTCATAGTATCTCTGCAATTAAGGATTCATTGTGGCCACCATGATGCAAGCAACTTTTGTTGCATCGTTGTAGGGCTTTTTGTAGGTGACCATTTCATCAGGAGTGACCTTCTCTTCGTCGATATCATCTAATGGTCTCTCAAGGACATACTCCTTTTCCTCGAAACGAAGGGCCACTTTTATGTTACACATCCATTCATTATAGTTGGTGCCATCCAATTGCACCTTTGAGCAGATGTTCAACAAGGAAAAGTTATGGTTGGAGGAGGAGGAGGAACCAGAAGCATCATCTGGAGCAGACATCTGTAAAAGAAATGTAGTTTAGTTAGATAAGAACAATCCTCAATATAAGAACCCAAAAATGAAATATTAAGGCTAGGACCCAACTAAATAATTCACAACTTAGAAAAGGGATGACGTAATCTAATTGTAAATTCTATAAAGGTTGGTAAATGACAATTTACCAATTCACCATCGAAAAACGAAATTTGAAGGACATTTAGTTTAGTGAAATTCGTAGATCTTTTGAGAATCATTGTAACTATTCAATGACATGTTTAATCTCATATTATGCTCTTCCATTTGTAACTGGGATGCCGAGGATCACAAACAAGATGTGAATAACCATGCAAATTAGGTTGACACTCTCGATGTCATTTATCATCTCATTTTAATGTGCCGGTTAACCACACGCGCTCCATTAATCAATGATAATTTCTAGATGCCAATTATCACTCTTTATAATCACTATTAGTGTGGTGGTTAACCACACGCGCTCCACGAACTACTATAAAGTATAATGTGCAATTTCATGGGTTAACATACAAATTCACATTTTCCTAAAGTAACTAAGATTGAGATTTAAAGTAAAATATTTTAGTTACTTTTTTATCACATTATAGTTATTAATGATAATTAATTGTCCTATCAAACCCGTTCGGCTAACAACCCTCCACTAATCAAGGAACAGGTGAGTGAGAGTGGACACCCATTCAACTACCATTTTGTAGACAGTTTCCTTTAACCCCCCTTATAGGATAGCTTCGTGAATGAGGCATACTAGCGGTTCGACTGAGTTAGTCTTATACATATAGTAATAATTAAACATTTAATTTTGCATATAGTATAAGGTGTATTTTAATTTTTTTTCAAAATACTAGGGTTTATATTTTAACTTTCAAAACTAAGAAAGTAATTTTAATTTAAAAATAAACCAATCATGAATTCAAGATAAGGATATCCAGTTACTTAGATAATTATTCAGTTTTACATAATTAAAACATTATTTAAGGTAATTATCCTAATCAACTCATGAGAAAAGAAAAAATCTGATTTTTATGGATCTGATCGTCCAACACGTCGTGGTAAACAATTCCCACGTCGTGGTCGAACGAATTCGCAGGTCACCACGTCGTGGTGGCGGAACAGAATGACGATTATGTTTCTCTTCTCCTTGTTCAACTTCAACAATTATGACAATTCAACAGAAAACAAACCGTACGCTCTGATACCACTGATGGGTTTTATGCAAAATAATAAACTTAAACCCTTAAGTGTGTATGCAACCCTAATAAAGATATATGTTTTCTCTATTGAATATATAACTATGAACAACAAATCAAGAAACCTAAGAACACTAGGCTATTTTCGAAAATACCAAATTAGATTTAGGAATGTATACCTTGATTGTTATTGTTGTAAATAACAATGAACACATTCTTCTTGATCATTTGGAAACAAGCACCACAATTGTTGAGCCTCTAATGAAATCACAACTAACACAAGCAAGAGGATGAGAGGAGAGAGGAGGAGAATTTTGGCCAACCCAAGAGGAAGAAGAGAATGCCGAAATTGTGAAGGGTTAAGTCCCTTATATAGCTAAGTTAGCTTGGTGCAAAAGCTAGGGTTTAAGGAGGAAACCCTAAATTCCTTGGCTTGGTGACCAAGCAACCCATTCCCCTCATCCAAGGGGCTTAGACAAAAATTCCATGGGCTTGACCAAGTGATTTTCATCCACCTCATCAAATGAGGTTCATGGGCTTCTTTCCTAAACTTCCAATAAATAACCAAACATACCCTGCACTTTTAATTAATCAAATTAATTTCTGATTAATTATTAATTAAATAATATGATTTATCATTAATATACTATTTTCATAATACATTAACAAATCATTTATTTTAATTTATTACTCAAATAATAAATCGACCTCTCTCTCTCTCTCTCTCTCTCTCTCCAAAATCACCATGTCCGGTTGCTAGGTTTGAGGGAAACCCAAAAGGATTGTGCTACTATCAGTTCAAGTTTATATCAATTATATTTATGGGCTTAGACACCTAATCCAACAAAAAATATATACTCGTTTTTGGTCATTTTCTGGTACTTCTTGAAGAACATTCATCTGTTGGATTAGGTGTCTAAGCGCATAACTATAATTGGTATGTACTTGAATTGATAGTAGCACAGTCCTTTTGGGTTGCCCTCAAACCTAACAACTAGACTGTAACGCCCCGTTTCTGGTACGTGTTTAATTCATTAACTGTCATTTTATAAGATCTACTCGACGAGTTGTAGCCCTAACTCGTCGAGTAGATGCCAGGTTTGGACGCGGGTTTTAAGTGATCTACTCGGCGAGTCCGCGCCTTGACTCGACGAGTAGGCCAGTCTGGGGGAAACCGTAATATTTAGGGTTTGCACCCTATTTAAACAACATTATAGGCCTCTAGTCCAGCCTCCATCGCCTCCAAAGCAGTAATCCCGAAACCCTAATCCTCCATAAGTGAACTTGAGCTTTCTTTGTGATTTTGAGAGTATTTGGTGTATTTGAAGCTTGTGAGAAGAAGAGGAAGAAAGAGGACTTCAAGAGAAGATTGTAGATCCAAGAACAACATCAGCTTCTCTTCACTTTCTGGTAATCAAGCCTCATACTTGACTTGTAGTTTCTTAGATCTCCTTGTGGTCATCTTTATGAGGTTTTGGGTCCAAGCAGCTTGATCCTTGGGACTTGGACGTCCCAAGTCGATTTACACACAGATCTGGAACCTTGGAGGGTCCTCATGGCATAAAGGTGCCATCTTTATGGCCATGAGAACCCCAAGAATGAAATAAACCCCATTTTTGGTCCTTTGAGCATAAAAGTCCCATGCATGAACGTAAAGTTCACGACTTTACGTGTTATACCGATCTTAGGAGCCTAGATCTACCTTCTGGATGAGTTTTGCACATCAGAAATCGAATTATTAGACTTGGACATGCATGGACTCGGCGAGTCATTCTTGGGACTCGGCGAGTCGTGAGTTGGTTCCCAAAACTGTTATGACTCAGAGGAACCCATTTTAGTTCAGAAGGGATTTGGATGAGTCCAAGGAAGGGACTCAATGAAATGGAAAAAGCCATGGATCTGGAAATCATGAGACTCGACGAGTGCAGGAACGTACTCGGCGAGTGCAAGGCCATCTCCCAACTCATGAAGACGGACTCGACGAGTTGTTCATACAACTCGGCGAGTCACAGACTAGACACGATCATATGATGAAGATAAACTCGATGAGTTCGGGAGGAACTCGGCGAGTCAGATGAAGATTGTCCTGATGTTATGATTGAAGGAGAACTCGTCGAGTTCTTGCTAAACTCGACGAGTAGAGCCGGGTTGGGGGCATATGAAAGAATAGGGACTCGGCGAGTTGACGGGCCAACTCGGCGAGTCAGGTCAACTAGAATGTTGACTTTGACCAGAATATTAATTTTAACAAAGGGTGAGATGGTCATTTCACCCTGAGATCAGTTATCAGTTTTTGAATAAGTGTCATTGTGGGAATTATAGCCGGAGAGCCACCGGAGCAGCAGCCAGATATTTCTCACGCAGGGTTTCAGCAGTGAGACACGCGAGGTGAGTGTCCCTTCAGTAGGAACGAGTCTAAGGCACCAAGGCCGGCCCGCAGTATGAGTTTATTATTAGTTGAGTGTGGGCGGGGCCCGTATCTCTTAGTTAGTTGAGTGTGGGCGGGGCCCGTATCTCCTAGTAGTTTGGTTGCAACATGATTCATGATTGAATGATAGATTTAGTATACTTGTTTCTGTGTGACACTTGTATGTCAGTGTAGTAGCTGAGTGTGGGTGGGGCCCGTATCTCGAACAGTTGAGTGTGGGCGGGGCCCGTATCTCAAAGATAGCAGAGTGTGGGCGGGGCCCGTATCTCCTAGTTAGCGGAGTGTGGGCGGGGCCCGTATCTCCATGAGTGTGGGCGGGACCCGTATCTCCTAGTTGTATGATATATGTGTTTGGTATGTGGTAGTTATGGGGAGCTCACTAAGCTTCGTGCTTACGGTTTTCAGTATTGGTTTCAGGTACCTCCACTAGCAAAGGGAAGGGCTCGGGATGATCGCATGGCACACACCACAGTCACAGCCTGGGAGTTCATTATGATGATTTGATATGGGATTTTGATTCAAGACAGATACTATGATGTTTTATGATACATGATTATGATTTTACTTATGATTTTGGATGGTTGATGGTGTTAATAATGTTTTAAAAACGAAATTTTTGGATTGTATTTTTGGGATGTTTCATAGACAAGGAAATTATGAAAGAAGAGAGATTAATTTATTATGAGATTAATAAATTAATATAAATGATTTATTAATATGTTATGAGATTAATATATTAATTAGAAATCATAATGTTTGATTAATAGTTAGCCAGAAATTTAATTGGAATTGATTTTGGGGTTAATTTTATTAATTATAAAGTACATGGACTAGTTTGCAATTATAAAATAGTTGGATGGAAGGTTCCAGAACCTCCTTGGAGGAGGTGGACAAAATCTATAGGGGAAACCCTAATGATTTCGTCCAAGAGCCTTGGATAAGGCTTCTAGATAAGCTTGGGCCTTAAGCAAAGGAACATTAGGGTTATCCCTTAAACCCTAGTTGCCTCAGCTATAAAAGGATCCTACTGGCTCCAGAATTTCATCCATCCCTATACCTGGAGAAACCCTGGCCGAAAATTGCATACTCTCTCCTCCTCTTCCTCTCTCTCTCTCTCTATAATGTCCTTCTTGTTAGTTATTGGGTGTGATTCCATTAGAGGCATTACATTTGTGGTGCTAAGCTTCCAAGAATATCAAGATCAAGGATTACCAATTGTTTGCTATAACAATTGAAAGGTATGTGATTCTAAAACCCTAATGTGTTATTTTTCGAAAATAACCTCCTCCCTTAGGGTTCTTATTTTGCAATTCAAAGTTATATGTTCAATAGCTAAAACATAGATTCAAAGTAGGTTGTATGTGAACTTAGGAATTGTTTTCTAGTTTATTTGTTTTACATAAAACCTATCAATGGTATCAGAGACATTGGTTTTGTTTTAAACTGAATTGCTATAATAGTTGAATTACAAATTAGGGTTTATAGCTATTAAACCCTAAAAGGACATGTTTTTGTTTTTAGGGTTTTTTGGTTTGAGGGGTTTTTGAAAAACCCTAGCCTCCAAAAACCCTAATCGAAATTAGGGTTAGGGTTTTGAAAAACCCTAGCCACCTTCCTTGAGTTCGAAATTTCACTAGGGTTTTAGGATTCCTTGTTTAGATAATTGTTACTTAATTGGATTAATCGAATAATTATCCTATACCCTAAATTTTCGAAATCTAGAGGGTTTAGGGTTAGGATTAAATTAATTGTTTAATTTAATTAAATAATCCTCCCAAGATTTAATAAATTAATTAAAAGTTAATTAATAGATAATTATTAAATCTAGTTTTTGGTTTATTTTGAATTTAAAAATTAATAGTCTAATTTTCGAAAAAAATTCATATAAACCTTAAAGTTTCAAAAAGTTTAAAACACACCTTATATATATATATATATATATATATATATATAATTAAAAGTTAAATATGATATATGTATAAGAATTGGTCAGTCGAATTGCTAGTATGTCTCATTCACGAAGCTAGTATATAAGGAGGGTATAAGGAAACTGCCTATAAAATGGTAGTTGAATGAGTGTCCACTCTCACCCACCGCTTCCTTGATTAGTGGATGGTCGTTAGCAGAACAGATTTGATAGGACAAGTTAATCTCATTTAAAGTATAATGTGATTAATAAAGTACTAGAACATTATTTTTTACAAAATCCCAACTCTAGTTACTTTAGGAAAAATGTGAATAGTATGCTAACCCATGAAATTGCACATTAGGATTTAAGTTGTTAATTGAGCGCGTGTGGTTAACCGGCACACTAATTAGGACTAATAAAGAGTCGTAATGGGTATCTCATGATTATCATTGTTGATGGAGCGTGTGTGGTTTACCGGCACATCAATAGAAAATGATAAAGACAATGAGGTTGCCAAGCACATTTGCATGGTTATTCACATCTTTTTTGTGATCCTCGGTATCCCAATCACAAATAGAAGAGCATAATCTGAAATTAAAGCATGTCATTAAACAGCTTCAATGTATCTCAAAAGAATTAGGAATTTCACTTCATTTCATTTCGTCAAATGGTGGAATTAGTGAATCGGCATTCACTTACCTTTATGAAAGTTACATTTGGATCTCAGCATCCCATTTCTAAGTTGTGAATCCTCATAGTTGGATCCTAACCTTAATATTGTATATTTGGGTTATTATATTAAGGTATCTTGAAATCTAACTAAAACTATATTTCTTTTTAAGATGTCTACTCCTTGAAACACTTCTGCTCCATCATCCTCCAACCAAGGTTTCTTTTTGCTCTCCATCTGCTCCAGATTCATTATGGATGGCACAAACTATAACGACTGAATGCGTAACATAAAAATGGCGCTTCAAATTGAGGATAAGGAGTATGTCCTTGAGAAGGAGCTCAAAGATATTGATGAAACCAAAGCCACTCCCGAAGAATATGTTGCCTACAAAAAGAATTATGATGATGCAACGAAAGTATCTTGCATCATGGTAGCAACCATGTCTCCCGAACTCCAGAAATACTATGAGGACTACTGGCCCTCCGAGATGAACAAGGATATTATGGAAAAGTACCATAAGCGAGCTCGTCAAGAGAAGTTCGAGGTAGTCAAGTCATGCATGGCTTGTAAGATGAAGGATGGGGACTCGGTTATCAGTCATGTGCAAAGAATGCAACACTACATAGAGCGTTTGGTCAAGCTCAACGTGCAGTTTGATGAGGAATTGGCCATTGACATGGTCTTGAACTCATTACCTGATTGTTATGGTCAGTTCATCCTAACTTACCATTTGAAGAACACTGATCAGACATTGGTCGGATTGCATAACTTGTTGCAGACAGCTGAGGCAGGGATGAAGGGTAAAAGTATATCCTCCATTCCTTCTAGTACCCCCGTCTTGGCTATTGGACACGGAAAGGGGAAAAAGAGGAAAGGTCCTCCTAAACAAAACTGGAAGGGCAAGGCCAAAGCTGGGTCATCTGGTAGTGGCCCAAAGGCTAAGCCCAATGATGTCATTCCTCATGCTTTTGATCCAAAGGAAGCTGATTGCTTTTATTGCAATGACAAGGGACACTGGAAACGAAGCTACCTAAAGTATCAGCAGGACATTAAAGATGGCAAGGTGAAGCCATCTTCAGCAGGTATTTACACTATTTCTTCTAATAACTCATTATCTTCTCGTTCTTGGGTCCTTGATACAGGATGTGGTTTTCAAATTTGTTCTGATTTACAGGGGCTAAAAGAAAGTGAGGAAGTGGAGCGAGGGAGGATAAACTTGATGATGGGAAACAGAAAGTCTTCACCAGTAACCAAGATCGGAGTTTATCAACTTTTGCTTAGTAACGATGTTAGATTAGATTTATTAAATTGTTGTTATTCATCGGAGATGACGAGAAACATTATTTCATTTCATGCATTATTCAGACAAGGTTTTAAATATTCTTTTAATGATTTGAATGGTTCAATTTATGTTTATAAGAATGGCAATTTTATGTTTGAAGCTTTACCTTGTGATGGTGTGTATGAAACAATGACTTGTGTTGATAGCTTAGGTAATAATGTGTTTAATATTGACTTGTCTAATAGTGTAGACAATGCATGCTTGTGGCATTGTCATCTTGGACACATTAACAAGAAACACATAGCCCAACTCCAAAAGGATGGAGTGTTGGAATAATTTGACCTAAAATAAGATGATATGTGTGAATCTTGTCTTTTGGGAAAGAGAACAAAGTCACCTTTCACAGGATCATGTGAAAGAGGTGAAAATTTGTTGGATATCATACATACTGACGTGTATGGACCCTTCATATCAACCACAATGGATGCTAATCGATTATATGTGACTTTCACTGATGATTATAGCAGATATGACTGTATCTACTTAATCAAGCATAATTCAGAAACCTTTGAAAAGTTCAAAGAGTTTAAACATGAAGTCGAAAATCAATTGGAAAGGAAGATAAAGGTACTTAGATCCGATAGAGGCGGAGAGTATCTTAGTATCGAGTTCAACGACTATCTAAAAGAATGTGGAATAGTTTCACATTTAACTCCTCCTAGGACACCACACTTAAACGGTGTGGCTGAGAGGCGTAATCGAACCTTGTTAGACATGGTTCGTTCTTTGATGAGTCGTGCTTCACTTCCTATTCATTTATGGGGGTATGCCTTAGAGACAGCTGCCCACATCCTCAATCTTGTCCCTACAAAGAAGGTTGCCAAAACACCTCACGAGATGTAGACAGGGAAAGTTCCCTCGTTAGCACATATTAAAGTTTGGGGCTATAAAGATTTTGTAAGACGAGAGACTCACGACAAGCTAGCAGCTAGAAGTGAGAAATGTGTTTTCATTGGTTACCCAAAACAGTCTTTTGGATATTTGTTCTACAGACCTAGTGAAAACGTGGTTTTTGTAGCACAGTGAGGAGTCTTTCTAGAAAGAGAGCTCATATTCAAATAGGACAATGGGAGTACCATTGACCTTGAAGAAATTCAAGAGTTAGCCAATGAAGGAACCTTAGATGACACTAGCACTTAACCAGAGGAAACAGTTCTTGTTGAACCATTTGATAACTCATTACCTCTTCGAAGATCCACTATAGTTAGTGTGCCACCCGAGTTATATGGTTTTCATATTACTTCAGAAGGTGACACATTTATCAGTAATAGGACACTGGTAAATCTGGATGAAACAACTAACTACAGGGAACCAATGACAGGCCCAGAAGCTTCCAAATGGAAATAGGCAATGGACAGCGAGTTAAAGTCCATGTATGACAACCAAGTTTGGAGTTTGATTGATAATGTATCAGGTCGTAAGACAGTTGGGTGCAAATGGATCTTCAAAAAGAAGACATACATGGATGGAAATGTACATACATTCAAGGCTCGACTGGTTGCAAAAGGTTTCACTCAAACCCGGGGGGTTGACTATGATGAGACCTTCTCGCCAGTAGCTAAGATTAAATCTATTAGAATATTGCTCGCCATAACTGCCTTTCATGACTATGAAATTTGGCAGATGGATGTCAAGATCGCTTTCCTTAACGGGAAGTTGGCTGAGGATGTTTACATGAATCAGCCAGAGGATTTTGTTGATGCAAAGTTTCCCGATACAGTGTGCAAGCTTGAGAAATCCATTTATGGATTGAAAAAAGCATCTCGTAGCTGGAATCTTTGCTTCCATGAGAAAGTCAAAGAGTGTGGTTTCTCTATGATTGAAGATGAGTTCTGCGTGTATATCAAGGCTAGTGGGAGTATAGTAACTTTTCTGGTGTTATATGTTGATGACATATTACTCATTGGTAACGACATTCCAACCTTGAAAGACGTTAAGCCGTGGCTTGGAAAGTGTTTTGCCATGAAAGGCCTTGGAGAAGCTGTCTATATTCTTGGGATTAGAATATTGAGAGATAGAAATAAGAGACTAATTGAACTTAGTCAAAGCATATACTTGGACAAGGTACTAAAAAGGTTTAGTATGGAAAATTCAAAGAAGGGAGAGCTACATATCCAGAGCAATACCAAATTAAGTAAGACTCAATGCCCGAGTACAGATGAGGAAATAGCTGACATGAGTCGTGTACCTTATGCTTCCGCTGTCGGATTGATCATGTACACTATGACATGTACTCGTCCTGATGTGGCATTTGCTTTGAGCATGGTCAGCCGTTATCAGGAAAATCCGGGTAGAGCTAATTGGATAGTGGTTAAGAATATACTCAAGTATTTGCGAAGGACAAAGGACTGGGTCCTTGTACTTGGTGGCAATGATACTTTGAGAGTAGATGGTTACAGTGATGCCAACTTTCAAACGGATAAGGACAACTTTTGTTCTCAATCTGGCTGGGTATTTCTACTGAACGTAGGAGCAGTTACTTGGAAAAGTTCCAAGCAAGATACGGTGGCTGATTCTACTTGTGAATCAGAATACATAGCAGCGAGTGAAGCGTTGAAAGAAACAGCTTGGTTGAGGAACTTCATCAGAGATCTCCGAGTTGTTCCAACCATTCAAGAGCCCATGGAACTGTTCTGTGATAATGAAGGAGCGGTTGCCTTAACAAAGGAACCCAGAGATCATGGTAAAACCAAACATATCGACAGAAAGTACCATTTCATCAGACATAGAGTAGAAGAAGGCCATTTTGTCGTAAAGAGGGTATCATCTGAGGATAACCCAGCAGACCCCCTCACAAAGGGTCTGAGTAGGGTTAAGCATATTCAGCATGCTCGGAGCATTGGACTGAGAGATGATATTAGTTTTAGTAGTTAGATTAGTTTTATTCTGAAACTTGTAACAAAGTAAATGTAATTGACTTTTGGTGATTAAATAATAAAGTATTATTTATAAGTTTGTTTACTGCCTTCTATCAATTGTTTATTATTGTGTTTCATATTTTGCATGTTTTACTTCCCGAATAATATGATTATTCAAATTCCATAGTCGCTCGTACTTTTGGAAGTAAGTAGTGAATTAAGACTGTCATGAATTGGATTGCAGATTGTCTGAGGGAGTTAGCATAGCAATAGAACTGCTGCAATGTTTATGAGTACTTAGAAATGGAGATTTGAGTATTGGATAAACCCTCGCTCAGAGTATTACTTCATGGAATTCATCACGAGTAATACTGAGACGATAATATCTTATAATCTTGAAATGGAGAAATATGAGTTGTAATTTACAAGTCGGTTATGCATTGGTGATACGAAAACACATCAGTAACTTGGTGTTATAAAACGTATTGTCATGTATAGTTTGATAAATAAAAGATACAAGCATACGAGTCAATGTTTATTCGTTCCTTTTGCCCTAATGGGAAAAGCGATATTTTTGGGCCCCTCGATGATTTGGTGTTGACTTATGTGTTGGGCCCAGCCAGGACTAAATTGATGTGTTCAATTAGAAGTCCTACATCATCACAAACCAGAAATCGAGAAACATAGATTCTGGAAAAAGAGATTGATTGCATTCCATGTATTATGTCTAGGGATATCTTGCAGAACGAAGGATTATATGGTCACTTATCTTAGGACACGTAACTGACTGGGTCAGAGTTCGGTAGCAGCTTTTGGAAGCTACAACTTGTTGGTCGATTTAGAAGTCATACTAGCAATTATAGTTACAGACTTATCAAAGTGGGAGACTGTTGGATTAGGTGTCTAAACCCATAACTATAATTGGTATGTACTTGAATTGATAACAACGCAGTCATTTTGGGTTGCCTTCAAACCTAGCAACTGGACAAGGAAATTATGAAAGGAGAGAGATTAATTTATTATGAGATTAATAAATTAATATAAATGATTTATTAATATGTTATGAGATTAATATATTAATTAGAAATCATAATGTTTGATTAATAGTTAGCTAGAAATTAATTAGAATTGATTTTGGGGTTAATTGTATTAATTGTAAAGTACATGGACTGGTTTGTAATGATCAAATAGTTGGATGGAAGGTTCCAGAACCTCCTTGGAGGAGGTGGACGAAATCTATAGGGGAAACCCTAATGATTTCGTCCAAGGGCCTTGGATAAGGCTTCTGGATAAGCTTGGGCCCTAAGCAAAGGAACGTTAAGGTTATCCCCTAAACCATAGCTGCCTCAGCTATAAAAGGAGCCTCCTGGCTCCTGAATTTCATCCATCCTTACACTTGGAGAAACCCTGGCCTAAAAATACATACTCTCTCCTTCTCCTCCTCTCTCTCTATAGTTTCCTTCTTGCTAGTTCTTGGGTGTGATTCCATTAGAGGCATTACATTTGTGGTGCTAAGCTTCCAAGAAGATCAAGATCAAGGATCACCAATTGTTTGCTATAAAAATTGAAAGGTATGTGATTCTAAAACCCTAATTTGTTATTTTTCGAAAATAGCCTCCTCCCTTGGGGTTCTTATTTTGCAATTCAAAGTTATATGTTTAATAGCTAAAACATAGATCCAAAGTTGCATGTAAACTTAAGAATTGTTTTCTAGTTTATTTGTTTTACATAAAACCTATCATCATCAACATTCTTTCATTCTGAAAACTCTAAAATTTATCCAATTAAGTGTTCGATTTGTAGCATCAAAATACTTCAATTTGATAGTGTTCCATGACTTTCAGAGAATCCAAGCAATCTTTTCATCCCTAATTTCTAACAAGCAAATCATCCGACGAGCATATCGATAGTGGTTCAAAACGCTCAAGAACATCTGAATCCGACCACACTACATCCGATGCTCGTGTTGGTTTTGACCTCAACGATGATGTACCCATTCAAGTTTCACCACCTTCCCGACCAATGGGATGGGACAAAGCAGAAAAACAAAGTCAAAGGCAAAACGTCAGATTCGGATGAGCTGAAAGAAATCGGGAACGATATAAAGGGTATAAATGAAAGAATGGACAAAATTTTGCAAATTGCTTCAGAAAGATGACTTCGGAAACAAAGTGATAGTGGCATGAGGATACTAATGATGGACACATCGAACATGACCGGGGAAGAGCTTGAAATTGCTATGACGATGAAAGCCGACGTCAAAAAACGTTATGCTAAGTAGGCAGGTTTAAGATTGTGGGTTTTAGTCGTTTGATGTGTGTGTGTGTGTTTTTTTTTCTAAGTAGGTAGTTCTTTTTTTTTTTAATTAAAAATGGAGTTTTTATTTAAAAATTATTAAAAAAAGTGTGACACCACTTCTATTGTGAATAAGAAACCATACTTTTGTGGTAAAAAAATTATATGACGCCTATATGACATTAAAGGGAGTATGCTAAAAGTGAAACCACTCAGTATGGCCTAATATATTTTTACGAGCTTTTCTTAAAAAAAGAAAAGAAAAGATGTAAAGGATAAACCGCATGGCATAAACATTTGACTACCTGACCGTTTTAGAGGGCGTTTGGCAAAACTTATAGAAAATAGCTTTTAACTTTTTAACTTATAACTTATTAACTTATTAACTTATACCGACATTAAAACAAAGTTTTAAAAAAAAATGTTTGGCTAAGCTTATCGAGTATCAAAACGCTATAAGTTTTATAGCGTATGTTTTTGTGTCCAGGTAGTTTTAGGTTAAGGGGTATATTTGTTAATTTCTATGAATAGTAAAATAAGAATTCATTGATAAGTAAGAAGTTCCAACAATAAGCTGTTTTTCAAAAGTAACAAAGCCTTTTTTTTTTTTTTTTTAAGTTTTCACAAACACCCTCTTAATCTCAAAGAAACTTTCTCGTTTATGAAGTTTTCAGTCGGAATCTTCTTCTTACAGTATGTGTAGAGAGTGACAGAGGGGTTCTCCCGACGTACGCCGGTGAAGTAATTTTTCGCTTTATACTCCCAATGATATTATTACGTGGTTCATTCTCGCATAACCCATTTCAACCTTTCCCGCGTAAATCAGCAACAAATTTCCCGAAGGTAAGTTCATCAGCTCTCTTAGACTTCTTAAAACCCGAATCTGTTTAAATCTGTGGAACCCATGTTGGAATTTTCGGTAAAGAAATATATTTTTCTCCAATTGATTCATATTTTATACCGTTAATAATGATAGCGTTGCTCTAATTGCAGTATTTTTGTGGGAAATTGAGTGGATTGAGATTAGCTGCTTTTCGAACTTCTGCAAGTTTCCGAATCGTCGATCAAGAAGATGAGAAGGTCCCAGAAAGTTTTGAGATGAAGGTGGATAAAAACAATTCCGGCCGAGTTTTTGCTAATCAGCAGACATACTGTTGGCTCTTAGAAGGCTATACGAATTCCGGATCTCTGATAGACGCTAAGAAGCTTCATGGGAGGGTCCTGAAATCAGGTTTTGATAGGGATTACGTAATTTGCAGCCGTCTAGCTGATGTTTACGCCTCAAAAGGTGATTTAACTGATGCATGCCAGGTAATCGATGAAATGCCTAACAGAGATGTGACTTTTTGGAATAACTTAATCTTTGGTTTAATCGGAAAGAAGTTGACTACTATAGTATTGGGTCTATTTTCAAAAATGTTAGCAGAAAACCACTCCCCTAATGAAGTAACATTTGCAAATGTTCTACGTGCTATTACAGGAGATAACTTTCATCATAGCAACATAAAACAGATCCACAACAAGATCATTCGTTATAGTTTTGGTTCAAACTACATTGTCTGCAATCCATTAATCGATTTATATGCAAAAAAGGGGTATATCAACACTGCAAGATACATCTTTCAAAACCTGGATATGAAAGATAACGTTTCTTGGGTTGCTATGATCTCTGGATTCTCCCAAAATGGACATGAAGAAGAAAGCATTTTGTTATTTCTTGAAATGCATAATTCTGGAACTTCACCCACTCCTTATGTTTTCTCTAGTGTCATAAGCTCATGTACAAAGATTGCATTTTTCAACCTTGGAGAACAGTTACATTCCCTTATCCATAAATGGGGTTTTTCATCTGAAACTTTTGTCTGTAATGCCCTTGTCACTTTATATTCACGCTCCAACAATTTCTCATCTGCTGAACAAATCTTTAGCAGAATGGAATATCGTGATGGAGTATCATACAACACTCTTATTTCAGGTCTTTCTAAAAAAGGATTAAGTGAGAAAGCTTTAGAACTATATGAAAGAATGCAATCTGATAACTTAAAACCAGATTCTGTCACAGTTGCTAGCCTCTTAAGTGTTTGTGCTTCAATTGGAGATTATCATAAAGGAACACAACTCCATTCTTATGCAATAAAATCAGGAATGTGTTCAGATATAATCATAGAAGGTTCTTTACTTGACCTTTATGTAAAAACTTCAGATGTGAAAACTGCTCATGAGTTCTTTAACACAACAAGAAAAGAAAATGTTGTTCTATGGAATGTGATGTTAGTGGCTTATGGACAATTAGGTGATCTTCATGAATCTTTTTGTATTTTTTCTCAAATGCAAATTTCAGGATTGAGACCTAATCAATACACGTATCCTAGTATTTTAAGGACATGTACTTTAGTTGGGGATTTGGATCTTGGAGAACAGATTCATACCCAAGTTGTGAAAACGGGTTTTCAGTTGAATGTATATGTTTGTAGTGTGCTTATTGACATGTACTCTAAGCATGGATACTTGGACACTGGTTTGAAAATTCTCAAAACCCTAAATGAAAAAGACGTTGTTTCTTGGACAGCTATGATTGCTGGATACACACAACATGATTTGTTTCTTGAAGCTTTGAATACGTTTTATGACATGATTCATGAAGGAATCCAATCAGATAACATCGGATTTTCAAGTGCAATTACTGCATGTGCTGGAATTCAATCGATTAATCAAGGAAGTCAAATCCATGGTCAAACTGTTGTCAATGGGTATTCATCTGATCTTTCAATTGGAAACTCACTTGTTTGTTTATACGCACGATGTGGTAGAATACATGAAGCGTATTTAGCATTTGACAAAATTGACGTTAAAGATAACGTTTCATGGAATGGGTTAGTTTCAGGGTTTTCACAAAGTGGGAATTTTGAGGAATCTTTGAAAGTTTTTTCTAAAATGAATGAACTTGGAGTTGAAATGAATATGTTTACATATGGATCTGCTGTTAGTGCAGCTGCAAACACAACAAACATGACACAAGGGAAACAAATCCATGGAAAAATGATGAAAACAGGGTATAATTTGGAAACCGAAGCTTCAAACGTTTTAATAACTTTATATTCAAAATGTGGGAGTCTTCAAGATGCTAAACAAGAGTTTCTTAAAATTCATAAAAAGAATGAAATCTCATGGAATGCAATGATTACAAGTTATTCACAACACGGATGTGGAAATGAAGCGATTAAACTCTTTGAAGAAATGAAATATTACAAATTCACACCAAATTATGTAACTTTTGTAGGTGTTTTAACAGCTTGTAGCCATGTGAGATTAGTTGAAAAGGGAATCGAGTATTTCAAATCCATGAGTGAAAATTACGGATTAACCCCTAGACCCGAACATTACGCGTGTGTTGTAGATATCCTCGGGCGGGCCGGGTATTTGACCCGAGCGATGGAGTTCATAAAGTCAATGGAAGTCAAACCAGACGCGATGACATGGCGAACGCTTTTAAGCGCGTGTACAGTTTATAAGAACAAAGAAATTGGGGAAATTGCTTCGAAGCATCTTCTTGAATTAGAGCCACAAGATTCAGCGACTTATGTTTTGTTATCAAATATGTATGCGGTTTCTGGGAAATGGGAGGATAGAAATCGGACAAGAAAGTTGATGAAAGATAGAGGGGTGAAAAAGGTACCTGGTCAAAGCTGGATTGAGGTCAAGAACAGTGTTCATGCGTTCTTTGTTGGTGATCGATTGCATCCGAAAGCTGATGAGATTTATGATTATTTGGAAGTGATTAATAAAAGGGTTTGTGAAATTGGGTATGTGCAAGATCGATATAGTCTTTTGAATGATTTGGAGCAAGATCAGAAGGAAGCATCGAGTTGTGTGCATAGTGAGAAGTTGGCGATTACATTTGGGCTTATGAGTTTGTCAATTAGGGTTCCTATTCGTGTGATGAAGAATCTTCGTGTGTGTAATGATTGTCATAATTGGATAAAGTTTGTGTCAAAGGTTTCGAATCGGGATATTGTAGTTAGGGATTCGTATCGGTTTCATCATTTTGGGGAGGGTGTTTGTTCTTGTAAAGATCATTGGTGATTTTGATGCGTTTGAGGAAATTTTTAAGGTAGATAATTTATATTTTTATCATTTGGGAACATTTGTTTTTTTACGGATGTTGTTCTCTTATATCAGTTGCAAAACTTTCATTCAAAATTGGTGTATGTAACTATGTAAGCTAGTGTTAAAGATCTTTTCCAAGTGTAATACTTAAGGCAGGTATTACTGAAAGGAAACCATGACAATGTCATTAGTGCATATATATTTGTTTCACAGTTTGATCTGTGCATGACGATTTAAGCCGGTTGGTATAGAAAATGATCTCGGTAACTAATTGTTGATTTTGTACTCATTTGGTCACTTTCCTTTTTCTTTTGTACCTCATTTACCATTGAACTTGTTGCAGGTGTTCACAGAAACCATTAAAACCGGCTATTGAAGGTTTCCGGCAATTTCTTATCTCCGGCGACTCTCCGTTCGTCTTCTCTAGCAAGCCTCCGGCAAAAATGAGTTTTCCAGCGGACTTTTCTTAGCAATATTTCCCTACCATTACCATTGATTAGATTAATTTTGAAAATTTACATTTCCTTCTATGTTCGTAACTTATAACATGGGAGGACCAAAAGGTTATTCATCTTCCTCTCTATGTCCTTCCATATCATATGTAACGCCCGCCGATCCGGGCTAGACGATTAACGCATTATAAGCAATAATGACTTTTTGATAGAAGATTATTTAGGATAAATAATCTTACCCAAAGTCGTATTGGTCGTAAAAGATAGAGTGTGCATAGGCAGAACGTCTAAACCTGACTTCACATAAAGAAGTTATGATTTTTCTAAAATACAGCGTCGTAGTGTGCGCACTAATATCGAATTTAGGAACGGTTGATTTTTAACCTAAACAATCTACACGATAATTGAAGATCTCATCCATAAGAGTCTATTGATATAAAGACAATCAAGAACGGAGTTCGTATAAAGGAGATACGAATTTTGCACGGACTTTAACAGTCTAAACCAGTCAAAAATATGGAATTTTAGTTCGAGAAAGAATTAGCTGTTGAGGTCTAAAGGAAAATTGTAGATCTTGTTGAGAGCTTTCCGGAAATATAATGAACATCAAAAAGAGAGCTCGTATGAAGAAGTTACACCATTTCGAAAAACTGGAAATTCACGCA
The DNA here is from genome assembly GCF_052849685.1 of Lactuca virosa. NCBI lineage: Eukaryota > Viridiplantae > Streptophyta > Magnoliopsida > Asterales > Asteraceae > Lactuca > Lactuca virosa. The sequence goes on along the minus strand of NC_136427.1, from coordinate 171,384,042 downwards.
TGCGACGCCTGTTGCGCGCTGAAGACGTGGCACCACGAGAGGGCGCCACGTGGCAAGTCGGTCGCTCCCTTCCCCAAAGGTCAAGGCGACGTGGCATCAACCGGTTGCAACACGTGGCTCCATAAGAATTGGACACATAGCAGTCTTCTAGAGGCCTTGATGTGGACCAACCAGCAAGCGACACGTGGCAGGAAGCTGGAGGAGCCAACAAGGCCGATGTGCCCGACACACACATGCCTTGCCCGACACGCCTGCCTAAAATCCTTATAAACAGCTGCCAAATTTGCACATTTCTCCTCACAATTCCCTTCACATCTCTCTCTAATCTCTCTAAGCTTTCAAGTAGATTTTCTCCCAACTTTTAGGAATATTTTAGTAGAATCTCGGGAACCCTTGGAGCCTGACTAGACGGAGTATTCGAGTTGGGATTCTGTTCGTGCATTTTCCCGGTTTTCGCTTAAAAGCTCTGTAAGTTAAGCTACACTCTATCTATTTCAGTGTAACTTATATTTTGACCTTATAAATAAGATTTATCCGTAATTCCAAGTTCTAATAATGATCGATCTACTTAAGAGAGAGGTGTCTAGAATGGTTACGTTGACTTGGTTGTTGGATTTCAAAATGACTATGTCGAAATGGTCATGCCTCCCAACTGTCATGCCTGGTTGATCATTACTTTATAGATCTTGATGTAAACATTGGGATTAGTGAGGATCTAGAGTATTATTAGTCACCAGGATCATTAGACTAAAACTCTGTATTAATCATACCTAAGTCACGTCAAAGGAAAAGCTAAGTGCTAATTAAGGTGAAGTTCTGCCCAAATTCTGAGGCATCCACTTTTATCTTGTGCGTACATAGTCCCTTTCATGAACATGATTTAATACTAGTATTAATTAAAGTATTAATTATCTGTTAGATGTCATATGTAAATTATATGCTTATTACCTAGGTTATATGCTGAGCTATGTGTGTGTGTGTATATATATATATATATATATATATATATATATATATATATATAGTGCTATGTGCGAACCAGATATGATTCTATTTTATGTTAGGATGAATAAATAAGTAATATTAAAAGTAGCATTGCTGAAAAGATAAATGATTAATAATATATAACACTATGTATGGAGTGTATACACTAAAGATAGGATATTGTCACCCAAGGATAGAGTTGGTATTAGAAATTGGTTACATGTATTGTAAACTAGTCTAGGGATAAACTTAGACTTATGGAAGATACCTAGTTTAATTAAGTTTGATATTAGGTAGTCTCATTAGGAGAATGTGTGTAAGTTAGGAATTGAGAGTAAAGTCCTATTCCATGACACTTTAAGATGTTGATGGTATGAATTGCATACCAGAGTACGTTATAGTATTCATTCTTGGATAACGAGAAATGATAGGTCCTGATCAGACAACTGTAATGGTATGTCTACATATTCTTGGATAACCAGAAATGGTAGGTCCTGATTAGACAACTATAATGGTATGTCTGCATATTCTTGGATAACCAGTAATGGTAGGTCCTAATCAGATAACTGTAATGGTATGTCTGCATATTCTTTGTGACTTACACCGATAAAGGAATCCCCTAGCTGTATAGTCAGTTTTTTTAACGGTTCATCAAGCGAGATAATTTCTCCCTGATAATCTTAGACTATGATCTATGAGGATCGGTAGGAATAGATATGTAGAACTGTAAGCCTATTTGGATATTGTATGGTAATTGTTGGTTTTACAGGTTTTATAATTAATGAATATTATCATATGAATATTGTGGGATTGAAATCCCTATGTATCTCACCAGGTTCTCCAACCTGACCCACTCAGTTTATATGCATTACGGGTATCATGACTTAAGCTATTGGAACTTGATTAGGATGCTGAGTGATTAAGAGTCGGCATGCAATAGTATTTAGGACCATCAGGTCTTTACGTTGTAACTATTGTATCTGTATTGATTATGACATCCTTAGGATTTTAATACTTTGGAAACAAACATTTGTAATCAAAATGATCTTTTGTATTGAGATTTTCCACAAATATAAATAAATGATTATAAAAGCGTAAAGAAAAGTTTTAATTGGTTCGGAAAATTAGACGATGTCACAATTGGTATCAGAGCATTAGTTTAAGCGAAATAGGAATTTTTAGAATTTCTAGAATTAAACTTTGAATGCTAAGCAATGACTGTGAGAGTGTCTATTATATTGAGGATAGAAAGCCTAAATTGACACAAGCACTAGCTTACTTAGGATAAGAGGCCTAATTTATGTGCTAAATGACTTATGCATGATATAACTATAAAATGCCTTAATATGCTTTAGGTTGCCTATCTAAATTATATTTGAGGTCTTTTGCTGACCTAGGATTAAGAAATTTTATGTGTTCAGGTTTCTAAACGTTTAATTACGATATTAGAACTGACATATAACTTTTCAAAGTGATAAGGAGAATTACGCGTCTAAAACTTCTCTATCTATATTCTCGTCTCGGTACACCGAACGCCTTTGGTGTACAGTTCGTCATGGTAAGGACACGTAGCGGATCAAGAAACAATAACAAAAATCGTCATCCAGAACCTCGTATGGTGGATTGAGTCGAATGAAGTAGGAAATTTTTTGGTATAGTGTGCCTTATAGACTACCACTACACAAGAAAGAATTTGTACAAACAAGTTTTGGGTTGGATCATTGTAGAGATAAAAGTAGGAATAGAAAATCCTAATTGAATATAGGGAAAATAGTTGTAGGTGCTTTCTTGGACACATTAGTATGTGTTAAGTTGCTATGCGACTTTGACTTGGGGGCTGCGAGACAATAATTAGGATGAGTGTGAGTAGGTGTGAAATGTAGTAGGGGCCTATACTATCGGAAGCACATGACTCGCACTTGGATCATGGAAAGTCACAAGGTTTTTAAGACTCTAGTAGTTGATTCGTTTCGTTTGTTTCCGCCATTACTATCGTTTCAGTAATGACTAAATGAATGTTATTCCGACCCTAGTGGTCATATCGAATCAAATCCGACTAATATACAAAGTATGTCCGACGTAGTGTCCGAATTTAGTCAAAGGCTGAAGAAGAAGATATTCAAGGCAATCGACAGACATATTGAAAATTGTCATTAGGAATTAACAACCAGTAGCTAGGAATTGCTGTATTGTGATTATGCCACATTAGAACATGAAGGGAGGTACCTTCAGGAGTAGGCACTTGACTCTCAGAGAAAAGAATCTAGAAATAAAAGGAAATATGAGTTACGATTATTATCCAGGATGGAAAGGTAACGTGCACAATCATTATCCAGCCCTGTCTTGCTAATGATTATTGGACGTAATCATCCTAAAGGGGAGATAATTCTAACGCCCGCCGATCCGGGCTAGACGATTAAGGCATTATAAGCAATAATGACTTTTCGATAGAAGAATATTTATGATAAATAATCTTAACCAAAGTCTTAGTGGTCGTAAAAGCGAGAGTGTGCATATGTAGAAAGTCTAAATCTGACCTCACATAAGGAAGTTATGATTTTTCTAAAATACAGCGCAGTAGTGTGCGCACTGATATTGAATTTAGGAACAATTGATTTTTAGCCTAAATCTACACTAGAATCGAAGATCTCGTCCATAAGAGTCCATCGATATAAAGACAGTCAAGAACGAAGTTTGTATGAAGGAGATACGAATTTCACACGGACTTTAACAGTCTAAACCGGTCTAATATATGGAATTTTAGTTAGAGCGAGAATTAGTTGTTGAGATTTAAAGGAAAGTTGTAGATCTCGTCGAGGGCTTTCAGAAAATATAAAAAACATAGAAAACGGAGCTCGTATGAAGAAGTTACACCATTAAGAAAAACTAGAAAATTTGCACGCGCGCAACGCTTGTCGCGTGCCGAAGACGTGGAACTACGAGGGGGCGCCACGTGGAAAGTCGGCCACTCCCTTCCCCAAAGGTCAAGGCGATGTGGCATCAACCGGTTGCAACACATGGCTCCATAAGAATTAGACACGTGGCAGTCTTCTAGAAACCTAGATGTGGACCAACCAGCAAGCGACGCATGGTAGGAAGCTGGAGGAGCCAACAACGCCGATGTGCACGACACACACATGCTTTGCCTGGTGTGCCTGCCTAAAATCCCTATAAATAGTTGCCGAATTTGCTAATTTCTCCTCAAAATTCCCTTTACATCTCTCTAACCTTTCAATTAGATTTTCTCCCAACTTTTAGGAATATTTTAGTAGAGTCTTGGGAACTCTCAAAACCCGACTAGAAGGAGTATTCGGGTCGGGATTCTGTTCGTGCATTTTCCCGGTTTTCGCTTAAAAGCTCTGTAAGTTAAGGTACACTCTATGTATTTCAGTGTAACTTATATTTATAGTCATAAGTTGTTATTTTGACCTTATAAATAAGATTTATCAGTAATTCCAAGTTATAATAATGATCGATCTACTTACAGGAGAGGTGCATAGAATGGTCACGTTGACTTGGTTGTTGGATTTCAGAAAGACTATGTCAAAATGGTCCTGCCTCCCAACTGTCCTGCCTAACTGATCCTTACTTGATAGATCTTGATGTAAACATTGAGATTAGTGAGGATCTCGACTAATATTAGTCACCATGATCATTTGACTAAAACTCTGTATTAATCATACCTAGGTCACGTAAAAAAAAGCTAAGTGCTAAGGCGAAGTTATGCCCAAATTACGAGGCATCCACATTTATCATGTGAGTGCATAGTTCCTTTCATGAACATGACTTAATACAGATATTAATTAAAGTATTAAATACATGTTAGATGTTGTATGTAAATTATATGCTTATTGTCTAGATTATATGCTCAGCTATATATATATATATATATATATATATATATATATATATATATATATATATATATATATATATATATATATATATATATATATATATATATATATATATATATATATATACTATTCTATGTGTGAACCAGGTATGGTTCTATTTTTTGTTAGGATGAGTAGATAAATAATATTAAAAGTAGCATTCTTGAAAAGATAAATGATTAATAATACCTAATACTCTGTATAAAATGTATACACTAAATATAGGCTAGTGTCACCCAAGGATAGAGTTGTTATTAAAAACTGGTTACATGTATTGTAAACTAGTCTAGGGATAAACTTAGACGTATAGAAGATACCTAGCTAGTTCACTTAAGCTTGATATTAGGTAGTCTCATTAGGAGAATGTGTGTAAGCTACGAAAGGATAGTAAAGTCCTGTTCTGTGACACTTTAAGGTGTTGATGGTATGAATTACGTATCGAAGAACATTATAGTATTCCTTATTGGATAACCAAAAATGATAGGTCCTTATCAGACAACTGTAATGGTATGTCTGTATATTCTTGGATAACCAGAAATGGTAGGTCATGATCAGACAACTATAATGGTATGTCAGCATATTCTTGGATAACTAGAAATGGTAGGTCCTGATCAGACAACTATAATTGTATGTCTGCATATTCTTTGTGACTTACACCGACAAAGGAATACCTTAGTTGTGTAGTCGATAACCAATAATGGTAGGTCCTGATCAGACAACTGTAATTATATGTTTGCATATTCTTTGTGACTTACACCGGAAAAGGAAGCCCCTAGCTATGTAGTAAATCTTTTTAACGATTCATTAGGCGAGATATTTCTTTGTAATAATCTTAGAATAAGATCTGTGAGGATCGGTAGGAATAGATATGTAGGAATGTAAGCCTATATGGATATTATATGGTAATGGTTGGTTTTGCAGGTTTGATAATTAAGGAATATTATCATATCAATATTGTGGGATTGAAATCTCTATGTATCTCACCAGGTTTTTCAACATCACTCACTCAGTTATATGCATCACAGGTATCAAGACTTAAGCTACTGGAACTTGATTAGGATGCTGAGTGATTAAGAGTCGGCCTGCAATAGTATTCAGGACCATAAGGTCTTTACGCTGTAACTATTGTATTTGTATTGATTATGACATCTTTAGGATTTTAATATTTTAGAAACAAAAATTTGTAATCAAAATGATCTTTTGTACTAGGATTTTCTGTAAATATAAATAAATGATTTTAAAAGCGTAACGAAAAATTTTAATTGGTTCTGAAAATTAGATGATGTCACATCATAAAAGACAACAACATGAACTCAAGGGATCCCAATAATGTCCCACTTCCTACAACTATATGTCCTCTTATTTATGTTTACAACATATTGATCAAGGTATTTCCCATTCACTTGGTACTTTCCAAACCCATTGTAGATGCAATTATAATAAGTAGTTTCATCCTTAATTGTTGGCATCAAACTTTGTGCAGTTCATGTGATAATATCAATTGCCTTGTCAAGTACCTTCTAAAATATTCATATCTTCTTGATAAGATATTCCCTAATGAACTCCAAAGAAGAAATTATAGGTATATCACTTCCATCAATCAATTTGGAATTGAAACCCTCACATAAGTTGTTGAGCAAAATATTTGTATGTAGTCTTCCTGATTTGAGTATACCATAATAAAGCAAGTCAACGAATCAAAGTCAATAATTTCAACATGTAATATTATATAAGTTGATAAACTTAATTGATAAGGTATACATGAGAAATGGCTCGTAGCCCAGATCTTGGTGGTATCTTTTGCAACCAGTCATGACGTTGATTATAGAATCTCTTCATGTCCTCCATAGTTTTTCTAAAGAAGGAAAATGTAGTGGCAATTTCACACCTCTATAAATAATTTTTCAGTTGCTGTAACACCCTGTTCCGAATCGACTCCTAGTCTGGGGCTGTGGCCCGAATATCGGTCATCATAAGGATTAGGGCTTTTGAAAAGGGTAGAATCTAGGATCATTTGGGTGCGGGTGATATAGTGGAAAAGATCCGGGTGTTCGATTCGTGTTTTGGAACCTAGGGGGTATTTCGGTAAAGTGTCAGTTCGGATTTTGTGAAAAATGGATCTTTGTTCGGAATGTTTTAAGAAAGGTATGAGTTGATAGAAGTGTAGGTCTTCTCGTTACCTTTCCGTGGATATAAGGATCGTCGGAAACGAGTTTATAACGAAGAAGTTATGGCCTTCGGAAGTTTCGTGGTTTTCAGGCTTAGCTGAGTACGCGGGGAGTACCTTGGAGTACGCTGGGCGTACTGACGAGGATAGTCGTGAAGGTTCCTAGGAGTACGCTGGGCGTACCATATGTACGCTGGGCGTACTCCAGTCAGATCAAAACCCTATTTTAGGGTCTTGGACCCTATTTAAGCTCCTTATCTCATAACCTAACCCTAATATCTTCGGCCTCCATCCCTCTAAACCCTAAAAATCGTCCTCAATCACTCATGGTGGCATTTTGAGCTTATGGAGTCCATTTTCGGAGTGTTTGGTCCATTTTCAAGAAGGTGGAGCGTGATGCAAAGATGGGGATCAAGGAGAAGCTTATGAATCTGGCTTTTGGGACTCATTTTCATCTTAATGAAGGTATAAAGCTTTAAAATTGATCATTGATATCTTAGATCTCTTAATTGTGAGTTTTAGTTCATTTTGGTCCCAAAGATGAGATCTGGTGGTCTTGCTTTCATTCCAGGAGCTTTGAGTTCCCCTCTTAGTGTTTCTGAGGTTCAGGGTCCATAAAGTTGGCACCTTTAGAGTTTAAGACCATCCATGTTGAAGTTTGAGTCATTTCCATGGAAGTAGAATGTTATACATTGAGATTTGGTCTTTTTGGGGCATGCAAAGTCACCAAGTTATTGACTTTATGGGTTTAGATGCCGTTTGGGACTCAGATCTGTTAATTGGACTTATGGCTTAAAGCATTAAGTGCTTAATAGCAAAATGGGAATAAGAGGAAGTACGCTGGGCATACAAGCCAGTACGCGCAGCGTACAAGCCATTAAGCGAGTACTGGCGAGGCCTGGCAATGGAGCGGGTTTTGACCCTGATCCGATCCAAACCCTTAATAATTATATGGGTTTGGAGCATAGTTCTTGATCTGTTTACCCGTTAACGACCCGTACCCGCTAACCCTTTTATTAAAAGGGTCGGGTATGGATCATCACTGATCCGCTCCGCTTATAACCCGCCCCGTGTAAAATTTAGAATCATAAATTTGTATTTTATACAACCTAAAGTTTACTTTTAATTCTAATCGAAAATCCAAAGAGAAAAAACCAAAGACTAAACTGTTTTTACATAAGAATTGAGAACTTGACTTCTAGACTTTCAGTATTCTAGCAAGAAATATGATGTCATTTCATTTATATTTCATCAACCAAATAGTCATTTATCAATCGGAAGAAAGTTTGAAATTGTTATTTTCTATCAATGCAATCGACGGTCAAAAACCAATCAGAATTTACTACGAAAATTATTTTAATTCCAATCGAAAGTCCTCGAGTACATAACGTGTTATTTAAATCAACATTTGTTTTATTTAATAAATGTTATTTTGAGGTTTAAGTAAAATGTATTTGATTATTCAAAAAATGTACGGGTTATAGGGCGGGTTTGGATATCTGTTGATTCGGCGGATAAGGGTATGAGTTTGATTATTCAAAACCCTACGGGTTACGGAGCGGGTTTGGATTGGAATTTGAAATGTGTTAAACGGGTATGGATCAAGGTCGATTCGCTCCAAACCCGCCCCATTGCCAGGTCTACGTACTGCTGAGTACGCCCTACGTACTCAGTCAAGTTGGACTTCGTATTTTGGGCTTCGGGATTGGGCCATTTATTGGGCTAGGTTGCTGTGGGCCTTCGTGGGCCATTTGGAAACAAGGTTTTGGACTAAGGAAATTTATTGGTCTTGAGGAAAAGGCCATTAGAAAGGTCCGGGCCCAATTTGGAAAATTGGACCATAATTGGGCCTTGATGATTATGAGATATTGGGCCATTGGAATACCAAGAGTTTGGACTAGAATAGATGGATGTGCCTTAAGGTAAGACCATGTAGGGGTCTGGGCCCAATTTGGAAAGTTGGGCCATATGTTGGGCTTCGACCCATTACTTGACTTTTGGGCCTTTGGAGTGTGAGTTGGGCATTGGGCTTGAAACAAGCTAGGTTGGGGGTAAAGTAGCCTTTTACCCCAAGCATGGACTTGTGGTTATGTATTGGAACCCAATTTCTAATTGGGTGTCGTTTTGATATTGACAGTTCGGGAATCTATCAACCAGCAGCTGGAGTTTTATCTGCGGGACTTCAGCAGTTCCAGGTGAGTTATCCTCACTATATCAACAGGGTCTAAGGCACCAAGGCCGTCCCTTTATGGATTTGTATCCGTATTATGGCATGATATGTTTATTGATTACATCCTGGTAGTTAGGATGGTGATATGCTTATGCTTAGTGACCTGGTTAGGTCGGTGTCCTGGTTATAGGATGTTGCTATGATATATGATAAGTTAGATCAGTTTGATTGTTATATGTGTTATGCTAGCGGATGATAGTTATGTGCACATGTTTATTTGATTGGGGATGGGTTGAGGCGGTCCTGCTTTGTGGTGAAGGCCAACATACCCAGGGCGGACCGAATAGACTACAAACCTGGAAGGGTATGATAGTCAGACCGAAGGCCCGACGAGCAGTCCAGATAGGCTGAAGGCCTTGCGAGGTGGTCCAGATGTGCCGAAGGCTCAGAGAATGGTCCAGATAGACTAAAGGCCTGCGAGGCGGTCCAGTTAGGCTGAAGGCTCATTATGCATGCTGTTCTGTATTTGTTATATGATATGGTTATATTTGTATGGCGTTGGTATTTTGGTTAAACTCACTAAGCTTTGGGCTTACAGTTGTTGATTTTGTTTCAGGTACTTTTGATGATCGCGAGAAGGCGAAGGCGTGATCGTGTACCTCCTCATATTTTCATGATTTGATTCTGGGGATACTCTAATGCTTAAACTATTTTCAAAACAAATTGTAATAACTTAATGGTTTTAAATGTTTTAAAAAGTTTTAAATTGGCTTGAATTTTATGGGCGTTACAGGTTGGTATCAGAGCCTTGGTTTGAGTGAATTGGAGGAACACTCGTGTGAATCCAGTCTCAAATCAAGGAAATATTTTCAAAATGATTTCTAAATGGTTTTCAAAATAAGTAAAGGAGGATTCAGAGTGTACGATCAGCCGGAGCCAGTAAGTAGACCCCAAAATACCATGCAGTTATTTGATTATGTGATATGTGAGGACAACATGCTAGTACTAGGCTAGGGATCTTCAGGAATTGCATGATAGAATTGCCTGATTATATGATGCCTGATAGCCTAGGGTTTCTTTACATGAAATTGACATCATTACTGTAGTTGCTTGTGTATGCATCACGGCTATACATAATTAAGATCTTATAGCATGAGAATGTTTGGTATGGCCTTAATTCATGTTCTTGTTTGATGAAGGGCTTAGGGTAGGATCAAGTATTCGAAAGTCTATGGGGTCCAGCGTTATGTATGGCTAACATACACGAGTGCTGCAGGGTTGGTGAAAGTTTCATGGGGGTGGGTTGTGAGAGGCCGGGAGGCCAGTTATGAGATAGTTAGCATTCCTCTAGTAGTGAGGATTGATCGCTCGCTATGTTTATGTATATTGTTAGGGTGTTGTGGTGACACTTGAGACAAATATAGGTAGGTGTGGAAGGTAGTATGGGCTCATACTACTGAAAGCACAGGACCCATATGCGTAGCAAGGAAGTCACAACCCCTGGAGTTTAGTTGGAGTTGGTTCCCTGTTATTATATGGATTATCCAAGATCTCTCTGGTGTATTATCAGAATGGTGGTTACGAGACGTCTTGAGACCGGATCCGGGTCAGGATCGGGAGCTAGCAGCCATGATAGGCCAGCATTGTCAGAGGATCGTATCAGGGAGATTGTCCGGGGTCAGATTCCAGAGATGTTTGGGTCTATCAAGACCGCCATGGTTGAGTATTTCGACGAGCGCTATGCAACCATTGCTGAGACGGCTGGCGCGGCAACTTCAACAGCTGTAACGACGGCAGGGGGAGGAGCTGGTCGAGCTTTCCAGTACTGAGACTTGTTACTTGACGTATTCTGTTGAGCAGAGGGCTGCAGTTACTTTGGATCAGAGAGATGTTTTGTACTCATTACATTCCGCGGGTTGAGCGGGATAGGCTAGCGCAAGAGTTTCTGGATTTGAGGTTTCAGGGGTTTTGCTCGAGGCGGGAGAGTGAGTCGCGGGGACTCTGAAAAGGGGTGATGAGTATGTTTAGGTGGGGTTTTGCAGCTGTAAGCAGAATGGTTAATTGATGGATTGGAATGTCGTTTTCTAGGGCAAGGATTGTGCCCTTTCAGTTTTTCAAGCTCGAAGGAATGAGCGGGCTTGTGACCCCAAGATCAGGTGGTAGTCCAGCTTGGGGTCAGTTGGTTGCAGGGGTTGGCGACAGTATGTCAACGCTGGTGAGCGCGGGTAGGTCGATGTGACATAAGTATCTTGTGAGATCCGATTCGCATTGGATCTATTGTATCAGACAACCAGGATTGATGGTACGATCTTTTGCGCTTTCAGACTTAGAGACTATGTATTGGGAGTAGTTGTAGGGTTGGTGGGAGCTCAGGAAACTCCCAATCGCCGGTTGGCATCGCCTTGATTATGCATAGTGAGCAGTGGGAATCCATAGGTGCGACCTGAACTCCTGATGGGACATAGGATTCGGCTCGGGAGGTGCGACGATGTGATAGTGGAGTATGGAAAGGCCATGGGTGGTAAGCATGATTGGAGGTAAGTAGTGTTAGGCTGTGATAGGATCGTAATATTCGTCGGTTCGAAGTAGACTATTTATGAGATGGTCACAAGCATGGAAGGGGGATCAACTCGTGCTTTGGGCACGCCGGCCAGGGTCGTCAGGGAATCCTTCTTTGTTTTGAGATTGAGGATCTTCGGTGTTCATGGTCGAGCTTGGGTGATTATGGAAATTCAGGTTGGAACTGGTAGAGATTGTTGAGTCAAGGGGTTGGTAATCAGAAGGATGTGGTGTAAGATGCAGGTGCAGATTCATTGATGTTGGGTCATGAGTGGGTATCAAATTGGTTTTGGGTAAGATCTTGAGTCGGGTATCACGCATGTTTAGTGCATGATTTTTTGTTCCAGCTGGACATGGATTGAGATATTTACACGCAGAGGGCACCAATCGCCAGGGTCAAGAGTAATGGGTGGGTTTAGTTGATGGTGGTTTGAGTTATTCTGATGTGTCTTGGGTTGGTTTTATCTGTGAAAGAGCCATTGCATGTCTGAAGTGAGGAAAATATGGGTTGTTGAAGACCAGGTGGGAGGTGAGTCTGCAGTGGGTCATGTAGCGTTCATTCTGTTAGCAGAAGTTTGATGGAAGGGAGTGGAAGCAAGTTCGGCCAGTCGGTTTTATTTTCGGGAGACGCGTGGGGCTGTTGTTTGTGTGTGTCTTTTGGTTCAGCAATCGGTGAGGTGTCCGGTGTTTCGGGTAGTGGGCAGACAAGTTGGGACCAGGGAGGTCTCGGTTTCGTCTGAGAAGCAGCATATGGTAGCAGGAAGAGTTGAAGTGGGTTTATGACTTGGGATTCGTGTGTGGAGTTGCTTGGATTTGGGGTATACGCTAAGTTGTTTGCAATTGGATTAAATAATCTCAGAGGGGCTGACTTGATCATGTTGTGCAGCTCCTGTCTGAGTCTAACTGTTGCAGGGATGAGTCTCCTACTCGAAGGATTATTTGAGCCTCATGTCAAGTTGAGCATTCTGCAGCCGCATTTGATCAGTAACCTTGTTGTTTTGGAAGCTGTGACAACCCGAAATTTCTATCTTGTACAGTCAAGCAATTCAATCAAATTCAGACTTGTTTCCGCTATCTTTTAACACTGTTTAGAGTCTGTTTGAGTGTTCTAAGCCTAGTATATTCAAGAATCGGGTGTTAGGAAGTATCTGCTTGAGTCCAGTGTACCTTAATCAAGCCTTAAACCCATTAAATAGAGTTTACGGCCAAACCTTCATGTTTGGGCCGTAAACTCATGTCAAATACATGAGTTTACATCTTTTTCCTCATTTCTCTTCCGTTTCAAGGCTAGAAACCCCATTTCTCTCTCAAGTATCATAAGATCTTCAACCCGATCTTCCAAAAATGTAAGAATACTTTCTCTTGATTTGTTGTTACATCTCCTTATCTAGTGTTTGTACATGATTTCATCTGTGAAATCCCTTCATTTTGATAGATCTTCAAGTGTTCTTCATTTCACCAAGAACACCAAGAACACACACTAGTGTTCTTGGACCTTAAACACCCTTACAAGCTTCTATATTGTAAGTACTCTTGCCTTGGCTTGTTATATGCTTGAATCACTTAGTTTACACCTAGAAAACATCAAGAAATCAAGAACAAAAGGTGTTTACGGCCACGACAATCTCCTTGGGCCGTAAACCCTAATTAAGGGTGCAAATGAGCTCTAATCCCTTCCAAAGCCTTGGAACCAAGTATAGAACACTTCATTGTAACTTGTAAGGCTTTAAACACAACTTGGTACAAAATACCATGAGTTTACGGCCGTAAACTCATGGGGGTTTACCCCTGGGCCGTAAACTCATGTGATGCATCCATGTTGGCCGTAAACTGCAATGTGAGGCCATACTTCCCTTAGATGCAACCCTTTGGTACTTCTAGCACTTGAATTAAAGTGTTTTCCATGTCCTAGGGTGTCTTTACTTGCTTAATTAGTTGTTAAAGCACTAATTAGATACATATATGTGCCATTATATGTTAAATAGGATTCGTGTGTGTGCTCAAGTCTTCAGTTGACACTTAGCATCCTATACCACTCGTTCATCCAAACCACTCACTACAGGTGAGTTCATACCCCTTAATCTATCTTTTAAATGATTTTAAATGCTTTTATGGGGGGAATACAAGTAGAAAACATGTTAGTTATATAATCAATCACATGTGATTTATAACTATGTTTCAAACAAAGGATTTCATACACTTCAAACTGTGTTTCAAACAAATGATTTCTTATACTTTCAAAGTGTTTTATCAATCAAACTGCTTTTAAATTGTTTTATAAATTGACATCAAGTCATCAATATTTATTATTAAACTCTTCAAATGTTTTACAAAACTTTTTTTTTAAATATATATATTGTCAAATGCATGTCTATATAGGTATAGTTATATAAGTAATGTTTAAAGGACTTAGGACTGATAACTCGCTTTATTTCCTTTTCCTTGTTTGGATGTGGCCTGAGAGTATCGGTTATTTGTCCGAATGTCGTTTAAATATCAGTTATATATTATGTATACATATGTAGATATAAAAATACTATCAATCAGTTCAGTACCTTTGGGTAGCCAAGACATACCTTAATTCATTCAAACTACATAAATTACTAGTAAACTATAATAGGTATAGTTTAGGAGAATACTATCATATACAAATACTATAACAAAGAATACTAGACAGAGAATACTATACAAAAGATACTATACAGAGGATACTATACATAGAATACTATTACTATAACAAGTATACTATAACAAGATTCAGAGATAACATAATGTGAGATACTACTTCATGACACATCGACCATTTCGTTATGTCACGTTTTGTAACCAGAATCTCCTGGAGGGAGAGCGTGAGTTTACGTATAGATCTATACTGGATTGACTATCCCACACCTTGCTGTTCGCTACAGTGGGACTTGCAAGTCTACGGGTGCCAAATGTCATTTCTTCCGACGTCTTTCATCGTTGTGTTATAGTCGGTTTAGTATGGTAACAACCTCATCACATTTTACCTTATATAAGCCTTTTTGGTTTAAGGTAGTTATTACTTCAGTAGTTTTTTTTTTTTTTTTTTTTTTTGGAAACGACAAATTAACTAATCTACTCCTAAATAACCACCTATGTCTCCACCGAGACTTGAACCCCTGACCTCTCATATGAGATGGTCACTCCATATTACTTCAGTAGTTAATACAAATAATACTGCAGTACACATACATTTTCCCATTATATTCAAATTGTGATCTTCTCACATAAAGGGTAATATAAAACTATATTCTGGCAACGATAGTCACATTTGGGAAAAGCTTCCACTTTTACAGAGAAACAAACATACAAAACAATCGGGTCTTGGTAGAAGACTACTTTTAATTCTAGTAGAAAATATAGGATTTTCTAGGAGTTTTTCAAACATATACAAACATTTACATTGAACATTTACAAACATTTTCATCAAACTTATACAAACATTGACACTAAATACTTATGAACTCACCAGCTTAAATGCTGATCAACTCTTTCAAAATAACTTGTATTCTCAGGTCACCAGTAGACAGTTACAGTCGACCAGGTTTTGAGAAGACGGAGCATGTTGAAGACTCGTCTTTTATTTTGATTCATTTTGGTGTCTTATTACTATGAAAGAACACACATGTGTTAAACTATACTATTAATGCAATGGATGATGTTGTTGCTTATTTACTACTTTGCATTGTTATGATACTGTACATGACGTCCTCCACCCCATAACGTTTCCGCCGTTCTTGGTTTTGGGGTGTGACAGATTGGTATGAGAGCATTGTTTATAGTGAATCGAGTATATCAACCCATAAAAGATATATAAACTATAAACACATAGGGATTAAAATACTCTGACCAAGAGTTTATACTTTTAAATACTAAAATACTTAACTAGAAGTATACATAATTACATAACTACATACTTACTATAGAACAGTGTCATTCTAGAACATAACAAAAGTATTTAATTGTTGGACACAACAATCAAACATTGGCAGTTATGTAATCGTATCTGGGATAAATATAGCCTGATCAACTATATTTATTTGAGATACGATGAACGTGTGTCGGGGAGCGATTGGGGTGCTGCAACAAACCTAAAATTTACCAAATTATACATCTTCATATACAGGAGAACATGAGAACAAAACATAAATTAAAATACTATAGGAGTGTTTTAGACACTATCCATTCAAGGAACAAACTTATTAGGATTAGCAGTAAGTTTTTCTTATAAAAACTTTTTATTTGTTTATCGCTTTATTTAAGAATTGTTAGATAAATTTCTTACCCTCTTTTCTCGTCTAGATAAATGGCTGAATTCCACCTCCCCGGCGACCCTTACTTTCCCGGCTAAGAGAATGGAGGAGGGCTGAACGCAGAACCAGAAGCAGAACCTGAACTTCCCCTAGATAATGATCTGGCAAAAGATTTTCCAGAGGACCTTGATCCTGAGCCAAAAGTTGAGAATCTACCCCCAGTGGTTCCAATACCAAATCCTAACCCTCGTCCGACTTTTCAAGGCCCGACGCCTCCGTGGGTGGAAAGCTTGGAAACATGGAGCCAAGAGCAGAATCAACCCATGTCATTCAATGGTGACCAAAGCTTTTATGAGCTGAGTGAAGGAGGCTTAGCAGACAGGGTCTTGTCAATCCTGGTCCGCAGAGTTGCCCGAAACGAAATACAGGGCATGACAGCTCTTCATCAAATCACGGAAGCTAATGCCAATGCGAGAATGCATACCATCCGCACCATTCATCTTGAAGATGCTCGTGAGAGGTCTAGGAGAGACCACAAGGCCCTGCAGCAAGAACTAGCTGAAACTCGGGCTGAAGTCATAGAGCTCCGAGTACGCCAAAGGGTGTACGAAAGGCACCTGCTCGATGTGGAGTGTCAGCTGGCTGAACTAAGGGCTCACCCGAGGGATAATCGTCACCAGTAGGAGATATTCTACCTTTCTTTCTTGGCTTAAGGAATAGTCTTCCTATCTATGCTCCAAGTAGCACTTTTCTATGTAACCATCCTGTACTGAAAGCACTTTTTAGTTAGATCTTTATGCTGTCAAAACTTTTCTACTTCGGATATGATGTAAGACCTACTCCAAGTTCATTTTTGTCCAAACTTATTACATCTTAAATATCAATGATATTGACAGTCGGCTAATTTCTGTGCCAATCCTTGTTTAAATACTTTCATTCTACTATCGTTAGAATTCTATCTAAACCTCACTTTCGTCAAATTATTGAGCTGTGGTAAATTAGCTCAAGGATCACTTCCAATTCTAGTCGAAGGTTGGATCATGTTATCCACCAACCAACGATAGCCTAGTTCGAAATAACAATCGTCTAGTGACATTCTACGAACTTACTTCAACTCTTTACCAGTACTGCGTCATAGGGATGTATGTCAAACCGCCGAGAACAGTTTAACAAAACGAAAACTTTACCTTTACATGAATGATGACCATAATCACTCACGAACTCCTTTTATTGTCATATAGTAGAATCATGTCATCATCCAGAAAAGTCAGCCGAACGACGAAACCCCGATCCTTCATATAGACGCTGCCACCTTTCAAGCCGCGGTAATAGCTGCCGTGGCAGCTGTCCTTGCACACTTCAACGCTGGTAACGCAATCGAGGCTGTAAAAGGTGTTGACAGTTCAAATTGTTGTAACAATCCGGGAAATCAACAAATGATAACTGTTACAAACACCCAAAGCCACAAATCTGAGAATAAGAAACAAAAGCGTCAAGCCCAAAAGGAGCGCAAGCGATCTCAAAGACTTGCCATGCAACAGAAACAAGTGGCGACCCCTGCCACTTCAACACCGATCAGACCATATGAGGGAACACTCCCGAAGTGTGAAAAGTGTAATTTTCATCATAACGGAGTTTGCCGTGATTTGCAATGCATGAATTGCAATCGAATGGGGCACACTACTCGTGTCTGTAGGGCGCCGACACGAACCGTCTTCCAAGCCACTAGCATCGGGGTCAGCCCGACTTGCTATGGTTGTGGTGAAACCGGACACTATAAAAGGAATTGTCCAAAAGAGAGGAACAACGAAAGCGCTCGTGTCCACATAACTCCGACCCGACTCTTCACTTCCACCACCGATGCTGGTGCAAGCCATATTTGTCATTTATGCGGTGAGATAGGACATCTCAAGAAGGATTGTCCAATAACGAAGAACTCTGGCGCAGACGGGAAGATACTAAGGATCACTGCTGAAGGAGAGACTACTCCGGACCCACGTTGAAATTCTAGGGCGTTTTGGTATAGTAGACTTATAAACTGTTAAAAACTAGTGCAACTCGAGTCTTATCTTTTTGTGAGATCCCGTCAGTCAAGGGACTCCCGTGCTGCGTGTACTTGCTTTTGTAGTATACCTTGTTCGCAGCAGTAGTCTTGTAAGATAAAACTAAAGTACTGAAACTCTATCAAAATTGCACCATTATGTTTTTGTAACACCTTTATGATCTAGTCTAACGCCTTTTATTCCGAGTAGTCCGACATTATCATGTAACATGAGTCAAATCGATCTTCATAATGCCAGTCTCGTGCGAAAAATTCTTTTCCCCGTAATCGCCTTTCTAGCGAAGCCGTCATTCCAGAACTCCGAGATACTCATGCGAAGGGTATCTTATGTTTCGTATCCTTCCCGAAGAAACCTCCCCAGAATACCACTCGTATAGTACGTCAAGTTCAATCCGAAGACCCATACGGTTAATCTATCGCTGAGGAATGTATACACAAGGGTGGTATATAATCAAGGTTCTGCAGGCTTAGAATTGATGATTCCGCTTTAACTTCTTTTCCTTGTTTGGATGTGAGCTTAGAGAAGAATAATTTATTCGACGGCCTTTTCAATCTTAATTATATACGACTCGTATACACGAAGCTGTGATTGATGAACCAAATATGACTTCTAATATGAACTTCAGGACGGAGACTGCTCAAGAATACGAGTGATCGCGCTGCTATGCAGATAAACTCAGGAGCCAAACAAATGCCTTTCCCGCCGATCGAGACAAGAGATACAGATAGAACAGAAGTACCTATCCTCTTTCCTTACTTCATGAGTAATCGTACTTTCTTTTGGATCTTTCCGACATCTTTCCAGAAGAAATTTCGGGATTATCTCCTCAACGACAAAGTCGAGTTCAGAATCGACTTAATTCCAAGGGCTACCCCAGTAGCCAAATCACCCTATCGTCTAGCACCTACTGAGATGCAAGAACTATCCGGTCAACTTAACGAACTGCTCAGTAAGGGCTTTATAAGACCAAGCCTCTCACCCTGGGGAGCACCGGTCATGTTCGTCAAGAAGAAAGACGAATCGTTTCGTATGTGCATCGACTACGGGGAGCTCAACAAGCGTACCGTTAAGAATCGTTACCCACTGCCTCGCGTAGACGATTTGGTCGACCAACTGCAAGGGGCGAATTACTTATCAAAGATAGATCTGAGATCCGGGTGTCACAAATTATGAGTGCTAGGGGAGGATGTTCCAAAAACAGCCTTCCGAACTCGTTATGGACACTACGAGTTTGTAGTGATGCCATTCGGATTGACCAATGCGCCTGTAGTATTCATGGACTTAATGAATAGGGTATGCCGTCCTTACTTGGATCAGTTCGTCATTGTCTTCATCGATGACATACTTATCTACTCCCGAAGTAAGGAGGAACATAGTCAACATCTACGGAAAGTGTTAGAAACATTACGATCAGAGAAGCTCTATGCGAAGTTCTCTAAGTGCGAGTTTTGGATTCGAAGAGTCGAATTCTTGGGCCACATTGTTAGCGAGAAGGGAATACACGTGGACCCTTCCAGAGGCATTAAGAAGGGAAAAGGTCTAGAATTGGATATGACTAAAATGATTAAGCAATTGTCGAGGACAATCTGAGGTTTACCAAAGATTGGTTGCTCAGGGACAGTTGGAAGTATAGTGCTAATTTTGGAAGGACCATATTGACATATTCTGAAAAGAGGCATCTCTTATTCAGAAGAGATAGTCAAAATAAGAATATGGAGTTGTCTCCATAGGTGGAAGTTATCTGTGTAAGATTAGAAAACTTAATGCAAGAAGCATGTCCAAAGCAATGTACTTTGAATATGAGACTTAGTTTCCATGGAGTTGATCTCCATTGGAATACCTTATAATGACTGTTGACAAGTCTTTGTGACTTTGTACATATTCATTACAGGAGGGTCAGTGCATAAAAGTTTAAAATCTAAACAGATTTCGATAAATGATAGGAATTTGAAATTCTCACATTTTTCAATAAGGATTTGGGAGTATGGAATTAGAATCATTGAAATTATGTTCAATTGGTTTATTTCACAAAGTAAGGATCATAGACAAACATAGAGTGCATACTTAGTGTATGGCAAAGCTATTGTTTAAGAAAAACATAGTGTACATGCTTGTAGCATGGGACAACTAGTGTTTTTAATTCAAGTATAAAGTTGATAAAACCGAAACAATGAATAATGAGTAATCAGTATGGTGATAAATAAAAGTGTTTATTTATATTCATAGGGTTTGATACCATATTTGATTCATTTATTCTTGTGTTTCACTTTGTATGTTTTGACTTCCAGAATAACTAAGTCGCTCTTCCTGAATGATTAAGTTATTCAAACCATCCACAGTCGGTCATATGTTGGAAGTAGATATGAATCAAGACTGTCATGGGTTGGTTTGTAGAGGTCCAAGTTGGTAGACAAAGTGGTGCTACAACACTCATGAGTGCTCATAAGTTCTGAGTATTGGATTCAACCCGCGCTCAGTTGAATCACTTCATGGATTTTTATCACGAGTGATCATGAGACGATAATATCTTATATTCTTCAAACCTAGAGATATGAGTTGTTACTATGAGTTGGTTATACATTGATTGCACGAAAACGCATTGGTAACTCGATGTTATAAAACGTGCCTTTGTGTATGATTCAACAAGTAGTAGAATAAGCCATATGAGTCGAAGTTTATCCATTCCTTTTACCTTCGGGATAAAAGCGATATCTGTGGGCCCCTCGATGATTTAGCGATGACACATGTGAGTGCTTGGCCAAGCCAGGACTGATTTGATTTGTTCAATCAGTCAGTCATCATAAATCGAAAATCATGAAACAACAAATGGACAGAGAGAATGATTATAATCCATGTCTCAGTCCATATGATATCTAGAATGGAGGAATATATGATCCCTTATCTAATGGGCAAGTCATTGACAAGGTCAGAGTTCGACAACGGCTTTAAGAGCTACGATTGCCAGTTAGGTTTTGAAGTCATACTCAATAATAGTTTTAGACTTATCCAAGTGGGAGACTGTTGGATTAATGTCTAAGTCCATAACTATATTTGGTATGTACTTGACCCGACCCGGCATGGTCCATTTGGGTTGCACTTCACCGGCACAATTTATATGGATAGTCTTTTGAGAATAGTATATTTATGATTTATATTAATATATTATAAGTTCTAATATATTAATATGGAATCATATTATTTAATTAGTATTGATCAAGAATTAATTTAGAATTAATTAAGTGATCAAAAAGAACTAATTAAATATGGACTCTTATATATATGGAATGGGCCAAGTTCATTTAGGTTGGGCTAAGCTTTCATGGATGGTCCATGGAGCTTTTAACCCATGGATCCTATGTAAATGAAAGGTCATGGGTATTAGGGTTTACATGGATGTAACCCTAATCCTCCATAATATATAAAGGGGTCCTTGGCTCACAAAATTGGTACAAGTGTGTGAAAATAAGAGTGGGCCGATTTTAGTGTGCATACATATTCTCTCAAGTTCTTCCAAGGTGTTTTGGTGATTTGTGATTCCATTTGAGGCTTCCACACTATTGGGGCTAAGCTCTTAAAGCTTGAAGACATCAAGCTACATCAAAAGGTATATCATCTAACTAGAACTTTGTAGTATAGGTGCTTCATAATATGCTAGTTAGGATGAAACCTTGGAATAGTTAATATTTGCATGTATAATAGAGAAAACATAGATCCAAGGTTTATAGGGTTGCATATACACCATAGGAGTGTTAGAATGCTCAAAACCCAACAGTTTCAAACAAAGGATTTCATACACTTCAAACTGTGTTTCAAACAAAGGATTTCTTATACTTTCAAAGTGTTTTATCAATCAAACTGCTTTTAAATCGTTTTATAAATTGACATCAAGTCATCAATATTTATTATTAAACTCTTCAAATGTTTTACAAAACTTCTTTTTTTTTTAAATATATATATATTGTCAAATGCATGTCTATATAGGTATAGTTATATAAGTAATGTTTAAAGGACTTATGACTGATAACTCACTTTATTTCCTTTTCCTTGTTTGGATGTGGCCTGAGAGTATCGGTTATTTGTCCGAATGTCGTTTAAATATCAGTTATATATTATGTATACATATGTAGATATAAAAATACTATCAATCAGTTCAGTACCTTTGGGTAGCAAAGGCATACCTTCATTCATTCAAACTACAGAAATTACTAGTAAACTATAATAGGTATAGTTTAGGAGAATACTATCATATACAAATACTATAACAGAGAATACTAGACAGAGAATACTATAACAGAGAATACTAGACAGAGAATACTATAACAGAGAATACTATACAAAGGATACTATACAGAGGATACTATACATAGAATACTATTACTATAACAAGTATATATAACAAGATTCAGAGATAACATAATGTGAGATACTACTTCATGACACATCGACCATTTCGTTATGTCACGTTTTGTAACCAGAATCTCCTGGAGGGAGAGCGTGAGTTTGCGTATAGATCTATACTGGATTGACACAAAGATGGGGATCAAGGGGAAGCTTATGGATCTGGCTTTTGGGACTCATTTTCAGCTTAATGAAGGTATAAAGCTTTAAACTTGATCATTGATATCTTAGATCTCTTACTTGTGAGTTTTAGTTCATTTTGGTCCCAAATATGAGATCTAGTGGTCTTGATTTCATTCCACGAGCTTTGAGTTGCCCCTCTTAGTGTTTCTGAAGTTTAGGGTCCATAAAGTTGGCACCTTTAGAGTTTAAGACCATCCATGTTGAAGTTTGAGTCATTTCCATGGAAGTAGAATGTTATACTTTGAGATTTGGTCTTTTTGGGGCATGCAAAGTCACCAAGTTATTGACTTTATGGGTTTAGATGTCGTTTGGGACTCAGATCTGTGAATTCGACTTATGTATAACATCCCAAATTTAGAAGTATGATTGAAGGATTGAAAAAGTACTCAACGAGTAGGTATGCTTACTCGTCGAGTCGGAGCGGGTTTTGGTCGCAAGTTAAGTGACCAACTCGCCGAGTCGGCAGCTGGACTCGACAACTTGGTGCTGAAAAGAGAAAACCCTAATCTTAAGGGATGCACCCTATTTAAAGGACCATATGTCCTCCCTTCAGCCTCCTTATTGCCCTTGAGAGTCAGTAAACCCTAAAATCGTGTGAGCTTCCATTGTTAAAGAGATTTGAGCTTTGGAGGGGGAATTTTGAGAAGGGAACTTGAAGATCAAGAGGCTAGCATCAAGGGATTGGTATAGATCCAAAATCTACTTCAGCTTGGGCACATTTTGGAGGTAACAAGCTGTTACCTTGACTCTATTGCAATTATATCTATTTAAGAATGAGATTTGGGGGCCCTTTTTGCATGTTAAGGATCTATTTCGGGTTAGGGGTCTAGATCTGAGGTTGCTACTTCAGATCTAGACTTGTCTTGGTCCAAAAACTCACAAAGTATCAGCCTTTGGCTTGTTGGTGAAGCATCCTTGTCTTAAACCTTAGCCCTAGATTGATTTGGGCCTATAGCTCTTTGTTTCCATGTAAAGTTTGCAACTTTACGTGAGAGTCATGCCCTAGAAGAGTGGATCTACAGTTTGGAGCCCCTGCATGACTCGAAAAGCCTCTGTATGAATAAAGGACTGAAGGGACTCGGCGAGTCTGTTCTTGGACTCGGCGAGTCTGTTGAAGATATGCATGAACTCGACGAGTTGGAGGAACAACTCGGTGAGTCTGTTGAAGATTGCCGTGGAATCGGCGAGTCTGTTCTTGGACTCGGCGAGTCAGAACGCAAAACCCCAACCTCTTCTGGTTAAGACTCAGATCAGCGAGTTGAGTGGTGACTCAGTGAGTTGGACATGATAGGACTCAGAGATTGTTGAACTCGACGAGTCATGGAGTGACTCGGCGAGTTGAGTTGTGATATAAGAGTTTTCTGAAGTTGGGAACTCGGCGAGTCAGCGGGTTGACTTGGCGAGTAGGGTCAATCAGGAAATTTGACCTTGGCCAGGACTTTGACTTTGACCAGTTTGACCTTCAAGGGTATTATGGTAATTCAGATATTTATGTCAATGGATCATTGATGGCTATAGGTATTGGAGTTTGGGGCAGTGCTTCGGGATTGTGCTTTCGTGGTTCGGCTCGGCAGTTGCAAGGTGAGTTATCCTCACTATACCCAAGGGTCTAAGGCACCAAGGCCGGCCCTTTGATTTGTTATTTGAGATAGTTACTGCTGTGTTATGTTAGTTGACATCCTGGTAGATAGGATGGCTATATGATGGTATGCTCTGTTAGATCGGTATTCTGGTAGATTGGATGTGGCTATGCTTAGTGACCTGTAGTTGGTCTGACTGTCTGTATGCTGGTAGGAGATTACCTGTTATATGTGCACGTTTTGAGCAGTAGTAGAGGGTATTCCATCCCGGTAGGATGATAGGGCCCTAGTATGTTGTCTTGTAGACTGTTATATGATTATTTAATAGGTGCACATGTTTGTAGTATGTGGGCATTCCAACCCGATGGTTGAGGGCCAGGAGTATTCCATCCCGGTAGGATGATTGGACTCATAGTAGGTGGGCATTCCAACCTGATGGTTGAGGGCCTGGGGTATTCCATCCCGAGGGATGATTGGACCCATAGTAGCTATTGTATGTATAGTAGGTGGGCATTCCAACCCGATGGTTGAGGACCAGGAGTATTCCATCCCGGTAAGATGATTGGACTCATACTAGGTGGGCATTCCAACCTGATGGTTGAGGGTCTGGGGTATTCCATCCCGAGGGATGACTGGACCCGTAGTAGTTATTGTATGTATAGGTGTGTGGGCATTCCAACCCGATGGTTGTGGGCCGAGAGTATTCCATCCTGAGGATGATTGGACTCGTAGTATGTTGGCATTCCAACCCGACGGTTAAGGGCCTGGGGTATTCCAACCTGACGGTTGATTGGACCCATAGTATGCTGTTCATTGCTGTATGTGTATGGTTATGTGTGTACGGGTATTTTGGGGGAACTCACTAAGCTTTCGAGCTTACGATTTTCAGTTTATTGTTTCAGGTACATCAAGTGATCGTGGCAAGGCAAAGGCGTGATCGTACCGCTCCTCATATTTCATGATTTTGTGATTTGGTTCTGGGGATACTCTGATGTTTAAACTATTTTGAAAACAAGTTGTAATAACTTAATGGTTTTTGAATGGGTTAAAATGTTTTAAATTGGCCTGAATTTTATGGGTGTTACATTATGGCTTAAAGCAGTAAGTGCTTAATGGCAAAATCGGATTAAGAGGGAAGTACGCTGGGCGTACAAGCCAGTACGCGCAGCGTACTGCTGAGTACGCCCTACGTACCCAGTCAAGTTGGACTTCGTATTTTGGGCTTCGGGATTGGACCATTTCTTGGGCTAGGTTGCTGTGGGGCTTCGTGGGCCATTTGGAAACAAGGTTTTGGACTAAGGAAATTTACTGGACTTGAGGAAAGGCCATTAGAAAGGTCCGGGCCCAATTTGGAAAATTGGACCATAATTTGGCCTGGATGATTATGAGATATTGTGCCATTGGAATACCAAGAGTTTGGACTAGAATATATGGATATGACTTAAGGTAAGACCATGTAGGGGTCTGGGCCCAATTTGGAAAATTGGGCCATATGTTGGGCTTCGACCCATTACTTGACTTTTGGGGCTTTGGAGTGTGAGTTGGGCCTTGGGCTTGAAACAAGCTAGGTTGGGGGTAAAGTAGCCTTTTACCCCAAGCATGGACTTGTGGTTATGTATTGGAACCCAATTTCTAATTGGGTGTCGTTTTGATATTGACAGTTCGAGAATCTATCAACCAGCAGCTGGAGTTTTATCTGCGGGACTTCAGCAGTTCCAGGTGAGTTATCCTCACTATATCAACAGGGTCTAAGGCACCAAGGCCGTCCCTTTATGGATTTGTATCCGTATTATGGCATGATATGTTTATTGATTACATCCTGGTAGTTAGGATGGTGATATGCTTATGCTTAGTGACCTGGTTAGGTCGGTGTCCTGGTTATAGGATGTTGCTATGATATATGATAAGTTAGATCAGTTTGATTGTTATATGTGTTATGCTAGCGGATGATAGTTATGTGCACATGTTTATTTGATTGGGGATGGGTTGAGGCGGTCCTGCTTTGTGCTGAAGGCCAACATATCCAGGGCGGACCGAATAGACTACAAACCTGGAAGGGTATGATAGTCAGACCGAAGGCCCGATGAGCAGTCCAGATAGGCTGAAGGCCTTGCGAGGCGGTCCAGACGTGCCGAAGGCTCAGAGAATGGTCCAGATAGACTAAAGGCCTGCGAGGCGGTCCAGTCAGGCTGAAGGCTCATTATGCATGCTGTTCTGTATTTGTTATATGATATGGTTATATTTGTATGGCGTTGGTATTTTGGTTAAACTCACTAAGCTTTGGGCTTACAGTTGTTGATTTTGTTTCAGGTACTTCTGATGATCGCTGGAAGGCGAAGGCGTGATCGTGCACCTCCTTACATTTTCATGATTTGATTATGGGGATACTCTAATGCTTAAACTATTTTGAAAACAAATTGTAATAACTTAATGGTTTTAAATGTTTTAAAAAGTTTTAAATTGGCTTGAATTTTATGGGTGTTACAAGTTGGTATCAGAGCCTTGGTTTGAGTGAATTGGAGGAACACTCGTGTGAATCCAGTCTCAAATCAAGGAAACATTTTCAAAATGATTTCTAAATGGTTTTAAAAATAAGTAAAGGAGGATGCAGAGTGTACGATCAGCCGGAGCCAGTAAGTAGACCCCAAAATACCATGCATATATTTGATTATGTGATATGTGAGGACATCATGCTAGTACTAGGCTCGGGATATTCAGGAATTGCATGATAGAATTGCCTGATTATATGATGCCTGATAGCCTAGGGTTTCATTACATGAAATTGACATCATTACTGTAGTTGCTTGTGTATGCATCACGGCTATACATAATTAAGATCTTATAGCATGAGAATGTTTGGTATGACCTTAATTCATGTTCTTGTTTGATGAAGGGCTTAGGGTAGGATCAAGTATTCGAAAGTCTATGGGGTCCAGCGTTATGTATGGCTAGCATACACGAGTGCTGCAGGGTTGGTGAAAGTTTCATGGGGGTGGGTTGTGAGAGGCCGGGAGGCCAGTTATGAGATAGTTAGCATTCCTCTAGTAGTGAGGATTGATCGCTCGCTATGTTTATGTATATTGTTAGGGTGTTGTGGTGACACTTGAGACAAATATAGGTAGGTGTGGAAGGTAGTATGGGCTCATACTACTGAAAGCACAGGACCCATATGCGTAGCAAGGAAGTCACAACCCCTGGGGTTTAGTTGGAGTTGGTTCCCTGTTATTATATGGATTATCCAAGATCTCTCTGGTGTATTATCATAATGGTGGTTACGAGACGTCTTGAGACCGGATTCGGGTCAGGATCGGGAGCTAGCAGCCATGATAGGCCAGCATTGTCAGAGGATCGTATCAGGGAGATTGTCCGAGGTCAGATTCCAGAGATGTTTGGGTCTATCAAGACCGCCATGATTGAGTATTTCGACGAGCGCTATGCAGCCATTGCTGAGACGGCTGGCGCAACAGCTTCAACAGCTGTAACGACTACAGGGGGAGGAGCTGGTCGAGCTTTCCAGTACTGAGACTTGTTACTGGACGTATTCTGTTGAGCAGAGGGCTGCAGTTACATGGGATCAGGGAGATGTTCTATACTCGTTACATTCTGCGGGTTGAGCGGGAGAGGCTAGCGTAGGAGTTTCTGGATTTGAGGCTTCGGGGGTTTTGCTTGAGGCCGGAATGTGAGTTGCGGGGACTCTAAAAGGGGGTGATGAGTATGTTTAGGTGGGGTTTTGCAGCTAGAAGCAGAATGGTTAATTGATGGATTGGAATGTCATTTTCTAGGGCAAGGATTGTGCCATTTCAGTTTTTCGAGCTCGAAGGAATGTGCGGGCTTGTGACCCCAGGATCAGGTGGTATTCCAGCTCGGGGTCAGTTGGTTGCAGGGGTTGGCGACAGTATGTCAGCACTGGTGAGCGTAGGTAGGTCGATGTGACATAAGTATCTTGTGAGATCCGATTCACATTGGATCTATTGTATCAGGCAACCAGGATTGATGGTACGATCTTTTGCACTTTCGGAATTAGAGACTATGTCTTGGGAGTAGTAGTAGCCTAGTTCAGGGCAGATGTTGTTTCAGCTACTGCGGTTCAGCTGTGGACGATTGAGCTGGTGAGTGTGTCAGGGTGCGAGAACCTGAATGTTATGATTCCTAGAGCCCGAGCGCGGAATATCGATTTGGAGTACCTTGAGAATAGAGGTTTAGATCAGGTGCATATATGGGAGGGTCCTGGGAAGAGACCCAAGGTTTCGAATCAGTTTTCGAGAGGCCAGCAAGGCTATATACAGTGTAGCATGAGCGGGAAACCGTACGATGGAGTCATCGCTCCGGGAGTACGGGTTGCTACCAGCGTAACATGATTGATTGTGTTAGTAGGTGACATTGCGAGTGGGCGCTCGACTTTGGGTATGTCCGATCTGATGGGTCAGTGGTACGATTTTGGACCATTGTAATGAGGCAAGAGTGTTGTAAGACTGTGGGGTAGCCTGTAGCATTTACCGGTCCATAGGCAGTGGTAAGATGGTGGTAAATTGTATTCGCCTTCAGATTTCTTTGGAAAAAAGGGCTCCTTGGAAGTGAATGGATAATCCAATTGGTTAAGAATACAAGAGTGTTTTTCAAGATTTCCAGAGCCGAATGATCATTGTGTTTGAATAACTATGGGGCGCTTGTGGTGTTCAGCGCAGGATTTTGGCGGGCCTTGCATATTGATAGAAATGGATCGGAGATCCATAAGGTGTAAGAGGTGAAAGAGCATCATCGAGTCCAAGTGGGGGAGAAACAAGTGGCCGTTTAGGCCTAGGTTGGGTTGGTGGGAGCTCAGGAAACTCCCAATCGCCGGTTGGCATCGCCTTGATTATGCATAGTGAGCAGTGGGAATCCATAGGTGCGACCCGAACTCCTGATGGGACATAGGATTCGGCTCGGGAGGTGCGACGATGTGATAGTGGAGTATGGAAAGGCCATGGGTGGTAAGCATGATTGGAGGGAAGTAGTGTTAGGCTGTGATAGGATCGTAATATTCGTCGGTTCGAAGTAGACTATTTATGAGATGGTCACAAGCATGGAAGGGGGATCAGCTCGTGCTTTGGGCACGCCGGCCAGGGTCGTCAGGGAATCATTCTTTGTTTGAGATTGAGGATCTTCAGTGTTCGTGGGCGAGCTTGGGTGATTATGGAAATTCAGGTTGGAACTGGTAGAGATTGTTGAGTCAAGGGTTTGGTAATCAGAAGGATGTGGTGTGAGATGCAGGTGCTGATTCATTGATGTTGGGTCATGAGTGGGTATCAAATCGGTTTTGGGTAAGATCTTGAGTCGGGTATCACACATGTTTAGTGCATGATTTTTCGTTCCAGCAGAACATGGATTGAGATATTTACACGCTGAGGGCACCAATCGTCAGGGTCAAGAGTAATGGGTGGGTTTAGTTGATGGTGGTTTGAGTTATTGTGATGTGTCTTGGGTTGGTTTTATATGTGAAAGAGCCATTGCATGTCTGAAGTGAGGAAAAGATGGGTTGTTGAAGACCAGGTGGGAGGTGAGTCTGCAGTGGGTCATGTAGCGTTCATTCTGTTAGCAGAAGTTTGATGGAAGGGAATGGAAGCAAGTTCGGCCAGTCGGTTTTCTTTTTCGGGAGACGCATGTGACTGTTGTTTGTGTGTGTCTTTTGGTTCAGCAATTGGTGAGGTGTCCGGTGTTTCGGGTAGTGGGCAGACAATTTGGGACCAGGGAGGTCTTGATTTCGTCTGAGAAGCAGCATATGGTAGCATGATGAGTTGAAGTGGGTTTATGACTTGGGATTCGTGTGTGGAGTTGCTTGGATTCGGGGTATACACTAAGTTGTTTGCAATTGGATTAAATAATCTCAGAGGGGCTGACATGATCATGTTGCGCAACTCCCGTCTGAGTCTAACTATTGCAGGGATGAGTCTCCTACTCGAAGGATTATTTGAGCCTCATGTCAAGTTGAGCATTCTGCAGCCGCATTTGATCAGTAACCTTGTTCTTTTGGAAGCCTCAAGGTATTACGGGTGGGAAGTATTCTATTTAGGATGGTTTTCTTATGAAATAAGTTCGATGATGGTTTAGTGTGGGCGATTGTCGGGAAGCTAGATCATTTTGAAGTTTCGAGCTCGGAAGTATAAAAAGATTTTTATGCAAGAAGGTTTAAGGTTCGTTCCTTTTCAGGAGGGTAAGTTCTTTTAGGGTTGGTATCAGGAAACCTTGGGAAGGCTGTATTTAGTCTGGATTGTGGATGTATGGACCAGATTGTTGGATGTGTTGGAAAGGTAAGGACGAATTTCGAGGACAAAATCTAATTCAAGTGGGGGGAATTGTAACACCCTGTTCCGAATTGACTTCTAGTCTGGGGCTGTGGCCCAAATATCAGTCATCATAAGGATTAGGGCTTTTGAAAAGGGTAGGATCTAGGCCCATTTGGGTGCGGGTGATGTATTAAAACTGATCCGGGTGTTCGATTTCGTGTTTTGGAGCCTAGGGGGTATTTCGGTAAAGTGTCAGTTGGGCTTTTGTGAAAAATGGATTTTTGTTCGGAAGGTTTTAAGAAAGGTATGAGTTGATAGAAGTGTAGGGCTTCTCGTTACCTTTCCGTGGATATAAGGATCGTCGGAAACGAGTTTATAACGAAGAAGTTATGGCCTTCGGAAGTTTCGTGGTTTTCAGGCTTAGCCGAGTACGCGGGACGTACACAAAGAGTACGCGGGGCGTACTAGTGAAGAAGGTAGTACGCGGGGAATAGCTTGGAGTATGCTGTGCGTACTGACTAGGATGGTCGCGAAGGTTCCCAGGAGTACGTTGGGCGTACTCTAGTCAGATCAGAACCCTATTTTAGGATCTTGGACCCTAATTAAGCTCCTTATCTCATAACCTAACCCTAATATCTTCAGCCTCCACCCCTCTAAACCCTAAAAATCTTCCTCAATCACTCATGGTGGAATTTTGAGCGTATGGAGTCCATTTTTGGAGTGTTTGGTCCATTTTCAAGAAAGTGGAGCTTGATGCAAAGATGGGGATCAAGGAGAAGCTTATGGATCTGGCTTTTGGGACTCATTTTCAGCTTAATGAAGGTATAAAGCTTTGAACTTGATCATTGATATCTTAGATCTCTTACTTGTGAGTTTTAGTTCATTTTGGTCCCAAAGATGAGATCTGGTGGTCTTGCTTTCACTCCAGGAGCTTTGAGTTCCCCTCTTAGTGTTTTTGAGGTTCAGGGTCCATAAAGTTGGCACCTTTAGAGTTTAAGACCATCCATGTTGAAGTTTGAGTCATTTCCATGGAATTAGAATGTTATACTTTGAGATTTGGTCTTTTTGGGGCATACAAAGTCACCAGTTATTGACTTTATGGGTTTAGATGTCGTTTGGGACTCAGATCTATGAATTCGACTTATGGCTTAAAGCAGTAAGTGCTTAATGGCAAAATCGGATTAAGAGGGAAGTACGCTGGGCGTACAAGCCAGTACGTGCAACGTACAAGCCATTAAGCGAGTAAGCACAACGTACTGCTGAGTACGCCCTACGTACTCAGTCAAGTTGGACTTCGTATTTTGGGCTTCGGGATTGGGCCATTTCTTGGGCTAGGTTGCTGTGGGCCTTCGTGGGCCATTTGGAAACAAGGTTTTGGACTAAGGAAATTTATTGGCCTTGAGGAAAAGGCCATTAGAAAGGTCCGGGCCCAATTTGGAAAATTGGACCATAATTGGGCCTTGATGATTATGAGATACTGGGCCATTGGAATACCAAGAGTTTGGACTAGAATATATGGATGTGCCTTAAGGTAAGACCATGTAGGGGTCTGGGCCCAATTTGGAAAGTTGGGCCATATGTTGGGCTTCGACCCATTACTTGAATTTTGGGCCTTTGGAGTGTGAGTTGGGCATTGGGCTTGAAACAAGCTAGGTTGGGGGTAAAGTAGCCTTTTACCCCAAGCATGGACTTGTGGTTATGTATGTATTGGAACCCAATTTCTAATTGGGTGTCGTTTTGATATTGACAGTTCGGGAATTTGTCAACCAACAACTGGAGTTTTATCTGTGGGACTTCAGCAGTTCCAGGTGAGTTATCCTCACTATATCAACAGGGTCTAAGGCATCAAGGCCGGCCCTTTATGGATTTGTATCCGGATTATGACATGATATGTTTATTGAGTACATCCTGGTAGTTAGGATGGTGATATGCTTATGCTTAGTGACTTGGTTAGGTCGGTGTCCTGGTTATAGGATGTTGCTATGCTATATGATCTGTTAGATCGGTTTGATTGTTATATGTGTTATGCTAGCGGATGATAGTTATGTGCACATGTTTATTTGATTGGGGATGGGTTGAGGCGGTCCTGCTTTGTGCTGAAGGCCAACATACCCAGGGCGGACCGGATAGACTACAAACCTGGAAGGGTATGATAGTCAGACCGAAGACCCGACGAGCGGTCCGAATAGGCTGAAGGCCTTGCGAGGCGGTCCAGACGTGCCGAAGGCTCGGAGAGCGGTCCAGATAGACTGAAGGCCTGCGAGGCGGTCCAGTTAGGATGAAGGCTCATTATGCATGATGTTATGTATTTGTTATATGATATGGTTATATTTGTATGACGTTGGTATTTTGGGTAAACTCACTAAGCTTCGGGCATACAGTTGTTGATTTTGTTTCAAGTACGTCTGATGATTGCGGGAAGGCGAATGTGTGATCGTGCACCTCCTCATATTTTCATGATTTGATTCTGGGGATACTCTGATGCTTAAACTATTACGAAAACAAATTGTAATAACTTAATGGTTTTAAATTGGCTTGAATTTTATGGGCGTTACAGTTGCTTTCACATCCACTGCAACTTCATATTCTTAACGACGCGTCTAAGGAAAAACATGTGCTCAACTGTGGGGAAGACCCTAGAAATTGCTAGTATGATACCCTATCGAGACAATATTCATTAAATTCCATGAGTGGGTTGTTTTAGCCTCTACAATTGCATAAGCAACATGGAAAATGTCATTGTTTGCATCCAGTGCAACACCGGTAAAGCCGACAAAAATCGACCTAACTCGTTAACCTAACCCAAAATTAACAAATTGAGTTGAGATTTCAACCCATTTAAGTTTAATAGGTCAACCCGCCAAACCCATTTAGTTAAATAGGTTGGGTTGAGTAAAACTTATCAACGTTTTCAACCTGCCAACCCATTAAACTTTAATGTATATTTAATTTAATAATTATTTCAATATTATCAGGTATTGATCTAAGTATTAATTTATAAATTATAATATTATATTATAATTTATGTTTTAAAAAAATGCAATCCTAATTTTCATCTTTTTTCTTGTCACCGACAACACTAGTCATTCTACAAAATCACTTTAGAATTAAAAAAATTTAATGTTAGTTTAACAATTTATATGTATTTGTGAATTGAGATTGTGTTTTTTTCATAGTTTGAATTTTTATTTAAGTTTGGAACTAATTTAAGTGGTGTAATATTGGTTAATTTATTTTTTTGTTTTTATTTTAAACGGGTTAACCCATTTATGTAATAGGAGGGTTGAGTAATACATAAACAAGTCAACCCGTTGACAACTTATTTATCTGAAATGTTGGGTTGGGTTGGGAATATCAACATTTTTAAATAAACAGGTTGAGTTGGGTTGGAATGTTCGACCTAATTAATAAATGGGTTGAACCCGAACCCAACTCAGATCTACTCATTGTCAGCTCTAAAACAACGACAAGGGATTGACCTGGAAATGACCCCTTCATAAAGGCTCCATCTAGTCCTAACAAATCCCTTCTTCCTGCTATAAAACATTATTTTAAAGGCCCTAAACATACATAGATCCTTTTAATTTTTCTTGTTTCCATATTCATTTATAGTTGTGTCTTCATTGGTCCTTTACAACTCTAACATAGCCCTTTAACATATTATATTGCTTCTCACAGTCACCATGTAATATCTTTATGCTATAAACTTTGCTATGAACACCTTCATCCTTGAAATTTGTATCTTGTATTTTTATAGGAGGTCCTCTTTAAAAGCAGCAACATGGATATTAGGATCAGTACATACTTGGTGTATGATTTGGTTTGCGAGAAAACCTTGTGTGCAACTTTTAATAATCCTGCTGGGAAAGCAAGTGTGATGGTTAATAAATGTTTTTACCATAGTTGTCAAAATTGCGATCCTGATCGTAGGATCGTACGATCCTACGATGCTAGATATGAAAAACGAGTCGGATCATAAAAGGGTCGTATTTGGGGTAGGATCGCAGGTAGGATCGTAGGATCGGGATCCGATCCTACCTTCCCTTGATTTTATTTATTTATTGTTATTATTTTTGCAAATGAATTTTTTTTACCACTTTATGTCTTTTACCCTTTACCAATTTACCGTTTATCATTGTGTGTTGTGACTTATGACTAATATTTTGAAGTTTTATAAATTTTAAACGAAAAATTGAACGTTTGAAATATTTTTCATGTTTTAAAATTATAAATTAAAATTATGTATTATTTTGTGGGATCTTAGGATCTCGATCCCAATCTTGCAAACCCAAAAACGATCCTATGTAGGATCCAGATCATAACAACCTTGGTTTTTACCATCTAATTATCATCTACTCTAGACCTAGATACTTGAGATGAAGAGGGACATCTAACTGATTTTGAACTTCCATAAAAGCCCCTTCATTTTCATGATTCTTTTCTTGTGACATCCTTCATTTTATATTAACTTTGAAAACCAAATTAAATAAGAGTTTAAAACAAAAATCTTTATTTATTAAGGAAGTTTCCCGTTTACTAAAACATTTTTCAAAACATTTTCAATTTCAAAACTTATGGGATGTCAACCGAGATATCAAATCATAAACAAAAGCATAAACTAAAATAGTCAAACATAATACATAATACATTGACTAAGAATTTAGGTCGTGGAATCTCCATATCTCTCGGTTTCTAAAACATCATCTACTAAGGGGGTGTTTGGATAAGGAAAAAATAGACTGCTTATTGCTTATTGTTTAATCTCACCACAATAAGCAAATTTAAGTGTTTGGATAGGAGTCTTTAAAAATCAGCTTATTGCGGTAGGAATAAGCTAAATAAGCTGATTTTAATAAGCAAGGGGAGGAATGCTTATTGCTTATTGCTTATTGGTCATTTTACTCATATAAGCTGTTTTGTTTGCCAAACACTTAAGATGCTTATTGCTTATTGCTTATTCCCACCGCAATAAGCTAATCCAAACACATTTTAAAAAAATGTTTATTCCCACCGCAATAAGCAAATAAGCAATAAGCTAATAAGCTAAAAGCTATTTATCCAAACACCCCCTAATGGTCACCATTTTACCCTTCTATTTAAAAATTGCTATTTTAGCAACTTAAGTTAATAAGTACTAGTTCATCTCATTTTCATCCAATTTCCTTATGTGCCATAAATATTTCAATACACATAATATAAACCTACATGCTTGGTAAAATTCTTTATATTTTAGATGTCGAAACCATATGCTAATGATTGAACAGATCGTTTAATGCACTTACAATATAAAAACTAATCTACCATTAACACATACTCTTGACAATTTCTGTATGCAATGATTATCATGAACACAAGAGAAAAGGCAGGCATCATCGCCAAGTCTTAAGAACATTCAAACACCAGATAGATAATCAAGAGATGCTAATCCGATGAACTCAAAAACAAAACCAAGCGCAAGCATCACTACTCTGTTGATCTCAAAAATAAAACACAAACATAACTAATAAAATTTTCAAAAAAAGAACATTAAACATCATATTCAGTCTGATCAAAATCCAAAATCAAGATTAAACACAAATTGAAGGTTCAATCAAAGTTTTCAGAAAATAGAAATTTGAACATCATACAATTTACACTCTGGTTTCATAAATTGAAGGTTCAATCAAAATTTTCAGAAAATACAAATTGAAGGTTCAAAAAATTTCAAGTATAGACCGATATTGAAGGTTTAGAAAATAGATTCCAGAGTTCTAATTTTTCAGAAAATAGATTGCAGAAAATCAGAGAAGATAAAATCGATTTTTAGAGTTCAAACCTACCAAGGGGGCGCCGAGGGAAGACACTTTTTTTTATCTGAGCCGAAAAGCGCCATCTCTGATTCGGTAGGAGGCAATGGGAAGCATATCAAACGCTCGAACCATTCAGATGCAGAGCCATTAAGAGGCTACCAATCAAACACCCCCTAATGTACAAAAAATGCTACTCCATTAATTACAACTATTATGGACGTCCTTTACATCAGATATATCAGTTTTATAGTCTACATGTTGCCTAACGTTTTATGAGAATCAGAAGGTTAACGTATTAATATTGGAGAAAAAACATATTAAGAATTGTATACTTTAAGTTTAATTGTCAAAAACGAGCTTTCCATATATTGGAAATATATCCTTATTTGTTCAATCAAGTTAGGATTGAATAAAAAAGGTCCGATTCCAATAAATAGCACTACAGTTTCACTTCATTTTTGGTAATTGAATTTATATCGGAAGTTGAATGGTTTTCAAAAGTTGGGCGGTTTTAGTAACAATTTCAAAACTCGAATGACCAAATTGGAAATAAAGTAAAATATATTGCTATTTATTGCAACTTTCCCAATAAAAAGATATAATTGGATAAACAATAAATATTCTACATCAAAAGGTGATCATATGTAATCAAGTTTTAGAATTACCATCGAAATAGCCACATGAGTTATCTGGAAGACATCCAGACATGCTACAACGCTTCCATCTGACAAAAAAAGTAAATAAAAATCTGATGCAAATTGATATTAATTTTGGATATTATAAAAAGGTAAAGCCCACCTTTGTCTAAAACAGGAAGATGTAAGAATTTCTCATCATGCATTATATGTAGTGCTTCAAGAATCGTTGTGTCCACCGTTGCACATGTTGGATTTGGCGTCATAACCTTAAAGAAAGAAGATTTTTTTTATAAAAATACAAAAATTTCCCATGTATTAAAAAAAGAAATATTACAAAAGAAACCCTAGGAGTTTAGATGTGCATTTTAGAAGTAACTATTTAATTAGAACCAAGTAAAAGAAACATCAATGTATTTTCATTTATTTGTGTATTATAACACCTTATTTTCATTTCTTTCTATTTCAACATTCTAATTTCATTATTTTTCCTTACAAGGCATTAACTTTTAGCTATACAATTGAAGTCCTCAAAAAAATTAACAAGTTGTAAAAATATAACCTTTCCAACAAATGTCAACTCAGGAGGAAGATTTTGTGCCACAACTCGCATGAGTAGATCCTTTGAACTGAAAACAACCAAAAACACTATTAATATAGTACAAGCAAGCAATAAGAGTGTCATCGAGCTGAGTCAACTCGAAGCTAACCGATACCAACTAAAAAAAATATTGGAAACCGATGCATTTTTAAACTAAAAACTAAAAAGCCTAAAATATAAATAACGAATCAAGGTCATAGTCAAACAATAATCTTACGTTAATATGCCCTGAATAATGTTTCCAGCCATAATTATAACAGAACTAACTTGCAATTCCTTCATCCTTTTAGCAGCAGCATAAACTGGATCTGATGCCATAACAATTGCGACCCTGGGACATAATGAAGCTACCAAATTAATTTAGTACACATGAATGGAAATATATTCCAAAAAAAGTAATTAAAAAAAAATACTTGGAATTTTCGGTAATGATGGTTGACAAAGAGGACCGGAACTTTTGGTTACTTAGCGTCTCCACAAAAGTAGAAGGTGCTGAAAAATGATTTTAAATCATCAGTCATAGACCCACAACGATTAATATATAATGACACTGCATTATGAAATGCAGTTTAGGTAATCAATTTTAAAGTACCCAAACAAGTAGTTTTTTGAAATGTCATTAATATTTAATCACAATATTTTCATTGATAATTTAAATACTCACCGGTCAAATTATTTCCCGATTCGCGTTCCACAGTTTTTTCAATTCCAGATATAACATCATAGAGGCACTTTTTAATATCCAATGATCCAATAACTTCACCATTTTCAACAACTGGGAGATGCCTAAATTTTCCTGTTTTTGTAATAAATAAGAAAATATAAATATATGAAACCACATGAAAGTTGAAACTAAACTAACCTTGGATCATCTTCTGAAGGGTATCCATTGCCAAAGAATCAGAAGAGACAAAAATAGGATATTTTGTCATAACTTTTGATACTATTGTTTGGTGTGGGCTTAGTTTTTCTGCAACAACTCTAGTCGCTATATCCTAAAGACAATGATAGTCAAATAGTTAGAGAACAGAAGAGAAAACCATGCAAGGAAAGTTCAAAAAAAAATGTAAGGAATACCAAAAGAGAAAATAAACACTTGTTTTTCAAGGAATGACACAACAGCCTGGTTTTGGCTTATCAATATAACAAATATTGCAATTTTTTAATTATGATTATAGATTACGGGTATATATTCTAATTTTCATACCTTTCCGGTGACTATTCCGCAAAGCAAACTATTAGCATCTGTAAATATCGCGACATTAACACGACGAGCTGCCATTCTCCTACAAACATCTAACACAGGGGTTTCATCCGGCATTGTGAGGACCTTTGACAACCTAAACTTTTTCACCATCCTCTCGCCACTAACCAATCAAAAACAAATATTTATTAAAATACCATACAAAAAATAAAATAAAAACACCATATAACTCTCCTTCTAGCATGAACAATTACTTATATTCAATTCATGACATTTATGCTCATGGAGAAATAATTCATAAATAGTATTCCTAAGAACAAGCTAATAAAACGGACAAATGCATTAGAGCAATTTGAGTACCTTCAACCCATCTCAATTAAGCTGTCATGTCGCTAGGTAACATATAAAAGATTGATTAATATGATTGATCTGACGAGGGAATAGGCGAAGGGGATTTCAATGCATAGTGGCTCCGAGGGAGATTGTTCCATTTTCCGATTGAGTTGATAACGATTTTTTGATGGTAGTAAACGGATTGTTTCGTCTATACATCGAATTGTTCCCTCGACGAGCTACGAGCCTACGACCCTTGGCTTCTCATTTTTTTGCTATGATGCTTCCCCTCCGATTCTCACTATGAAAAGGGATTTTATGAGGTATGAAATCGACATGGGTTTTTCAAGATTCCATGGAGGACCTCATTCCATTACATACTCTGGCGAAACAAGAAAATTGATTCTCATGTATGGTGAATTCTAACAATTTGAATCGATTCTTTTTCTTTTGCTTAATTTTGTTTTTTTTCATTTACATTCTCTGCTTCAATTCAATTTTTCTGTACCAAACACACCCTTAACGCCTAAAAAATGATGATAAATCATGTTAGAAGGTGTTTGGGATTGCTTTTTGAAATAACTTACCGACTTATTGGCTTTT
The DNA here is from genome assembly GCF_052849685.1 of Lactuca virosa. NCBI lineage: Eukaryota > Viridiplantae > Streptophyta > Magnoliopsida > Asterales > Asteraceae > Lactuca > Lactuca virosa. Next base: position 171,344,337 of record NC_136427.1, on the reverse strand, counting down.
TTAAAAAGCCAATAAGTTAAAAAGGTGTTTGTGTAACACCTGTTGTTTTGTTTTCCAGGTATGAATTGTTTTTGTGTTGAATTATCTAAGATTGAGATTTAGGGTTTCAGACAGAACGCGACACGACTTCTATATGTCGCGGCGCGAGCCACGTCAATAAGTAGTGACGTGACCATGTAGTGGTCGCGACGCGAAGCCGCTAGGGCCAAAACCATAGGTCTCGGCCCTTGAGCCCTATATAATGGTGCTAACTTTTAGGGTTTCATCTTATTCACTAGCCTCCACCTATGAAACGTCCATTGTGAAACCTTGGCCTTCATGCAAGTGTTCTTGACTGTTGGTGACCTTGGAAGTGTGTTTTGAAGGAGATCAAGGTCTTTGGTGCACGAGAATCCTCGCAAGTGTAAATTCAGCTTCCTTATCCTCTTCTGGACTCATTGTGAGTACAAATATCCTTGCTTTATTCGTTTTTATGCTTAGATCTAGGTCTTAAGGGGATTTTGGACCCTTTTATCAATATAGACTTGATGTTCTTGGGGTTTGAGCAACCCCAGAACCTTAGAACAGATTGGAATGATCTTCCGTCCATCTTCGAGTAGTAAAAAGTGTGTACATGGGTTCCTTTTGAACCATGCACAAACTCTTGACCATTTTGAGCTTATCTTGATTCAGGGTTTGAAGTTGTGAGTGATTAAGCCTAGGATCTGGACAAATTTTGAAATTTTCTTCATTATAACCCTTAGAAGAATCATATATGATGATTTGGGCTTTGGTCTTATAAGGTTAAGACCTTAATAAAAATTGGCTGATTTACCGATATTCGTGATGCGACCAGTAGGGTGCCACGAAAAAGTCGCGATGAGCATTCGCGACTGTTTTGTCCATTAGTGATCACGACGTGACCAGGATCTGGGTCGCGCCGCGTGGCCCTTGACCATTGACTTTGACCTGTTGACCGTTGACTTTTTGACCAGTTTACCTTTTGGTCAAACTTGGTGAGTATAAGCCGTAGGCCGAGGTTTGACCTCCGGTTTTTTTTATCTAGGTGCTTCGTGAGATTGATTCAAGCGTATTTAAGTGTGTAGCATTGATTCTTTAGCTTTCTCTTCAAGTGAGTTATCTAACTATACTATGTATTACCGTTTATATAGCCTTTGTATGTTAAGATGTAGATGTATTGTAGTGAGTCGATTAGGCAAGTGGGACAATATAGTCTTTTTCCTGTTGATTATTTGATTGTTTGATTGTATGATATGTCAACATATTATGTTTGAGGAGTTAATGGTGGATCGAAAGTAGATCTGAAAGCCTAAATTACTCGTTTCTATGGTTAGAAATACACTAGAACTGTTAACCATTGTGATGGATAAACATGCACTAAAGCTATTAGTCATCGTTATGAGTAGACGTGCACTAAAGCCATTAGTCACTGTTTGATCAGGTGGATCTGCATTAGAGCTACTAATTTTCTGATATGTAGTATCTTTGTATGCATTGTATGTGTATTATGATATGTAGTATCTTTAGGAACTCGCTAAAATTTATGCTTATAGTTGTTGATTTAATCTTTTTCAGGTAGTTCCTCTACTTAGGGGAATGCTCCAACTTAACTCTATGGCATGCGTATTGCTACTAATTTACTATAGACTTCCAATGTTATGATGTTTTGATACATTTTTATAATATGGCTTGATGATGTTTTGGAATGGTTACAACCTTGATTTACTTATATTATAAATATATACAAAAACAAACTTCATGTATGTAAGGACTATTATTGTAGCTAAAAGTATAGTCTTTTATGCATAATATACAAGTACATTAATGCATGAAATATATTTTCAATCCCTTAACTTTATATAACCTATCACTTTTAACCCTTTTATTTTGTAAAATAATATTTTTCATATTTTTACTTTTAAAAATTCCACTTTCACCCCTCCACCTTCAACTTTGTATAATATCATTTTCACCTCTTCGCTTTCTAGAGTATCCTACTTATCCTGTAGTATATATAAATACGATTTTCCCTCATCTACTTTTTAAAATGCATTTTCCATCACTCCCATTTTAAAATGTTACTTTGAGCCTCTCCACAGAGAAAATGTACAATGTACACCTATGTCAATACGTAAACATGACTTTAACCCCTCAACTTTGTATAATACATTACTTGCAACCTCTCACCCCCTCCACCTTCAACTTTGTAAAATATAACTTTCATTTTTTTTATTTTCTAAAGTTTCCTACTTATCCTGTGGTATATATAAATACGATTTTCCCTCATCTACTTTGTAAAATGCATTTTCACCGCTCTCATTATTAAAATGTTATTTTGACCCTCTTAACAGAAAAAATACACAATGTACAACTATGTCAATGCGTAAAGTACGACTTTAACCCCTCAACTTTATATAATACGTTGCTTACAACCCCTTTATTTTGTAGAATATGTTCCATTCCTTTACTTTTTAAAATATGACTTTCACCTTCTCCACCTTCAACTTTATAAAATGTCACTTTCACCCCCTTCATCTTTCATCCCCAAATTTGTATAACCGGTCACTTGCAACCCCTCGATTTTGTAAAATGATATCTTTCATCCCTTCACTTTTTAAAATATCATTTTCACCCCCCTCCACCTTTAACTTTATAAAATGTCACGTTCACCCCTTCATTTTCTAAATTTCGTGTTTATCCCCCGTTCTATATATAATATGATTTTCCCTCATATACTTTCCTAATACACAACAAAAACACATAAAAAATCGCGGTAAAGCACAAGCTCAATTACTAGTTATATATATGTAGCAACTTTCAGCAAAAAATTCACATACCCTGCATTTGAATAACCTACATGATTCGTAGGGGACCTCTGCCGCCTTTGGTTAGGAGAAGTTGAAGAACCTACATCAGATAGGCTAGGTGGTGGATGAATACTGGAGCCCTGTGAATTGTAGAGGTACAATGTTAGTAGGATTTGTGGAAAGTCTATTTCATCAACATGAACCATTTCACTTTCTTTTAATTATGATTCTTTTCGTATATTAATATTCTTAGAAAATCTTTTCTATTAATAAATAATATTAATGTAAAGAATATTTGATCCATTAGTTATTTTACTATGACTTTATTATAAGCGATATTTTTGTTAAGTAAGATATAAAAAACTATTATACTTAGATAAAAATAAAAAATATATCATTAACATTTCCATTCTCCATATGAAGATTATATAGCGTCATAGACGATTGTATGCTGAATGTGAAGGGATGAAGTGCCCCAACATAGTGGGAATTTTATATAAAAAATAAGAAAAACTATATAAATAAGGACCAAATACACCTGGAAATTAGAGTTTTGTTTCAGATTAAAGAGACACACATAAACAACAAAAGAACACTTATCTCACAAGGGCTAATCAAAATCAAGTTTGGAGAATAAATGTTTACATAAACTAAATAGATCACTCACTAACATAAAAAACTTAACATAAACTAAATAGATCAAAATTCAAAGAACGCCTATAAAAGGGCAATTATTATTTCAGATCATCTTCAAACTCAAGAGTTGCTAAGAAAAAAGTTAAGTAAATTCCTATCTTGATACCATGGATTATCAGAATACTCATGAACTTTTTTGAATAAGAACACACCTCAATATTCCTACCACAAAATTAGCCCCACCATGTATTATCGGAATACACATGGAAATTCCTACATTAATCTTGTGGTTTCATATGCTCTTGAAAGAGAAAAGGAAGAAGAAATGTCGTAGGGTAAGGTGATGGACCCGACAAGGGTTGGTAAGGCTTTTAAGTTTCCTTTTTCTTTAATAAAATAATTAACAGAAGATAAAAAAAAAAATAATAAATAGAACGGATACATAAGTCATTTATATGGGTGAAAGATCAATCATGCAAAAAACTGAATCCACAGGACCATCCATATTACGAAAAAATAGACATGAAACATGAGAATCTAAAAAACCACAAAGACATCTAATTTTGTCAAAATAAAATGTTCCACCCAATTATCACTAGTACTACCACCAAAAAAGAAAATTACTCACTTTCTCTTTCTTATTTGGGACAAACAATGTAGCTATATATATATATATATATATATTCTAAAAAACAAAAATAAGATAAAGTCAAGTATAATTAAAGATTTAATAGAGAAATGTAGGTATTTAAGGGGGAATAAAGGATATCTAATAATATTATTTAAAATATACTAGGTGTGAGACCCATGTATTACATGAGTTTATTTAAAAGAAAAATTAAATATAAAATTCTAAACAATTTGAGATGTTGAATTTATAAGAAAAGTAGGAAAATATTGAATAATAAAATTTAAATTGTTTTTTATTCTTTTCTAAATTTAAACAAATAATTTAGATAAATAAAAAAAAGATAATTAATGAAGCTTTAATTTAGTAATTTTGAAATTAAAAGGAAGGTTCGTTAATGAAATTGATATGCATTTATTTATTATTATATTTAAATACAATGTGAAATTTAATAAAATGGAAAAATCATAAAATGACATGTGGAATAAAAATTAATTTAAAATAACCACAAAATTACATGTTGCAAAATGAATAAGAATGTGACATGTGACAAAAAGATCTTTATTTATTAGAATAGATTCTTAAATCATCATCGATCAATCGATAGTAAACATGTCAATTTTTTTTGTCATCGTTCTTAATAGAGACAAATAAGAAATGAAGGCGTATAGGTTGAGCAAATCTCAAATATGATTACTATTTAACGACATTATTCTTTGGTTTGTTTAGTAGTATACATGTGATTATTAGATATATAAAAAGTATAAACAAATGTGATGCACTAAAAGATCCAACTACCCATCATTTCGATGTTATGGTTGCTAGTTTGTTAAGATATTATACTATCTTTAATCTTTAACATTATATTTCACACCAAAAAGATCCAACTACCCATCATTTCGATGTTATGGTTGCTAGTTTGTTAAGATATTATACTATCTTTAATCTTTAACATTATATTTCACACCAAAGCATAAAAACTATTATAAAAACAAAATCATATATAACTCATTATATTATATTTAACAAGAAAAAATAATATTTTAGGTATATTTCTTTTTTATCTAATTTTGATAATATATTAAAGAAATTACATAAATGACCCATGTAGTTTGGTTAAATTCTAACTTTGGAAAGTTGATACAAACTATTCTTATGGTTTCAGATGTTGCATTTGTTATCTCTACTAGGTGTACGACTTATGTATTACATGAGTTAATTAAAAAAATTAAATATAAATGTTTAAATATTTAAGACCTTTTGATTTATAAGAAAAATAATGAATTATTAAAATTGATTTTTTTATATTTTAAATTTAAATAAATAAACAAAATAAACTAATGAGCTTTAATTTGTGAATTTTGAAATAAGAAGGTAAGTCTATTAATGAAATTGATATTCATTTATTACTACATTTATTGTAATTATTATATTAAAGTATTATGTGGAATTTATTAAAATAGATAAACCCACAAAATGACATGTGAAAAAGAAATTAATTCAAAATAACCACAAAATGACATTTGACAAATTAAATGAGAATGTGACATGTGACAAAAAAACATTCATTTATTAGAGTAGATTCTCTAGTGGCTAACTTGTCCATGTAAAAAGTCTTTTACTTTCACATGCTCTCCATCTTCTTTTATGTTAGAAAGTTTGAATAAAAATATTGAGAGATTACATGTGGGGGAAGAGGACATTGAGATGGTTGTAACTGGAAAAGCTCCCAGCTTTTCCGGTGTTGTTAATGGTAGAGGTGGAGGTCATGGAAACGATTGGAGAACTGGGATTTTAGGCTTTTAGCTGGATTGATTAGAATGGAAACAGGTATATCGATGGTGTATCTGGTGAAGAAGAAATCAAACAACGTTCTTTTTAAACGAGGGACATGACTAGAATTTGTGGGATGATCTTGTTTAAACTCGGAACAGACCCATCATTGATGTTTGCGATCCATGAGGAGTCTAAAAGTCATGGCTTTCTTCTTCTTCTTGAAAGAGTGTTTAGGATCTTATAATAAGAAGAAGAGATCTTTCTAGATCAATCCCCTTACCCCTCAGGTATTGTAGTGATTAGTGATGTTAGAATAAATGGCAAAAAATGATGTGGTGCAATTGAAAGTCCAAGCAATTTTACTGAATATTATACTTAATCTGATTCCTTTGTCAGTATCCCAGTCCCAAGATATTGGGGATCCCAATACCCAATCGTGCCCGAAATATTATTGGAGATAACAAATGTGTATGGTTGATTAGCTGGACCAAATTTTGATAGACCAAGATCCGCAATCCTGGCATTCCAGTTTTCATCTAACAAGATATTAGAACTTTTAATATCCCTATGCAAAACTCTTTGTTGGGTTCCAGCAGGATTATGAAGGTATGCTAGTCCGTGAGCCACCCAATGCATATTTTAAGGCGTGGAACCCATGTAAGATCCTTGTTGTCGAGATGCAAGTCAAGACTTTTATTGGATGAAAACTCGTACACGAGAATCTTCTCACCATTTTCATTACAATACCCTAGGAGGGAGACAATATTTGGTTACTTGTAAATGGAAATCATGATTACCTCCTTCCAAAACTTAGAGATAGGAAAAGATAACCGATTAATCCAATTACATATCCCCATTTCACCCCTATGCTTCGCCCAAAGGAAAACCGAGGAAATAATATCATGCATAACCGAAGAGACAGAAACGATATGCTTGTTGAACAATCTAGCATTCCTAGCTTTACCCAAACTCCAGATAAGACCATACAAGATCATGGTGAGAATGCGTCTCTTTTTGGGACATATCCCCCAGTGGTTAATGAAATCTAATAAAGCACGAGTGTTGGCAAAAAATGGGAAAGGAATCCTGCACCAGGTTCCAATCCAGCTCCGCACCTTAGATGCGAAAGGACAAGAAATCAGAATATGGTCCGCGTTCTCCACCTCCCCACATAAACCACACGCAATAGAATCAATAGGAACGCCCCTAACTGAGAGAGCCTCCGCAGTGGGAATTCTCCCTTTTTCTGCCTTCCAGACAAAACCCGACACTTTTATAGGAATTTCTTTGCACGACACAACCATCGGGTTCGACTCAGCAGCCAGGTTTTGATCAACAATTAATCTCACAGCGTCCACAGTATATATACCATTTGGGTTCAAAAGGCATATCCATTTTTGTCTGTAAGGCAAAATAGTCTCAGTCTGCACTTTAAAAATGTCATAGAAATTGAGATTCAATTTTCTGATGTCATTTTCGCTTTGGAATTATTGTTCCAAACTCCAGTAACGGTACCACTAGAGATTTGATGATGGGGTTTCCCGTCAAGCTTATGAATCCCATGAATAAATTTACACCAAAGTGATGAGGAGCTAGTCTTTAACCGCCACCACCACTTTACAATAAGACCAATGTTAAGAGCACATATAGAGCCGACACCTAGCCCTCCTTTGTCCTTAGGCGCCACTAACTTATCCTAAGACATCCAGTGAATCTTCATTTTCTCTTCAGTTCCTCCCTATAGAAATCGTCTCCGTATTTTCTCGAGAGACTCAAGAACACTAGCCGGAGCTTTAAACAGCGAGAGGAAATAAGTGGGCAGATTTTTGAGCACAGACTTGATAAGGGTGATACGACCTCCAAATGAAAGGCATTTAGCTTTCCATAGCGAGAGTTTGGAATTGAAACAGTCAAGAATGGGTTTCCAATTTTCACCAAATTCATGTTGGCTCCAACAGGAACACCGAGATACTAAAAAGGGAGAGAGCTAGAGACGCAACACAAAATATTTGCCCATTCGTTCGTCTCCTCAGCGCTGACTCCAATTCTGAATACACTGGATTTGGAAAAAGTTGACCTTCAACCCCAAAGACTCATGGAAGCAACGGAGGATACGCGCGATATTTTTTATGTTTCTTTTAGACCATTCACCATGAAAAGGGCGTCATCTGCGTAGAAAAGGTATGATAATACGATATCACAATTAGGGATTTTTACCCCTTTGAAAATGCCTTTCTTTTTAGTAGCTAATAAAGCTACATTAAGCCCCTCCGTGGAAACGATAAACAGGAAAGGAGACAGCGGGTCTCCTGGGCGGACTCCTTTCGAAACATTGAATTCATCTGTGGGGCATCTGTTTACCACTACCGAGGCACGAGAGGAGGAAAGGCACGCCCAGATTTCATATACATAGTTGCTTGATAATATATAGAACTTCATGTCTTTTAGTCGACCCTATCCACCTTACATATAGACGTTTATTAAGTAATTTTAAAATAATCAAAAAATTAGTATTATAAAAACTAGCATGGACTTTAACATGGCTAATTAATAGCTTCCATGCGCTTTAACGACATTTGCCAGCTTGTACAATGAGTATATGATGGTGCTGTACCTATACAAAAGTCTCCTCATCGTATGAGATGCTCTTAGGTAATTAACGGGTTGGTTGACTGGTTCAAATTCAATAATTGAATTTTTATTTTAAATGTTACTATTCTTTTTTTAAAACGGTGATGTTATAAAAGAAAACTCACTGCTAAAGAGAAAAAAAGCAGGAGGAAACAAAATAAAAAATTACAAAGCCTTAAAAGGGAAACATAACCAATCAGGCTTATTATAGTTACCAAAATTACCCATATTTTTAACCCAATTGAAAACCGTAAATATGATGGTATCCAGCGTTTTGGAAGGGGAGTGATGAATCTTGTTAAAAAACATGTCATTTCCAACTTTCCACACGTTCCATAGAAGACCGTATACGGCCGCCACAAAAATTATTCTCTTCTGAGGGCAACGACCCCAATTTGCCGTGAAAACGATGACTTCATTAATAGAGTTGAAAACTGGAGAGGGATGTCACACCATTTAAAAACCCAATAAAGGACCTCCCGAGTAAAGATTCAACCCGCCATGATGTGATCAGTGGAATTGAAGCCAGTGGAACAAAGATGATAGGAGGTTGAGGAGGTAGAGACACCACGATGATTAAGAGCGGTAGCGGTAGGTATGCGATCAAGACTCGCTCCCCAAATAAAACACGATACTTTAAGGGGAACAAGATTAGTCCAAAAAGTTGCATTTGGAATTCCACACGTGAGTTTGGAGTCAATAACGCATGCGAGGTTGCTCACAAAAAAAATCACCATTGGCATCATGTTTGGATTTCCAAATATCATTTGCATCAGTAAGGTTGACAACGAAAATAAGATTGTTTAGTTGATCAAGCTCCAGCGATTCAGGCGGCCTGCGAGGAATTCTTTTCCAACTCCACGTGGGGTCTGTGGAAGATAATCTTTCTGGAATAAAACATGATTGTTTGGAGTCCAGTTTAAAAAGATGAGGAAACCTTGACCCAAAGGAACCTCCGCCAAACCAATCTTCGAGCCAAAAGAGTGTTTAATCCCCATTCCCAACCTGACAATTTAGAATCTGATTAAATTGGATACCAAGAAGATCGAGGTCCTTGATGATTTTGACAATATTCCCCCAAGTGTCGGGGATAGAAAGCTTAGCAAGCTTTGTCACCAGTTTTCTCGCGAGATTGTTTATGTTGTTGATAACTTGACTCCATAAATCGGTATCTTTATTATAGAATTGCCAAATCCATTTAAAAAAGAGGGAAATATTAATACTTTGAAGAGATCCCACGCCCAGACCGCCTTTTTCTTTGTTCGCGAGAATAGCCTTCCAATTGACCCAACAAATCTTGTTTTTATCCTCGGTGCTACCCCACAAAAACGACTTCAGATTCTCTCCATATCGTTCATCACCGACGTAGGAGCTTTGAAGATAGAGAAATAGAATAATGGAATGCTGCCCAACACCGATTTGACGAGAGTTAGATGCCCTCCGAATGAAAGAGTCGTGGATTTCCAAGTTGAGAGTCTGTTTTGAACCCGGTCAACAATAGGTTTCTAATTCCACTTCAAAGCCATGTTCGCTCCGATATGAACTCATAAGTAGGTGAAAGGAAAGGGTGTCGCTTCGCATCCCAAGATATCAGCACAATTGGCTACTTCAATATCTGAAGACGTGTGACTTATGGAAATTCACCTTTAAACCTGAAACAACGTTAAAACAAAGAAGAATCCGAGATAGGTTAATGAAGTTATAGCTTGGCCAATGACCAACAAAGATGGCGTCGTCTGCATAAAAGTGATGTGAGATGGATGGGTCGTTGTTCGGAGTTTGGATGCTACGGAAAAGAGATCGTTGACAGGCTGATTTCATAGAAGCATTTAGCCCTTCCGTCGCCAAGATAAACAAAAAGGGGGATAAAGGGTCCCCATGGCAGACTCCCTTGGAGATGGGGAATTCCAAGGTCGGGGACCCATTAATTAACACCGAAGCCCGAAAAGAAGAAAGACAACCTCTGACCCAAAAGCGCCAGCGGTTCTCGAAAACCCATTTGAAACATACTAGAATCAAGGAAGTGTCAGTTAATAGAATCAAACGCCTTGTCAAAGGCAACTTTGAATAGGAATGCCTTCCATTTTTCTTTTTTAGCCCAAGACTAAATCTCGTTGATTATAAGAGGACCATCAAGTATGTTGCGTCCCTCGATGAAACCGGTTTGGATGCCATTAATCATCGTGCCTATAACCCGTTTGATGCGATTAGCAAGTGCTTTAGCGATAATCTTGTATAAGCTTCCTATAAGGCTGATCAGTCGATAGTCATTAAGGGAGTCGATAGTCATTAAGGGCGAACGGGTCTTTGGTTTTGGGTATTAAGGTAATGAATGAGGAGCTAACACCCCTAGCAAAATGCCCACTGGCTTCAAATTATCTAACGAACCTCATGATGTCGTCTTGTATCAGACACAAATATCTCCTAAAAAACTGGAAGGTGAATCCATTCGGCCCGGGGGCTTTATCACCCCCGCAGTCCCATATAGCAGCCTTAATTTCTTCGAGATTGAAATCAAGTTCCAGGGAGGCGTTGTCTTCCGGAGAGAGTCGTCTGAGATTTTGATTGAGGAGAAGGGGCCTAACAGTCTGAGTTTCTCTAAATTTTTCACCAAAAAAACGTAATGCTTCCGCATTTAGAGAATCTTTATCAGATACCCAATTCCCATTTACCATGAGGCCTTGAATGGTATTTTTTCTGCCTTTAATTTTTAGGAAATTATGGTAAAATTTGGTGTTTTCGTCTCCGCCAGTAAGCCATTTGATCTTGGCTCGTTGCTGTAAGTCAAGCCTAGATAGGTGTTCAAGTTCAAGTATTTTTTTTCCTTCCCTAAGGAACGCCTTTTCTTCATCAGTGAGTGCTCTTTCCTTCGCAGCACCATCTAAACCTTCCACCTTAGATTTGATGTCAAAGAGATCTTTGTGATCTTTCTCGAATTCGAGCCTTCTCCATTCAATGATTGCATTTTTAATCGCCTTTAGTTTGAGGTATATGTATTTATCCTGGGTCTTGTGACTGTGGAAGCTATTCCATGTAGAAAAGATATCATGATCGATGCCGTCACACACATATACACACATCTCTCCATCTCTCTCTCTCTATCTCTCTCTCTCTCTCTCTCTATTTTAATAAATGAATATGTTTATTCTTCTAATGACAAGTGTCATACTATTATAATTCCTCATTAACTTAATATGTCACCTCGCATGCTACTTGTCAACCTATTAATCATCAACTAGGTGAATGCTCGCGCGTTGCGCAGAAACACCTATATAGTTGAAGTCTTTACAAATATATATTTTTTTTTAATGTAACAATAACGTTGTTGTTAAATTTGATATAATAATTTTTATACTAAATTGATATCATATATTGAATATTTTGAATTATATGATAATATATACTATATACATTTATTTAATTGATATAATATATTGATTATTTTGAATTATATGATAATATATACATCTATTATAACTGTATAATCTCAACTGTTTGAATAACTTCTACCCGCGAGTTACTCATGAATAAAATTAAATATAATATATGGCTTAATGCTATTTATAGTTTTTGTTATTGTTAATTAATTTTTTAAAATTAATTTTTTTAACGTTTTAATTTCTATCATTATAATTATTTAAAACATCAGACATTGTTTTTTATTTTAAAGGTAAAAATATAATCATTTATATAAAGTTATTTTTAATTATTGTTATTGTAAGTTATTTTAAGCTACTTATTTGAAAACTTTTAACGGTTATACAAATATCTTTATAAATATTTTAGTTAAATTGATATTATAATTTAGTTTTTACATTTAGCACTACAATTTATCACTTTTAACTATTCACAAAATATTCGTTGGGTTTTTTAAGTGGAACTGAAATTTATATTTAAGTTGACACTATAATGTTATATTTAAATTAATAGTTTAAATATTTTGTCGAAACTGTTCCAAAGTTGTAGCTTTAAATTGATAAATGTTTACATACAACAACATATTAAATATAATAAGTTAAGTATAATATGTTAAAAGTTAAAGACATAACTTTATAAGTACAAATAAAGATATTATTTTAATATTGGAATTTAATTTATTAATGATTACACTTTAGGTTTGATATTTATCTAACCTTATTAACCAAATTATAATCATTATTAGAAAGACACTACAATTTATCACTTTTAACTATTTACAAAATATTATTTGGGGTGTTTAAGTTAAACTAAAATTTATATTTAAGTTGGTCCTATAATCTTATATTTAAGTTTATAATTTAAATATTTTATACAAATTGTTCAAAAGTTGTAGCTTTAAAATGATAATGGTTTACATCCAACAATATATTAAAACTAATAAATTAAGTATAATATGTAAAAAGTTAAAAAAACATAACTTTATAAGTAGAAGTAAATATATTATTTTAATATTGTAATTTAGTTTATATATGATTACACTGTAGGTTTGATATTTATTTAATCTTATTAACCAACTTATAATCATTATTAGAAAGAAATTGAAAAGTCATGGGAGTTTCAAATTAATGTGGTGAAAGGAAATATGAATGAGAGTTTCAAATGAATGTGGTGAAAGAAAAAATGTTTCCTTTATAATATAGTACGATATGATTTCAAATTTTAAAATTTAAATTTCTCACTCTAATTATATTAAATAAATAATATTAGATTAAAAAATAAAATAAAATTATTACATATTATAAGATGATACTCAAATCAACGATTATAATTTTATATAACTAAAAAATATTTTCTTAAGTAATAATTTATTTAAAATAATTGATTATTAATTTTAATTTTTTAACATGAAAGTTTAATTAATTTTATAAATATGATTCTCACAGGTTATAAACTAATATATAATATATACATCTTCATCATAAGAAATTAAATATGTATCAAAAGGTGATCATATGTAAACAACTTTTAGAATTACCATCGAAATAGCCACATGAGTTATCTGGAGGACATCCAGACATGCTACAACGCTTCCATCTGACCAAAAAAGTAAATAAAAATCAGGTGAAATTGATAATAATTTTGGATATTATAAAAAGGTAAAGCCCACCTTTGTCTATAACAGGAAGATGTAAGAATTTCCCATCATGCATTATATGTAGTGCCTCAAGAATCGTTGTGTCCACCGTTGCACATTTTGGATTTGGTGTCATAACCTTAAAGAAAGAACATTTATTTTATAAAAATACAAAAATTTCCCATGTATTAAAAAAATAAATATTCCGAAAGAAACCATAGGAGTTTGGATGTGCATTTTAGAAGTGACTATTTAATTAGAGCCAACTACAAGAAACATCAATGCACTTTCATTTATTTGTGTATTATAGCACCTTACTTTCATTTCTTTCTATTTCAACATTCTAATTTCACTCTTTTTCCTTACAAGGCATTAACTTTTAGCTACACAATTGAAGTCCTCAAAAAAATTAACAAGTTGTAAAAATATAACCTTTTCAACAAATGTCAACTCAGGAGGAAGATTTTGTGCCACAACTCGCATGAGTAGATCCTTTGAACTGAAAACAACCAAAAACACTATTTAATATAGTATAAACAAGCAATAAGAGTGTCATCGAGCAGAGTCAACTCAAAGCTAACCGATACCAACTAAAAAAAATATTGGAAACCGATGCATTTTTAAACTAAAAACTAAAAAGCCTAAAATATAAATAACGAATCAAGGTCATAGTCAAACAATAATCTTACGTTAATATGCCCTGAATAATGTTTCCAGCCATAATTATAACAGAACCAACATGCAATTCCTTCATCCTTTTAGCAGCAACATAAACTGGATCTGATGCCATAACAATTGCGACCCTGGGACATAATGAAGCTACCAAATTAATTTAGTGACACATAAATGGAAATATATTCCAAAAAAATAATTAAAAAAAATACTTGGAATTTTCGGTAATGATGGTTGACAAAGAGGACTGGAACTTTTGGTCACTTAGCGTCTCCACAAAAGTAGAAGGTGCTGAAAAAATGATTTTAAATCATTAGTCATAGACTCACAACGATTAATATATAATGACACTGCATTATGAAATGCAGTTTAGGTAATCAATTTTAAAGTACCCAAAAAAGTAGTTTTTTGAAATGTCATTAATATCTAATCACAATATTATCATTGATAATTTAAATACTCACAAGTCAAATTATTTTCCGATTCGCGTTCCACAGTTTTTTCAATTCCAGATATAACATCATAGAGGCAGTTTTCAATATCCAATGATGCAATAACTTCTCCATTTTCAACAACTGGGAGATGCCTAAATTTTCCTGTTTTCGTACTAAATGATAAAATATAAATATATAAAACCACATGAAAGTTGAAACTAAACTAACCTCGGATCATCTTCTGAAGGGTATCCATTGCCAAAGAATCAGAAGAGACAAAAATAGGATTTTTTGTCGTAACTTTTTGATATTATTGTTTGGTGTGGGCTTAGTTTTTCTGCAACAACTTTAGTTGCTATATCCTAAAGACAATGATAGTCAATTAGTCAGAGAACAAAAAGAAAACCATGCAAGGAAAGTTCAAAAAAATGTAAGGAATACCAAAATAGAAAATAAAGACTTGTTTTTCAAGAAATGACACACAACCTTGTTTTGGCTTGTCAATATCACAAATATTGCAATTTTTTAATTATGATTATAGATTACGGGTAGATATTCTAATTTTCAAACCTTGCCGGTGACTATTCCACAAAGCAAACTATCAGCATCCGTAAATATCGCGACATTAACACGACGAGCTGCCATTCTCCTACAAACATCTAACACAGAGGTTTCATCCGACATTGTGAGGACCTTTGACAACCTGAGCTTCTTCACGATCCTCTCGCCACTAACCAATCAAAAACAAATATTCATTAAAATACCATACAAAAAACAAATAAAAACACTATATAACTCTCCTTCTAGCATGAACAATTACTTATATTCAATTCATGACATTTATGCTCATGGAGAAATAATTCATACATAGTATTCCTAAGAACAAGCTAATAAAACGGATAAATGCATTAGAGCACTTTGAGTACCGTTAACCCATCTCAATTAAACTGTCATTTCGCTAGGTAACTTATAAACGATTGATTAATATGATTGAATTGAGGTGGGAATAGGCGAAGGGGATTTCAATGGATAACCATTAGTGGCTCCGGTGGAGATAGTTCCATTTTCCGATTGAGTTGATAACAATTTTTTGATGGTAGTAAACGGATTTTTTCGTCTATACATTGAATTGTTCCCTTGACGAGTTGCGGCCCTTGGCTGCTCATTTTTTGCTATGATGCTTCCCCTCCGATTCTCACTCTGAAAAAGGCTTTTATGAGGTATGAAATCGACAAGGGTTTTCAAGATTCCATGGAGGACCTCATTTCATTACATACTTTCGCGAAACAAAAAAATTGATTCTCATGTATGGTGAATTCTCTGTTGTACCAAACAGTTTGAATCGATTCTTTTTCTTTTGCTTAATTTTCTTTCTTTTCATTTACATTCTCCGCTTCAATTCAATTTTTCTATACCAAACACACCCTTAACACCTAAAAAATGATGATAAGTCATGTTAGAAGGTTTTTGAGATTGCTTTTTGAAATAACTTATCGACTTATTGGCTTTTTTTAAAAATCCAGTAAGTTAAAAAGGTGTTTGTGTAACATATGTTTTCTAGGTATGAATTGTTTTTGTGTTGAATTATCTATGATTAAGATTTGGGGTTTCGGACGGAATGCGACGCGACTTCTATATATCGTGACACTAGCGATGCGACCATGTAGTGGTCGCGACGCGAAGCCGTCAGGGGCCAAAACCTTAGGTCTCGGGCCTTGAGCCCTATATAATGGTGCTAACTTTTAGGGTTTCATCTTATTCATCAGCCTCCACCCTCCACCTCTAAAACGTCCATTGTGAAACCTTGGCCTTCCTTTCAAGTGTTCTTTACTGTTTTGTGACATTGGAAGTGTGTTTTGAAGGAGATTGTAGTAATTAAAGAACATGGTTTGGCATGCAGAATTAAAGATTGCACAATGAACATGGTGGGTGTTTAAGAGATGTATTGAATATGTATGGTGTTACAAAAAGGGACATAGATCTACATCTACATAAATAACACACACTCACACACTCAACTTTTACACCTCTCAAGCACACCTCCATAAGTGGTATGAACCCACCTTATATAGAGGTGTTTACATGTCTCTCTCTCACTCTCTATCTCATGTCAAAAGGCTAAAGCACCACATGCAAGTGGGTCTACAAAAGTCAAACATTTACAAAGTCAATCATGAATAACTTTGTACCCCAACAAAGATCAAGGTCTTTGGTGCAAGAGAATCCTCGCAAGTGTAGATTCACAGTCCTTATCCTCTTTTGGACTCATTGTGAGTATAAATATCCTTGCTTTATGTGTTTTTATGCTTAGATCTAGGTCTTAAGGGGATTTTGGACCCTTTTATCAATATAGACATGTTGTTCTTGGGGTTTGAGCAACCTCAGAACCTTAGAACAGATTGGAATGATCTTCTAGCCATCTTCGAGTAGAAAAAAGTATGTATATGCATGGGTTCCTTTTGAACCATGCACAAGCTCTTGACCATCTTGAGCTTATCTTGATTCAGGGTTTGAAGCTCTGAGTGATTAAGCCTAGGATCTGGACAAAGTTTGAAACTTTATTCATTATAACCCTTAGAAGAATCATATATGATGATTTGGTCTTTGGTCTTAAAAGGTTAAAACCTTAATAAAAATTGGCTGATTTACGGATATTCGTGACACGACCGGTAGGGTGCCACGAAACAAGTCGCGATGGGCATTCACGACCGTTTTTTCCTTTAGTGATCATGACGCGATGGGCGGTGCATGGTTGTTAAGCATTGATTTTGACCTGTTGAACGTTGACTTTTGGACGAGTTTAGTTTTTAGTTAAACTTGGTGAGTATAAGTTGTAGGCCAAGGTTTGACCTCTGATTTTATCTAGGTGCTTCGTGAGAGTGATTTAAGCATATTCGAGCGTGTAGGCTGTAGCATTGATTCTTCAGCTTTATGTTCAGGTGAGTTATCTCACTATACTATATATATATATATATATATATATATATATATATATATATATATATATATATATATAGTATGTTAGGATGTAGATGAATTTTAGTGTGTTGATTATGCAAAGTGTCAGTATAGTCTTTTTCATGTTGATTGTTTGATTGTTTGATTGTATGATATGTCCACATATTATGTTTGAGGAGTTAATTGTGGATTGGCACTAGATCTAAAAACCTAAATTACTCGTTTCTATGGTTGGACATACACTAGAACCGTTAACCGTTGTGATGGTTAAACATACACTAAAGCAGTTAGTCGTCGTTATGACTAGACGTGCAATAAAGCCATTATTCACTGTTTGATCTGGTGGATCGGCACTAGTCGAAAACCTTTTGTTTGTATGCATTGTATGTGTATTATGATATGTGATATTTTTTTGGAACTTACTAAGATTTGTACTTATAGTTGTTGATTTAATATTTTTCAGGTAGTTCCTCTGCTTAGGGGAATGCTCCAACTTAACTGTATGGAACGTGTATCACTACTAATTTACTATAGACTTCCGATGTTATGATGTTTTGATACATTTTTATATTATGGCTTGATGATGTTTTGGAACGATTACAACCTTAATTTACTTATATTATATATATGTAGCAATTTTCATCGAAAAAATTCACATACCCATTTGAATAAACTACATGATTCGCAGGGGACCTCTGGCGGCTTTGGTTAGGAGAAGTTGAAGAACCTACATCAGATAGGCTAGGTGGTGGAGGAACACTGGAGCCCTGTGAATTGTAGAGGTACAATGTTAACAAGATTTGTGGAAAGCCTATTTCATCAACATGAACCATTTCACTTTCTTTTAATTATGAATCTTTTCGTATATTAACATTCTTAGAAAATCTTTTCTTTTAATAAACAATATTAGTGTAAAGAATATTTTGATCCATTAGTTATTTTACTATGACTTTATTATAAGCGATATTTTTGTTGAATAAGATATAAAAAAAACTATTACACTTAGATAAAATTAAAAAATATCTAATTAACATTTTCGTTTTCCACATGAAGATTGTGTAGCCTCATAAACGATTGTATGCTGAATGTGAAAGGAGGAGGTGCCCCAACCATAGTGGAAATTTTATATAAAAACAAGATAACTTTATAAATAAGAATCAAAGACACCTAGAAATTAGAGTTTTGTTTCAAATTAAAGACACACATAAACAAAAAAAAACAATTTTCTCACAAGGGATAATCAAAATCAAGTTTCGAGAATAAATGTTTACATATCTCACTAATATAAAAAAAAAAACTTAACATAAACTGAAATAGATCAAAATTCGAAGAACGCCTATAAAAGGGCAATTATTATTTAAGATCATCTTCAAACTCAAAGAGTTGCTCAGAAAAAAAAAGTTAAGTAAATTCCTATCTTAATATCATGGATTATCAGAATACTCATGACTTTTTTTGAATAAGAACACACCTCGATATTCCTATCTCAAAATCAGCCCCACCATGTATTATCAGAATGCACCTGGAAATTCCTACCTTAATGTTGTGGTTTCATATGCACTTGAAAGAGAAAAGAAAAAAATAAATGTCGTAGGGTAAGGTGAGGGACCCGATAGGGGCTGGTAGGGCTTTAAGTTTCCTTTTTTTTATTTAATAAAAGATTAACAGATTATAAAAAAAAAATTAAATTAAAAATGATACATAAGTCATTTATATGGGTCACAAATCAATCACGCAAAAAACTGAATGCACAGACCATCCATATTACGAAAAAAGAAATTAGACATGAAACATGAGAATCTAAAAAACCACAAAGACATGAGATTTTGTCAAAATAAAATGTGTCACCCAATTATCACTGGTGCTACCACCAAAAAAGAAAAAACTACTCACTTTCTCGGGACAAACAATGTAGCTTTATAAGTAGGATGTAAGTGTGTGTATATATATATATATATATATATATATATATATATATATATATATATATATATAGAGAGAGAGAGAGAGAGAGAGAGAGAGAGAGCTAGGTTCATTTGTTTAAACTAAGTATTGTGTTATCGTATGCATAAATGTGGGCCAATCAAAATTAAATAAATAATTAAATAAATAAATAAGGGTAATTTAGTCATTTGTTTAATAACTTCCAAAAATAATCCCTATAATCTTGCTAGCCTTCACTCTTAACCTAATTTATTTTCTTATATACAGCCGTCGATGACCTGAAACAAAAAGAAGGGCATCCGTTATCGACCTTGTACATCGATGAACTATCACTCCCTCACTGCTTTCTTTTTCTCTCTCGTCTATGAAATTAATGAAGAAGAAGCCTATGGTCGACGACTTTTTGTCGGCGATTGCAGCCCTCTTTGCCTCCTACAGATCGTGTAGCACCACCACTCCACCATCGACTGTAGCTATTGTTGCTCCGTTGGTTTGCTGCTGACCAATGACAGGAAAGGAACCCAAAAGGGTCGCCGGAAAAGGCAACTTCCCTCCCCTAGTGAAATCAAGCAATCACCAAACACCACTCCACCACAAACTGTTGCTACTGCTTTTCTTCTGTGGATTGTTGTCGGTGACCATCCTAAGCGGTTCCAACCTCCACTCCCTTGTTTCTTCGAAAAATAACATCACCCAATCACCCACTATTCCTTCACTACCCGTGATGAGAAAGGAAACCACAATGGGCTCATCGGAGACGTCGACTGCAACCCCTCTTGTCGAAGAAGCATCACCCACACGCTTCCCTTGCCCACTGCTACTTCCGGTAGAAGCTAAATAAGGGCAGACGTCGACTGCAACCCCTCTTGTGTGTAATGTTGTTTCAAAAACATGGTTTTAGTATGCTTCCTGCCTTATATTACTGTGATTTAATTTTTGATGTGGTGTTGGCTCTTATTTCTTTTCAAATAGATTATGCTTTTGATTTCTATTCTGATTTCTGAAACAGAGTCAAAATGGTAATTGGATATAAAACAATGGGTGTTTGGATTGGGTGTTTGACAGGGAAGGAAAGGAAATGAAAAGCAGTTTTTTGGCTAATATACATATCAGAATGAGCAGTTTTTTTGGCTAATATCTATTGGAATGGAATCAAGAATTCCAATTCTGTTGGAATGGAATGACGAATTCCAATTCTGTTGGAATCACAGAAGTTGATGCTTGAAGAACGGACCACAAAATTGAAACGGACCTCATTATTCTTTTAGAATGTATTAGTCGTTGTTAGATTTTGATGTAATTATTAACAATTGTTACCCGTATTCTATAAGAAGTAATGTATTTGTTGTTTTTATTCTTCAATTGATTGTTCAAGAATTTGTTATTCTACAAGAAATTTTTAAATTCATGATTGTTCAAGAATTTTTGAATATACTCATAAACATATTCTGTCAGAATGTCCGAATTAAAAGAATTATAATTCGTAAAATCGGATTTTTAAAATTAATAGAATCTATGATCCCTTAAAAAATGCAATTTTCCTTTATTAAATCTATATTAATTGACTAAATTACCCTTGTAATTAATTAAGAAGATTTTTTCAATTATATTTAATTCATAAATATATATTAATCACTTTCTTAAAATAAGTAAATTTGATTGGCCCATATTTATAAATACAATAACACAATAATTACTTTAAACAAAATAACCTAAACCTCTCTCTCTCTCTCTCTCTCTATATATATATATATATATATATATATATATATATATATATATATATATATATATATATATATATATATATATATATATATAAGTTGTTCTAAAAAACAAAAATAAGATAAAATCATGTACTATAATTTAAGCGGGAATAAATGATAGCTAATAATATTATTTTAAATATATTCTTAAATCATCGTCAGTCGATAGTAAACAACTAAACATGTCAATTTTTTTTGTCATCGTTCTTAATGGAGACAAGTAAGAAATTAAGGCGTATAGGTTGAGCAAATCTCAAATAGGATTACTATTTAATGACACTATTCTTTGGTTTGTTTAGTAGTATAGATGTGACTATTGGATATATAAAACGTATAAACAAATGTGATGCACTAAAAGATACAGCTACCCATCATTTGGATGTCATAGTTGCTGGTTTGTTAAGATATTATACTATCTTCAATCTTTAACATTATATTTCACACCAAAGCATAAAAAAATATTATAAAATATAATATAAAAACTAAATCATATACAATTCATTATATTATATTTAACAAGAAAAATAATATTTTAGATATATTTATTTTTTATCTAATTTTGATAATCTATTAAAGAAATTACATAACCCATGTAGTTTGGTAAAATTCTAACTTTGAAAAGTTGATACTAACTATTCTTATGGTTTTCAGATGTTGCATTTTGTTATCTCCATTAACCAATTAGCTATGACGAATTTAGAAGCAATTAATTTCATTTCTCATATAATAATATAACAATATATCTTGTTTTCTTGAAATTTAACAAAAAATAGATTAAGATCACTAAAATGAATATTGCATAGAAGGAAAAAAAACAACTTACTTGATATATGAGTGCACTTTCAAGTTTCGTCACCATCTTGTCCATTAATGGCCTTTTTTCAATGTCTCCCTTCAAACATTGATAAGCCATTTCTGAAAACACGTGCAGAGAACTAGGATGTATTTCATCCTTTATTTCACCAAAAATAATTTCATTTAGGGTATTCGTTTTGTAATGTTTGCGTACCAAATTGCTAAATGACTGACTCTTATCATTTTGCCCTAAACACAACCTCCCACACAAAACTTCAAACAACACCACACCAAAGGAGTACACGTCTGACTCCTTTGTTAGTATCCCAGTCCCAAGATATTGGGGATCACAATACCCAATTGTGCCCGCAATATTATTGGAGATAACAAATGTGTATGGTTGGTTAGCTGGGCCAAATTTTGATAGACCCAGATCCGCAATCCTTGCATTCCAGTTTTCATCTAACAAGATATTAGAACTTTTAATATCCCGGTGCAAAACTCTTTGTTGGGTTCCAGCAGGATTATGAAGGTATGCAAGTCCGCGAGCCACCCCAATGCATATTTTGAGGCGTGGAACCCATGTTAGATCCTTGTTGTCGAGATGCAAGTCAAGACTTTTATTGGATGCAAACTCGTACACAAGGATCTTCTCATCATTTTCATCACAATACCCTAAGAGGGAGACAATATTTTGGTGCTTGTAAATAGAAAGCATGATTACCTCCTTCCAAAACTCAAAGTCTCCTTGCCCCATATTACGATCTAAGCGTTTTATAGCAACTGTGGTCTGCCCCTTTGATAGGACGAGTTCTCCCTTGTAAACTTTACCAAATCCTCCTTCCCCTATGAGATGGTCTACAGAAAAATTGTTGGTTGCTGATTGTATAGCTTCTAGTTGTATTTCGAGGTGTTTAAACTTTTCTAGGACGAACATTGTTGTGATGTTTGGTCAAAACGAGGAAACAAGAATAAGAGTTCTAAAGAACTAAAGTTGAAGTGCGTGAAAGGTATAATATTGCATATACATAGTTGCTTGATAATATTTAGAATTTCAGGTCTTTTAGTCAACCCTCTCCGCCTTTCATATAGTTGACGTTTATTAAGTAATTTTAAAATAATTAAAAAATTAGTATTATAAAAACTAGCATGGACTTTAACATGGCTAATTAATAGCTTCCATGTGCTTTAACTACGTTTGCCAGCTTGCTTGTAGAATAAGTATATGATGGTGCTGTACCTATACAAAAGTCTTCTCCCAATAAAATATCGTACAAGATGCTCTTAGGTAATTAACGGATTGGTTGGCTGGTTCAAATTCAATAATTGAATTTTTAAAATGTTACTATTTGTCTCACACATACATATATATACATCTTTATCATATATAAGAAATTAAATAGGTACCAAGGTGTGGTAATTAATTGGTTTATTATTGCTAAACATTGGTTTAATTATAAAAATAAAGAAATGGGAGAAATTCTTCGAAACATCTTCTTCAGCCACTTACGTTTTGTTATCAAATATGTATGCGGTTTCTGGGAAATTGGGGGATAGAAATCGGACAAGAAAGTTGATGAAAGATAGAGTGGTTAAAAAAGTTGGATTGAAATCAACAACACAATTCATGGGTTCTTTCTTGGGGGATCGATTACATCCGTTAGCTGATGAGATTTATGATTATTTAGAGGTTGTTAATAAAAGGGTTTCTGAAATTGGATATGTGCAAGATCGTTATAGACATAGTCTTCTGAATGTATTATTGAATGGAAATCAATCTCATTCTCATTCCATTCAAATGATCAGTACAATACACGGCAATATAATAAATTATATACAAGACAATTTGGCCGATCACAATAAGGCTAACATTGGGCTAATATACAAACAGATACAATATATACTAACAGAATGATTTGGAGCAAGATCAGAAGGAAGCATCTAGTTGTATACATATGGTTATTACATTTGGACTTTTGAGTTTGTCAAGTAGGGTTCCTATGCGTGTAATGAAGAATCTTTGTGTGTGTAATGACTGCCATAATTGGATAAAGTTTGTGTCAAAGATTTCGAATCGGGATATTGTAATTATGGATTGTATCGGTTTCATCATTTTGGGTAGGGTGTTTATTGTTGTAATTTGTAAAGATCATTGGTGATTTTGATGCGTTTGAGGAAGTTAGCTAGAAGATCTAGTCATCAATGGGCCACCTGGCTTTGTTAAGGTATATATATAATTTATGTTTTTAAAAAAACCTTACTTGCTAAATATAGATTACAGATGTCGCCCTCATATATCAGTTACAAAACTATCTTTCAAAATTGGTGTATGTATTGTAAGCTAGTGTTGAAGATCTTTTACAAGTGTAATACTTAAGGCATGTATTCTGAAAGGAAACATTAGTGTGCAAATATTTGTTTCACAGTTTGATTTGTGCATGTCAATTTAGGCCAGGTAATATAGATCATTATCATTATCTATCAATAATATGTTGGCTTCATCCACTTATGTTAGAAATTTTTCTGCAAGAATTCATCACAGCAACATCAAAACTCAAATCCCATAACAAAATGTAGGGATGACTAAAGTACGTGATTCCACCCAAACCGTTTATATTTGGGATGATTAAACCAACCATTATAAATAAGGTTTTTAACAAAAATAATCAAGGTTTTTTTTTTGTTTTTCAAAACGACCACATTGTCCTAGATGAGTCATTTTGGACTTGTTCATGACATTCACAACTGACCAAAAATATTTAGTATGCATTTTTCTTCTTATTTGCACAATTGTTTTTAAAAAAAAAAACTCTCCACTCATCTCCAAAATGTCTATTTCGGAGTGACTAAGGGAGAAGGGAGTTCTTCCCTCCCAACTCACTCAACCCACTCAACCCACTGTCACATCAGTTTTTTTATTTTTTCTCTTTTCTATCTTTTCCAATCCACAACATATGGAAACTCTATCCTTCTCAACCCACTCAACCTACTTTTCATATCATTCTTTTTTATTTAATTAAATTAGAAAATCTAAATTAAAATAAAACATAACATTTTTTTTTTCATTTTTTTTGCTAATTTAAAACAAAAAAAAACTCTAAAATAATATTAAAAATAACAGTTAATATTTTTTTTAATTAAATTAGAAAATATAAATTAAAATAAAACATAACATTTTTTGCTTTTTTTTGCTAATATAAAACAAAAAAATCTAAAATAATATTAAAAATAACATTTAATTAAAAAACCACTGTACAAATAAAAAAATACATGATAATTAAAAGAAAATACACTTAAAAAAAAGATAACAAAATTTAAATCCTAAAACGGCAATTAAAATTAACTAGTTATTATCTAGAGTTGGAATGTAGACATGTTCAATGTGATCGGTAAGATCAGATCGAAGTTGGTGGTGGGTTTCAGCATTGCGCAATTCATGTATTATTTCTTGGTCATCAACTTCGTTGGTGGGGGGGATCGGGTTGATACACAGAAGATATCGCAGCACCCTCATCTTTCAACATTATATTGTGTAGTATAATACAAGTGTACCTTATATTTTTTGTTTTCTTCACTCTCATAGCCCGTGCATGCATTTTTAATATGTCCCAATGTCCTTTAAGGACCCCAAAATCACGTTCTACGTCATTTCTTGATGATTCTTGTGCCGCATTGAATCGTATATTTTTTTCGGTTACTGGATATGTATATGCCTTCACAAATACAGCCCATGATGGATATATTCCATCCGCAAGATAGTAACCATGCTTGTAGTGTTCATCATTCAGATAAAAGTAACAATAGGGTCTGTTCCATGATATTTCTCATCAAACAGTGGTGATTGATAGAGGACGTTTAAATCATTGTTCGAACCGGCTACACCATAGAATGCATTCCAAAACCATAAATCTTGTGACGTCACTTCTTCTAGTATCATTGATGGATACTGATGGTCACCCCTCATGTATTCACCTCTCAATTCTGTTGGACAATTCCTCCAATTCCAATGTGTGAGTCAATGCTACCAAGCATTTCAGGGAATCCATGTCTAGCTTCATGTGCTTCATACAAAAGTTGAATGCCAGTGGATGTTAGACGGTGTAAATATTCAGCTTTATACATTTGGACAACACCGTAGCAAAACTTTTCAAGAGCTTCACGAGAATTTCTTTATGACATATTCAGATACTCATCTAACGATTCTAGGTTATAACCCTTCGCTAATTGACGTATTGTTGATGTGCATTTTTGTAGCATACTAAAACTTCTCTGATTTGTTGCACCCCATGTTGTTTGAAAATAAGGATAATTCATCTCCAGGTCACTAACAAGTCGCATACACAAACCTTTGCTCATAAAGAACCTTCTGCGGAATTGTGCGTGACCATAGGTTGAATCATCCACAAAATAATGTCGGATCAACAGTCGTTCAGCCTCTAAACGATCTCTACAGATTGTGTTTCTCCTTTGAATGTTGTTTGAACTAGCATTATTTTAAAGTATAAGTTGTACAATACGAGACAATACATGTAACAAATTATTGTTGATAAGTTCATCCTCAGATGATGAACTATCATCGTTAACTTTCATTACTATTTTTCGAACGTTTGGATTCATTTTGAAAAGAGAGAAAAGATATAGAGAAAATAAAACAAACAAACATATATATATATATATATATATATATATATATATATATATATATATATATATATATAACGAAACAAATGATACATATAGAGAATCTTAATAAAAATCAAAATCAAAATCAAAATAAAAATAAAAAACATAATAATAAAGAGAAAGATTCTCCAGTCAAATGATGCCGACATTTTGAACTTTATGGGTTCTCAAACTCCCAACCATACTTAGTTGCAAATTTTCATTTCCTTTCAAGCATCGTGCGCAAAAAACCTACAATCAAGTGATCATGCGGTCGGAGAAAATACTCCATATCTTGGTTCTCTATCTCCCGATCCAACAATTGAGCTTTTAGTTCTTCATTAGCTTCGAGAATGCGTAATTTTTGTTCCCGGTACCGTTGTCTCTGTTCCGCCTCTGTTTTGGTTACAGTCTTGATGCCATCAATTTGTTTGACGAGATCAAACATTTCATTTTCTGTTGATGATGCCGATGCCGCTTTCTTTCCTTTTCTTTTTCTCTGAGGCGGTGAGTCTTCAACACTAAACGACTGTTGTTGTTGGGGGAGAATCCAGGAGGATACTATGGATCGGAAGATGTAGTGTAGGAGTTGGATGAAGATGTTTTGGCTCGTTTTGAAGAAGGAGGCGGGGAGTCTTCACCAACTTTTTTAACAAATGCCCATTTTGCATTGTCTTCAACCACTCCCAAGCTTGCTGATGAGGAAAAGATTTCTGATTAATAGTCCTCCGATACTCGCTTAGTTGATTGTAAAACATCAGCCTCAGATCTCCCGCTAGCCACAGTGCTCATCTTATAGTTATAGATGCGGTTGAAAGCGTTACATTTCTTTTGGAGGTCTTTCCATTTTGAGTTTACTTGGTGTCGTGACCGATCCGAACCTCCCATTTGAATATTAAAATGCTTTAGAACCCTCTCGCAAAATGCATCAGACCTTTGTTGATTTCTGCGTTTCTTATCTTTAGAAACATCGACATATGCCCTAGCCAAAGGCAACTTTTCGCGTTCCACCCAGTTCTTTCGCTTCTGGCGGTGTGTATAGTTGCGCTTTTTCTTAGCCATGGGTTGCAACTCCTCGTTGGTTTCTTCTTCGTTTCTTTCGGGAGCTGGGTCGTCACTAGAACTATCAGATTCTACGTTCTGAGCATCACGAAACTGGGAAGTCTCGGGTTAAGAAGATTGGAATTGGGTTTCTGGAACCCTTTGATAAAACTGATTCCATGGATTATAACTCTGATTTTCCTCAGGAAGCCTAAATGTATTGTAAGAATGTTGCACCGAGAAATATTGTTGTTGGTAGTTTTGGTATTGCTGATAGTTTGGATTTTGAAAATCTTGAGAAAAAAATGGAATATCTTGACTTGAACCGCCTTGTGTGGATTTACATTTTTGGCTAGAACCGGTTTGTTTAGCTTTGCCTCGGGAATCCATTGAATGTAACTAAAGGAATCGAAGGAAATATAAAATTTTCTAGAGTAAAAAATACTACAAATGAATTAAATATGTATTATATATTTATAAACTTCTAAAACAAAATAAATAAATTAGTAAATTAATAAAAAGAATCCGTAGGAATATAGTCAATTTGAAAGTGACATGTAATTGAATTGAAGTTCTAACATATCACAATATCAAATAACAGTATGGTATTTTGGGGTCTACTTACTGGCTCCGGCTGATCGTACGCATCGCATCCTCCTTTAGTACTTGAAAACCATTTGAAAATCATTTTGAAAATCTTTTCCTTAGTTTGAGACTGGATTCACACGAGTGTTCCTCCAATTCACTCAAACCAAGGCTCTGATACCAACTTGTAACAACCATAAAATTCATAAAAATTTTAAACTTTTCAAACATTTCAAAACCATCCATTTTTTACAAATTGTTTTCAAAATAATCCAATATCATATTTTTCCCAGAAATCACAACATGAAAAACAAGGAGGTGCACGATCAAGCCTTCGTCTTCCTGCGATCATCCGAAGTACCTGAAACAAAATCCACAACTGTAAGCACGAAGCTTAGTGAGTTCCCTCAAAATACCCGCACAACAATAACACACATATAATAACAGCATACTATGGGCCCAATCAACCATCTGGTTGGAATGCCCCAGGCCCTCAACCATCGTGTAACACCCAAAAATTCAATCCAATTTAAACTTTTAAAAACATTCCAAACCATTAAAAATCATTACAACTTTGTTTTCAAAAAGTATAATATCGGAGTTTTCCCAGAAACATAGACAAAACATGAGGAGCTGTACGATCACGCCTTCGCCTTGCCGCGATCCCCTGATGTACCTGAAACAATAACCTGAAACTGTAAGACCGAGAGCTTAGTGAGTTCCCCCAAAATACCGATACACATACAGTCCACATAAACATATCATAACAAACTGAACAACATGTAATGGGTCCCCAACTTTACAGACTGGATTACCCCTGAGCCCACAGTATGAGTCTCCCTTTAGCCCGTAACTGGAATGCTCCCGAGCCCACAGTACGAGTCTCCCTTTAGCCCGTAACTGGAATGCTCCTAAGGTCTGTTAGCTACCGCACGGAGCAATACAACCTCAACCCATCCCACATAACATATAACATACCACATAACCACTGAGCATGCAATAATCATATAACATCACAGGTAGTCCTACAGGTCTACCTAACTGGCATAACCACTAGCATGCAACACTAACTCATACCCAACATCTAACACTGCTGGGATAACATATCCAATGGGCCGGCCTTAGTGCCTTAGAGCCCTTAGTATAGTGAGGATAACTCACCTGGCACTGCTGAAGTCCCGCAGGTATGCTTCAGCTGCTGATTGACAGATTTTCGAACTGTCAACATCAAACAATACCCAATTAATAATTGGGTTCCAAGCTCAAAGTCCAACTCACACTCCAAAAGCCCAAAAGTCAAGTAATGGGCCAAGGCCCAACATATGGCCCAATCTTCCAAATTGGGCCCAAGTCCTCACATGGGCCTTATCCTAAAGCCCATCTAATTACTTTGGTCCATTAACTTGTTCCTGGATGGTCCATCAATAGTCTAACCACCAAAACCCTATAGGAAGGTGTTGGATATAGTGTCTAAGTCCATAACTATATTTGGTATGTACTTGACCCGACCCGGCATGGTCCATTTGGGTTGCACTTCACCCGAACAATTTATGGATAATCGTTTGAGAATAGTATAAGTTATGATTTATTAATATATTATAAGTCCTAATATATTAATATAAAATCATATTATTTAATTAGTATTGATCTATAATTAATCTAGAATTAATTTAGAGATCAAAAGTATGACTAATTAAATATGGGCTCTTGTATTTATATAGTGTGGGCTAATGCTTATTTGGAATGGGCTAGGCTTGCATGGAAAGTTCATGGATACTCCAT
Organism: Lactuca virosa; assembly: GCF_052849685.1. NCBI lineage: Eukaryota > Viridiplantae > Streptophyta > Magnoliopsida > Asterales > Asteraceae > Lactuca > Lactuca virosa. Next base: position 171,314,167 of record NC_136427.1, on the reverse strand, counting down.
GGAGCTTTAACCCATGGATCTCATGGAAATGAAAAGACATGGGTATTAGGGTTTACATGAATGTAACCCTAATCCACCACACTATATAAAAGAGGCTTTGGTTCTTGAAATAACACTAGTTGATGTGTGTAAACTAAGAGGGCCGATTTCAAGAAGTTTATGACTATTCTCTCAAGTTTCCAAGTTTGTGGTGATTTGTGACTTCCATTTGAGGCATCCACATTATTGGTGCTAGGCTCTCAAACTCCAAGCAATCAACTACTACTACAAGGTAAGTAATTCTACTAGTTTTATTTGATTCAAGTACCCCATGCCATGCTAGTTAGGATAAGAACCTTGGAAAAATAATTATTTGCATGTATCTTAGTCAAACATAGATCCAAGGTTTCTAGGGTTGCATGTACACCATAGGAGTGTTAGAATGCTCAAAACCCATCAGTGGTATCAGAGCCTGGTTTGTTTATTTGATACTTGATGCAAAAAAAAAAAAAAAAAAAAAAAAAAAAAAAAAAAACTTGAAAATCGAAGTTTTGTTCAAAAGCTCGTATCAAAATTTCAAGTTTTGTATATGTACTTACGATTCTTGAAATTTTTGATATAAACATTCATAAACATATGAGTTTAGAAGATCATAGAAATTATGTGCTAATAATTGATTAGATTAATTCTTGATCTTTATGTGTTTTAATGGAGTCCATAACTAGTTCTTAAGTTATGGATAACCAAAAGTCACATTTATAAATAACCATTAAAAGAACACATAGGTTACAAAAAATGAAGAGTCTTCATTTTTAATAACCATTAACTCATAAGTTATGAGAAATGAAAAGTTTTGAAAGTTTACAAAACTTGCCCTCAAGTTTTGGAACATGTAAAGTCATATTAAAAACTTTAGTTCCAACCCCTAGAATTTTAAAAGTTAAAATTCAACCCTTATACTTTATAATATTATAAGTTTAATAATATTTATATATGTATAAGATCAAGTCGTCTTACTGCTAGTACGCCTCATTCACGAAGCCGGTCTATAAGGGGGGTATAAGGTTGTTGCCTATAAAATGGCAACTTAATGGGTGTCCACTCTCACCCACCGCTTCCTTGATCGGTGGAGGGTCGTTAGCCGAACGGGTAGGACAAGGACTTATAAATTCTCATTAAAAGTATAATGATAATACTAAAGTAACCAAACTTTATTGAATTCCCAATCTTAGTTATTTTAGGAAAATGTGAATAAGGTGCTAATCCATGAAATTACACTTTACACTTTGTTTAAGTCGTTAGTGGAGCGTGTGTGGTTAACCGGCACACTAACTTGAACTTAACAAGGTAGGTAAAGGGTGACTTAATGTTTATCATAGTATCGATGGAGCGTGTGTAGTTAACCGGCACATCGATTGAGGGGTAATACATTAAGGGTACCAAGTAATTTGCATGGTTACTTCACACCTTGTTTTGTGATCCTCGGCATCCCAGTCACAAAACTTGAAGGGCACACTCGAGATTGAAACATGCCATTGAAGAAAGTTCAATGAATCTCAAAGAATCTAGGAGTTTCTAAACCAATTAAAACCTAATTAAATATTTCGTTTTTCATGGTGGAAATTGGTGAATCGTCATTCACCTACCTTCAAATATCTTATAGCTTAGATTACGGCATCCCTCTTCTAAGTTATAAAATATTGTGTTGGGTCCTAGCCTTAATATTACATTTGGGTGTTTTGTTAAGGACTATCTCTATATCTAATCTAATCTATTCCCTCTTCTTTTCAGATGTCTTCCAATAACAATGCTTCTGGCTCAAACCCTACTATCTCCTTCTCTCTCATGAATCTTTGTGGGAGAGTCATCTTTGATGGGTCCAACTTTACAGATTGGATCAGAAACATCAGGATGGTCACTCGGTATGAGAACAAAGAATATGTTCTCGACAAGGAGCTGAAGGTACCCGAGCCAACTGCTACTCCTGAAGAGCTTGCTGAATATGAGGTACATGAAAGAGATGCTACAAAAGTGGCATGCATCATGATGGCCACCATGACAGCCGAGCTCCAAAAGTCCTATGAGGACTATTATCCTTTTGAGATGCACCAGGACTTGATGGACCGCTACCATCAAAGTGCTCGTCAAGAGCGATATGAAATAATCTCCTCCATGATAACAACCCGAATGAAGGATGGTGAACCCATCACGGGCCACATGCAGAAAATGCAAAGGTATGTGGACCGTTTACTCAAGCTGAATGTGAACTTCCCTGAGGAGTTAGCAATAGACATCATTTTGCACTCCTTGCCATCGTGTTATGATCAATTCCGCATGACATATCACATGAACAAGGAAGAAGTCACCCTCAGCAAACTTCAAGCACTCTTGAAGACCGCCGAAAGTGGTCTAAAGGGTAAGTCGGTTGTTACTACTCCTACTCCTACTCCAACTGTGGCCAATGTCTTGGCAATCGGGCATGGCAAAGGGAAGAAGAGAAAGAACCCTTCTAAGGGTACCAAGGGTAAGACCCTTGAAGGCTCCTCTTCAAGCAAAACCAAGAAAGGTTTTGTCACTCCTTCTGCTAACCCTAATGAGGCTGAATGCTTCTATTGCCATGAAAAGTCGCACTGGAAGCGAAACTGCCCAAAGTACCAGCAAGATTTGAAGGATGTGAAAGTAAAACCCAACCATGCAGGTATATACACTATATTGTCTAATAACTCACCTCATTCTAAGTCTTGGGTCCTTGATACAGGTTGTGGTATTCACATATGTTGTGATTTGTAGGGACTAAAAAGAAGTGAGAATGTGGAGCAGGGAAAGATAAACTTGATCATGGGAAACAGGAAAGCTTCACCTGTCACCAAGATAGGAGTTTATTCCTTAGTGCTAAATAATGGGTTTACATTAGATTTGAATAAATGTTATTATTCGCCAGAAATGGCAAGAAATGTTATTTCCTTTCATGCATTGTATAAACAAGGTTTTACCTTTTATTTTGATAATAATAATGGTAGTATTGATGCTTTCTTTAATAATGTTCTTTATTTTAAAGCATTACCTTGTGATGGCGTGTATGAAACTGTATCTGTTGTAGATAATCTAGGAAATAATGTATTGTGTATTAACTCTTCCACTAGCTTAGATAAAGCATCCTTATGGCATTGTCGTCTTGGACATGTAAGCAAGAAACGCATAGGCCAACTCCAAAAGGATGGAGTCTTGGAGTCATTTGACCTAAAGTCAGATGATAGTTGTGAATCTTGTTTGCTTGGTAAAATGACAAAGTCACATTTTACTGGCACTTGTGCTAGGGGTGAAGGTTTGTTGGACCTCATACACACGGATGTGTGTAGACCCTTCAGAACCGCCACAAGAGATGCTAATCGGTTCTATGTGACTTTTACTGATGATTTTAGTAGATATGGATATGTCTACCTAATCAAGCATAAGTCAGAAACCTTTGAGAAATTCAAAGAGTTTAAGCAAGAAGTGGAGAATCAGTTGGGCAGGAACATTAAGATGCTTCGATCCGATCGTGGTGGTGAGTATCTTAGTAATGAGTTCCTTGACTATCTTAAGGAATGTGGGATTGTCTCACAATTGACACCTCCTAGGACACCACAGTTGAATGGTGTAGCTGAGAGGCGTAATCGGACCTTGTTGGACATGGTTCGTTCCATGATGAGTCGAGCTTCGCTACCAATCTCATTTTGGGGGTATGCCTTAGAGACTGCCGCCCATATCCTTAATCTAGTCCTTAGAAAGAAGGTTGCCAAAGCACCTCACGAGGTGTGGACTGGAAAAGTTCCCAATCTAGACCACATCAAGATTTGGGGTTGCGAGGCTTTCGTGAGACGCGAGACTCACGATAAGCTCGAATCCCGAAGCGAAAGGTGTATTTTCATCGGCTACCCACAGAAATCCTTTGGTTACATCTTCTACAGACCCAGTGATAATGTGGTATTTGTAGCAAGAAGAGGATTCTTTCGAGAGAGAGAGAATTCATGAGCCAAGGAGACAGTGGGAGGCAAATTGACCTTGAGGAAATTCAAGAGTCAAGTGGCGAAGGAACCTCAAACCCTAGCCCTCAACCTGAGGAGGAAACTCCTGTTGAGCCGACTGAAGAATCTATACCTCTAAGGCGTTCCACCAGAGTTAGGAATGCACCTGAGCATTATTATGGTTTTCATATTACTGCAGAAGGTGAGACACTTATCAGTGATAACACACTGGTAAATCTGGATGAGCCTAACAGCTACACGGAAGCCATGGCAGGCCCTGAGGCTGCTAAATGGAAAGAGGCTATGGATAGCGAGATACAGTCCATGTATGACAGTCAAGTTTAGAACTTGGTTGACAATGTACCTGATCGTAAGATAGTTGGGTGCAAATGGATCTTCAAGAAGAAGACCGACATGGATGGTAATGTACACACTTATAAGGCACGACTGGTTGCAAAGGGTTATTCTCAAACTCTGGGAGTTGATTATGATGAGACCTTTTCACCAGTGGCCAAGATTAAGTCTATTAGGGTTCTGTTAGCCATTGCTGCATTTCATGATTATGAAATATGGCAAATGGATGTCAAAACCGCTTTCCTTAATGGAAAGTTGGCTGAAGATGTTTACATGGTTCAGCCAGAGGGTTTTGTCAGTACAGAGTACCCCAGTAGAGTGTGTAAGCTCGAGAAATCCATTTATGGATTAAAACAGGCACCTCGCAGATGGAATCTTTGCTTTGATGAGAAAGTCAAAGAATTTGGCTTTTCAAGGAGTGAAGATGAATCTTGTGTCTATATCAAGGCTAGTGGGAGTATAGTCAGCTTTTTGGTATTGTATGTGGATGACATACTACTCATAGGAAATGACATTCCAACCCTGCAGGAAGTAAAGTCCTGGCTTGGGAAGTGTTTCGCTATGAAGGACCTTGGAGAAGCTGCCTATATCCTAGGGATAAGGATTTTGAGAAACAGGAGTAAAAGACTAATTGGACTTAGTCAAAGCACCTATGTGGACAAAGTGTTGAAAAGGTTCAACATGCATAACTCCAAGAAAGGAGAGTTACCCATCCAGAGTAACGCCAGATTGAGTAAGACACAAAGCCCTAGTACTGAGGCTGAGATAGCAGAAATGAGTCGAATACCTTATGCTTCAGCTGTAGGATCGATCATGTATGCTATGACGTGTACTCGACCTGATGTAGCCTTTGCTTTGAGCATGGTTAGCAGGTATCAGGGGAACCCTGGCAAGGCACACTGGACTACGGTAAAGAATATCCTCAAGTACCTACGGAGGACTAAGGACTGGGTCCTTACCCTCGGTGGTAGTGAGGACTTGAGAGTTGTAGGGTACAGTGATGCTAGCTTTCAGACTGACAGGGATAATTTCCGCTCTCAGTCGGGTTGGGTCTTTACTCTAAACGGAGGGGCAATTACTTAGAAAAGTTCCAAGCAGGAGACAGTGGCTGATTCCACTTGTGAATCAGAGTATATAGCAGCAAGCGAGGCAGCAAAGGAGGCTATATGGCTAAAGAACTTCATCGGAGACCTTGGAGTTGTACCAGCTATAAAGGAGCCAATGGAGATTTTCTGTGACAGCAATAGTGCGGTTGCCTTAGCCAAGGAACCAAGAGATCATGGGAGATCCAGACACATTGACAGAAAATATCACTTCATTAGACATCGAATAGAAGAAGGAATCCTCGTGGCAAAGAGGGTATCATCGGATGAGAACCCAGCAGATCCCCTCACGAAGGGACTGACTCGGGCTAAGCATCTCCAGCATGCTCGGAGCATAGGGCTGAAGGATGATATTAGTTTTATTAGTTAGATAATCTTGAATTTTGTAAAATGTAATTGACATTTGATGATAAATAAAATCTGTTATTTATGAGTAAAGTGTTGCTATCTCTTGTCAATCGTTTACTATTATTTCTTTTTGCATGTTTTGACTTCCAGAATAATTATGTTATGGTTTATATCATATTATTCAAACTCTCCACAGTCGGTCATATGTTGGAAGTAGATATGAATCAAGACTGTCATGGGTTAGCTTGTAGAGGTCTAAGATGTTAGACAAAGCAGGGCTACAACACTCATGAGTGCTCATAAGTTCTGAGTATTGGATTCAACCCACGCTCACTTGTATCACTTCATGGAATTTATCTCGAGTGATCGTGAGACGGTAATATCATATAAGTCTTCAAACCTAGAGATATGATTTGTTGCCTATGAGTTGGTTATGCATTGATTGCACGAAAATGCATTGGTAACTCGATGTTATAAACTGTGCTTTTGTGTGTAATTCAACAAGTAGTAGAGCAAACATATGAGTCGAAGTTTATCTGTTCCTTCTAGGATTAGAAGCGATATCTGGGCCCCTCGATGATTTTGTTTTGACCTATGTACCGGGCCCGGTCAGAACTAAATTGATGTGTTCAGCTAAGTTCTATGTCAAACAAATCGGAAATCGGGAAACAAATGCTGGACAATAAGCAAGACCATGTTCCATGTATTTGTCCGGCTGATATCTAGAACAGAGGATTATATGATCACTTATCTAAAACGGCGCTTCATAGTTCAACAGAGTTTAAAGAGCTACGATTGTTGATCGGTTCCTGAAGTCATACTTGCAACTATAGTTATTAGACTTATCCAAGTGGGAGACTGTTGGATATAGTGTCGAAGTCCATAACTATATTTGGTATGTACTTGACCCGACCCGGCATGGTCCATTTGGGTTGCACTTCACCCGAACAATTTATGGATAATCGTTGGAGAATAGTATAAGTTATGATTTATTAATATATTATAAGTCCTAATATATTAATATAAAATCATATTATTTAATTAGTATTGATCTATAATTAATCTAGAATTAATTTAGAGATCAAAAGTATGACTAATTAAATATGGGCTCTTGTATTTATATAGTGTGGGCTAATGCTTATTTGGAATGGGCTAGGCTTGCATGGAAAGTCCATGGATACTCCATGGAGCTTTAACCCATGGATCTCATGGAAATGAAAAGACATGGGTATTAGGGTTTACATGAATGTAACCCTAATCCACCACACTATATAAAGGAGGCTTTGGTTCTTGAAATAACACTAGTTGATGTGTCTAAACTAAGAGGGCCGATTTCAAGAAGTTTATGACTATTCTCTCAAGTTTCCAAGTTTGTGGTGATTTGTGACTTCCATTTGAGGCATCCACATTATTGGTGCTAGGCTCTCAAACTCCAAGCAATCAACTACTACTACAAGGTAAGTAATTCTACTAGTTTTATTTGATTCAAGTACCCCATGCCATGCTAGTTAGGATAAGAACCTTGGAAAAATAATTATTTGCATGTATCTTAGTCAAACATAGATCCAAGGTTTCTAGGGTTGCATGTACACCATAGGAGTGTTAGAATGCTCAAAACCCATCAGAAGGCCCAACTCAAGGCCCAATTAAAATTAGGGTTTCACATAAAATGACAATTAGGGTTAAGTGTTTCTCACTTAACCCATTAAGGACTTAATCCATTAAGTCTCTCACTTTACTAAATAAGTCATATGGTGTGATTGGGCTTAATACACAATTCCATTCCAATGGCCCAAATGTGGGTCCCGATAAGTCCAAGCCCCTAATCCCAAAATTCGGGTTTCCACATGAAATGATGATTAGGGTTAAGTGTTTCTTACTTAACCCATTAAGGACTTAATCCATTAAGGACTTAATCCATTAAGTCCATTATTGCCTTAAGCTAGTTTGTCAATGATTATTAATTATTATTTTAGGTTTAATAATTAATTTCTCGTGTGTGTCCCAAACGATTTATGCAATTAGGGTTTTATTCCCTTAGGGTTTTCCAAACCCTAATTAGGGTTATCCAACCCAATACTAGCCCATTAGTCCATTGGTTGGGCTTTTAGGTCACATTGGGCCTTATTGGCCCATTAGGGTTTCTGTGGGCCCATTAGGGTTTCTTTGGTCCCATATTGTCCAAACATCCCTCAAACGAGGTCCGAACACAATCAAAGCACACCGCCACCCGACACGGCAGCCGGTGGCGGCAGGAGGCGGCAACCACCACCCTACGGTGGTGGTGACAGATTTTCTTTTCCATTATTCCATTTTGTTACAATTTACAACACCATCCAATTAACACACACACTCACACATACTAATAAACACACACACAAACATAGCCACCTAATGGCGGCAGGCGGCTGTTCATGGTGGCAGCCACCACCTCACGGTGGTGGTGGTGGCCCACTAGAGATTCCGGCTAAGATAGCCACCCACACACGAAATTAACACCCTAAAGCAGCAGTGTACGCACATTCCTTCCCGGAAATAGACCCAACACCCACCTGAGGTGGGCCGCGACGGCAACAGGAACATGAAAAGCGGGCAGTAGCAGCGATATGGCGTCCGACGGCGGCAGACGGTCGCAACGACACCCAACAGCAGCAGGTTCGACCTGTCATTCATACAACCCTAGCTCTGGTTTAACCTCTCGTCCTGTGGTCTTCGACTCCCCACATGGAGCTCTTCGCTGCCCACAGCATCCGGCAGCGGCGACAGAAGAAGACGGAGGAGGGCAAAGAAGTCTGATCGGTCCACGGAAGCAACATGTCGCCGGTCTTGCGGTTCACAGCTTTGTCAGCGGCACAGCAGCGGCACGGCAGCACAGCAGTGGACAAACTCAGCTGGGAAGCGGCTATGGAGGCTCCAATGGTGGTGTGCGGCTACCGGAAATGAAGAGGGAGGTATAAGGGTGGGAGGCGGCTGAACTCATGGAGGTGGCGGCTGTATACATTTTAGGGTTAGGGTTGCAAGTGACAGGAATGGTCACAGTTAAATACCCCGACTCCATGCAAACTTAGGGAAAATGACAGAACTGGTCCCTCCTATTCCAAACTCTTCAAACAAAGTCCAATACTTACCATTTAAACCCTGAATCCTTAAAATACTTTCAACTTTGATCCAATATTTTACCAAATGGCCCCTTTTTCAGAAAATCCTTACAATTCAGGTCCAAATGTTACCAATTACACCCTACCTTCTAAAACCCCTTTCAAAATAAGTCTTGAAATTAAACCTTAACCCTCGGAGATTTAATTATTGTCATTTTGCTTCCCGAAACCAACACCCCACCAATTTTATTTAATTTTGAGCTCTAATAATATAAACTAATAATAAAAATTGCTTCTCGGGGTTCCGGGTTTATCATTTAATTATTTTATTTAAAACGGGATGTTACAACTCTCCCCCACTTAAATTTGATTTCGTCCTCGAAATCGTTTCTTATCATTCCTTACACGCCCAACAACTTGCACTACAATCCCGAGCTTCACCCTAGCCTTTCCAAGGCAACCGTAACCAACCCTCATAGGGTTCCAAGACCTGAAAATGAACAAATCCGTTGCAATATGATCACATTTACTCAATCCGAAATCTGAAGTCTCGAGATGGTCTGGCTCCCTGACAGACTGCCCACACTGGATCATTGTCGAATGCATTGCACTTAACTCCCAACTGGCTACTCAAATTCTGATAACCTGAGGTTCCCACTAGAAAACAGAATCACAAATCCCACACTGCTAACTATGATCCTTTAGTTCCCGAACCACATACATATAATAACCGGATCATAAGCACAAATACTCATACCTGGCCCAATCAGCCTCGGGCTGAAATACCAGGCATGCCTACTACGGGTCCAGTCATCCCTAGGATGGAATACCCTCGTATCACACACACATGTTTGGTCCAATCAACCCTCGGGTTGGAATACCAAACACGTCAGGTCCACTCAATCGTAGGGTCCGATCATCCTCATGATGGAATACCCTAGATTGGAATACCACTATATACATAACTCGGGTCTAACCCATAACTTGAAATCCAAGGACCTATCCTTGCATCTCATCCAATAATCCTCTGATTCGCCACAACCGAGTGACACTCATCTGAAATACCGGGTTCCGGCCCGTTCGCAGAGCTAAAGGTCTCCCACATAGTTGCCTCGCACAACTTCCGAACGAAATCCTTCCCTGGAACTAGTTGCCACTAGTTATCATGCCACTGCGACTCTAACAACCTCCTGATCCAACCGATCGGATCCATGCGTCGTATCCCGTCGTTACCGAATCCACGGCTAAAAGCAATTGCTACAGGACCAATGGTAGACTTATATTACAAACAACCTTAAGTAATCCATTGCTTCCTTGGTCTCATAACTGTAGTGGTGTTCCTATAGTCTTATCACTGGCTCAACCAGATCTAATCCGTCTGGGTAATTCCGAAATCCAATCCGTGGGTTTCTATATCCTCACTGCTACACCCGAACTGGTGGTTACTACTGTCCCTTCTGCATCCTAGCAACGCGCTCATGCTATCTACCAACCTAGTGAATGTTGCGGCTACACCCACAGACTTACATCACTCTAGCACTATTTGCTAACCTTGTGAATGCTACGGCTACCCCCGCAGTCTTACGACACTTTCCATACTACCTGGTCGCTAGTGAATGCTACGGCTACCCCCGCAGTCTTACAACACTTCCCATACTAACTGATCACAAGTGAATGCTACGGCTACCCCCGTAGTCTTACAACATTTTCCATACTAACTGATTGCTAGTGAATGCTACGGCTACCCCCGTAGTTTTACAACACTTTCCATACTGACTGATTGCTAGTGAATGCCACGGCTACCCCCGTAGTCTTACAACACTTTCCATACTGGTCGAACACACACGCGAACTAACACACAACTGAACTCAATTCATGGCTAGAATCCCAACCTAATTTCCCAAGGTTCTGCTATCAAGCACTAAGAAGACACGGTCCACATGTTGGGGAGTTTTACCGAACTCCCAACTCACACAACCCTCAAACCAACCAGCCACTAGGGTTGTCTTCCTTCCTGACAACAACACGAAACTTATCCCATTTTCAAAACTGATCCTGCTTCTGCATTCCGGGTCGATTCTCCCCCACTTAGATTCAACTAAGTCTTCACAGTACATTGAAATTTGAGAATTCCCCATCCTTCTTACTTTCCAACGATCGATCTGATGACAACCAAACCTTTCCAACTAGTGCTTCATTACCAGCCAATCGCAAGTGATCACATACTTCTAAGAACTAGTTGAACACTTCCTGAATCCCAGGGAAACCATCAGTCTCTAAAGCTTGAATGATCCCTCACTCAAATCTTGAAGACCTAAGGATAGGTGCTCCAACTAATATCTCAGCAACGAGCTACTTCCCTTGGCGCTATCATCCGCCAATCAATAACGGTTACTAAAACCATTGAATACGGACAATGCTGAATAACCATCCTGTAGGACCCTGTCTGTAGACCTCCCACATAATACCCTTCTTCCCAAAGTGTTCCAATAATTCTCCCACTCTCGGGCTCTAGAATCATATCATTCAGGGTCTCGCACCCTGAATCACTCACCAGCTCAGTCGTCCACGACTGAGCTACAGTAGCTGAAACAACCTTTTTTCCCTAAATCGGGCTACAACTACTCCCAAGACATAGTCTACAATCCCGAAAATGCAATAGATCACGGAATCAGTCCTCACCGTCTGATACAAGAGATCCAAAGCGAATCGAATCTCACAAGATATTTATGCCACATCGACCCACCCGCGCTCACCAGCGCTGAACTAATGTCGCCAATCCCGGCGACCAACTGACCCGAGCTGGAACACAACCTGATCCTAGGGTCCCAAGTCTGCTCACTCCTTCGAGCTCGAAAACTGATAGGGCAAAATCCTTGCCCTGGAAGACAACATTCCAATCCTATCAATTAACCATTCTAATTCCAGCTGCATAACTCTAGCTGAACAAAAACATTACTCCTTTCCGAAGTCCCCTCGACTCATATTTCGGCCTCGAGCAAACCCCCGAAGCCTCAAATCTAGAAACTAATGTGCTAGACTATCCCGCTTAACCTGCGGAATGTAACAAGTACAAAACATCTCCCTGATCCAAAGTAACTGCAGCCCTCGACTCATCAGAATATGCCCCAGTAACAAGTCCCGGTACTGAAAAGCTCGACCAGCTCCTCCCCCTGTCGTCGTTACAGCTGTTGAAGCTGCTGCTGTAGCCGTCTCAACAATGGCTACATAGCGCTCATCAAGGTACTCAACCATGGCGGTCTTGATAGACCCAAACATCTCCGGAATCTGACCCCGGACAAATCTCGATCACCTCCTCCCGGATGATCCCACCGACACGATCCACTAACAATGCTGGCCTATCCTGGCTGCCAGCTCCCGATCCAAACTCGAATCCGGTCTCAAGACGTCTCGTAACCACCATTCTAGTAACACACCAGAAAGGTCTCTGATAACCCATATAATGACAAAGAGCCAATTCCCAACCCAACCCTAGGGGTTGTGACTTCCTTGCTACGCGTATGGGTGTTGTGCTTTTAGTAGTATGGGCCCCTACTACCTTCCACACCTACCCATATTTGTCTCAAGTATCACCACAACACCCTAACACTATACATACACCTGGTGGTCGCTCAACCTCACTCCTTGAGGAAAGCTAACTGTCTCACAACTGACCTACCGGTCTCACACAACCCACCTATCCATGAAACTTCCACCAACCCTGCAGTACTAGTGTATGCTATCCATACATAACGCTGGACCCTATAGACTTTTGAATATCCAATCCTACCCTAAGCTCCCAATCAAACAAGAACATAACATAAGGCCAAATCAAACATTCTCAGGCTATAAGATCTTAATTATGTATAACCATGATGTATACACTAAGCAACTACAGTAACGATGTCAATCTCATATAAAGGAAACCCTAGGCTAGCAGGCATCATGTAATCAGGCAATTCTATCATGCAATTCCTGAAGATCCCTAGCCTAGTAGTAGCATGCTGTTCTAACATATCACAATATCAAATAACTGTATGCTATTTTGGGGTCTACTTACTGGCTCCGGATGATCATACACCCTGCATCCTCCTTTACTTATTTTGAAAACCATTTAAAAATAATTTTAAAATCCTTTCCTTGATTTGAGACTGGATTCACACGAGTGTTCCTCCAATCCACTCAAACCAAGGCTCTGATACCAACTTCTAACACCCAAAAATTCAAACCAATTTAAACTTTTAAAAACATTCCAAACCATTAAAAATCATTACAACATTGTTTCAAAATGTATAATATCAGAGTTTTCCCAGAAACATAGACAAAACATGAGGAGTTGTACGATCACGCCTTCGCCTTGCCGCGATCCCCTGATGTACCTGAAACAATAAACTGAAACTGTAAGCCCGAGAGCTTAGTGAGTTCCCCCAAAATACCGATACACATACAGTCCACATAAACATATCATAACAAACTGAACAACATGTAATGGGTCCCCAGCTTTACAGACTGGATTACCCCTAAGCCCACAGTACGAGTCTCCCTTTAGCCCGTAACTGGAATGCTCTCGAGCCCACAGTACGAGTCTCCCTTTAGCCCGTAACTAGAATGCTCCCGAGCCCACAATACGAGTCTCTCTTTAGCCCGTAACTGGAATGCTCCCGAGCCCACAGTACGAGTCTCCCTTTAGCCCGTAACTAGAATGCTCCTAAGGTCTGTTGGCTACCGCACGGAGCAGTACAACCTCAACCCATCCCACATAACATATAACATACCACATAACCACTGAGCATGCAATAATCATATAACATCACAGGTAGTCCTACATGTCTACCTAACTGGCATAACCACTAGCATGCAACAGTAACTCATACCCAACATCTAACACTGCTAGGATAACATATCCAATGGGCCGGCCTTGGTGCCTTAGACCCCTTAGTATAGTGAGGATAACTCACCTGGCACTGCTGAAGTCCCGCAGGTATGCTCCAGCTGCTGATTGACAGATTCCCGAACTGTCAACATCAAACAATACCCAATTAATAATTGGGTTCCAAGCTCAAAGTCCAACTCCCACTCCAAAAGCCCAAAAGTCAAGTAATGGGCCAAGGCCCAACATATGGCCCAATCTTCCAAATTGGGCCCAAGTCCTCACATGGGCCTTGTCCTAAAGCCCATCTAATTACTTTGGTCCATTAACATGTTCTTAGATGGTCCATCAATAGTCTAACCACCAAAACCCTATAGGAATGCCCAACTCAAGGCCCAAGTGAAATTAGGGTTTCACATAAAATGACAACTAGGGTTAAGTGTTTCTCACTTAACCCATTAAGGACTTAATCCATTAAGTCTCTCACTTTACTAAATAAGTCATATGGTGTGATTGGGCTTAATACACAATTCCATTCCAATGGCCCAAATGTGGGTCCCGATAAGTCCAAGCCCCTAATCCCAAATTTAGGGTTTCCACATGAAATGATGATTAGGGTTAAGTGTTTCTTACTTAACCCATTAAGGACTTAATCCATTAAGGACTTAATCCATTAAGTCCATTAATGCCTTAAGCTAGTTTGTCAATGATTATTAATTATTATTTTAGGTTTAATAATTAATTTCTCGTGTGTGTCCCAAACGATTTATGCAATTAGGGTTTTATGCCCTTAGGGTTTTCCAAACCCTAATTAGGGTTATCCAACCAAATACTAGCCCATTAGTCCATTGGTTGGGCTTTTAGGTCACATTGGGCCTTATTGGCCTATTAGGGTTTCTTTGGCCCATTAGGGTTTCTTTGGTCCCACATTGTCCAAACATCCCTCAAACGAGGTCCGAACACAATCAAAGCACACCGCCACCCGACACGATGGCCGGTGGCGGCAACCACCACCCTACGGTGGTGGTGACAGATTTTCTTTTCCATTATTCCATTTAGTTACAATTTACAACACCATCCAATTAACACACACACTTACACATACTAATAAACACACACACAAACATAGCCACCTAATGGCGGCAGGCGGCTGTTCATGGTGGCAGCCACCACCTCACGGTGGTGGTGGTGGCCCACTAGAGATTCCGGCTAAGATAGCCACCCACACACGAAATTAACACCCTAAAGCAGCAGTGTACGCACATTCCTTCCCGGAAATAGACCCAACACCCACCTGAGGTGGGCCGCGACGGCAACAAGAACATGAAAAGCGGGCAGTAGCAGCGATATGGCGTCCATCGGCGGCAGACGGTCGCAACGACACCCAACAGCAGCAGGTTCGACCTGCTATTCATACAACCCTAGCTCCGGTTTAACCTCTCGTCTCGCGGTCTTCGACGCCCCACATGGAGCTCTTCGCTGCCCACAGCATCCGGCAGCGGCGACAGAAGAAGACGGAGGAGGGAAAAGAAGTCCGATCAGTCCACGGAAGCAACATGTCGCCGGTCTTGCGGTTCACAGCTTTGTCAGCGGCACAGCAGCGGCACGGCAGCACAGCAGCGGACAAACTCAGTTGGGAAGCGGCTGTGGAGGCTCCAATGGTGGTGTGCGGCTACCGGAAATGAAGAGGGAGGTATAAGGGTGGGAGGCGGCTGAACTCATGGAGGTGGCGGCTGTATACATTTTAGGGTTAGGGTTGCAAGTTGCGGGAATGGTCACGGTTAAATACCCCGACTCCATGCAAACTTAGGGAAGATGACAGAACTGGTCCCTCCCATTCCAAACTCTTCAAATAAAGTCCAATACTTACCATTTAAACCCTGAATCCTTAAAATACTTCCAACTTTGATCCAATATTTTACCAAATGGCCCCTCTTTCAGAAAATCCTTACAATTCAGGTCCAAATGTTACCAATTACACCCTATCTTCTAAAACCCCTATCAAAATAAGTCTTGAAATTAAACCTTAACCCCCGAAGATTTAATTATTGTCATTTTGCTTCCCGAAACCAACACCCCACCAATTTTATTTAATTTTGAGCTCTAATAATATAAACTAATAATAAAAATTGCTTCTCGGGGTTCCGGGTTTATCATTTAATTATTTTATTTAAAAAGGGATGTTACACATCGGGTTGGAATGCCAACATACTATGGGTCCAATCATCCTCGGGATGGTATACCCTCGGCCCACAACCATCAGGTTAGAATGCCCACATACTATGAGTCCAATCATCCTCGGGATGGAATACTCTCGGCCCACAACCATCGGGTTGGAATGCACCGGTCTGTTGGCTCATGCACAAAGCAGAAAAACCTCAACCACCAATCAAACATATGCACATATATCATATAATTATATAACAGTCTACAGACAGTCAAACCAATCTACAGATCACTAAGCATAGCAACATCCTATCTACCAGGATACCGATCTAACCGATCATAACCACATAGAAACATCCAATCTACCAGGATACCGATCTAACAGATCACATTAGAAATAAAGCAGGATAACAATCCAAAGGGCCGGCCTTGGTGCCTTCGACCCTTGAGTATAGTGAGGAAAACTCACCTCACAAGTAATGTTGAATAAAGAAGATCAAACCCCAACTCTTAGCTCCGATCTCGACTACTTACAACCACCATGTGACTCATTTCATTAAAATCCTAAATTACCAAAATACCCTTAAAGTCAAACTTGTTCAACCATGGTCAAAGTCAACAGTCAAGGTCAACAGTCCATGTTAACCCAACTCGTCGAGTGCATCTAGCAACTCGTCGAGTTCCTTCAATGTTCAAATAATCGTGAAAAGCTCGAGGCAACTCGCCGAGTTACTAGAGCAACTCGTCGAGTCCTTCAGCATCCAGAAAGCGGGAAAACCCTAATCAACTCGTCGAGTTGGCGGAGCAACTCGTCGAGTTTTTCCTAGCCTTAATGCATTTAGGCACTTCCAAGCGAAACCAAAACCCCAAACTATAGATCTGGTCCTCTAGGACTGAGATACCACGTAAAGTTGCTAACTTTACGGCCATGAATGGTATCAAAGGGGCTAAAACACTCAAATAAGGCTTATCAAGGGATTTAGGGCATGAAGGAAGCCCAATACTTGATAAAGCTTGGAACTTTAGGCTCAAAGAGCCACAACACATCTAGATCTGAAGTGGCAACTTCAAACAATGCATCATTCCAAGAATGACTCCAATATGAATCAAGAATAACAGTATCTTTTCATAGAAGTAGATCTAAGCAATAAGAGGCCAAAGTATCGACTTTATACCTCAAAACGGTTGCCACAACAGAGTAAACACAATATCTACAGCCTCTCCTTTCAGCCAACTTCTTCAAGCTTCTTGTTCCTTCCAAAAGAGCACCAAAACTCACTATTTAAGCTCACACACACACAATAAGAGCAAAAGCACGAACTAGGTTTTTATGTGGACAAGGAGGCAATGAAGGAGGCCAAGAATGAGTGTTAAAGCATTTAAATAGGGTGCAAACCCTAAAAAATAGGGTTTTCATGTCTAGCCTTCAACTCGTCGAGTTGGGGCCTTCCAACTCGTCGAGTAGACATTGAAATATACGCGGGCATTAAACATTCTACACGACGAGTTGGAGCCTTCTAACTCGTCGAGTTGCCCTGAAAATACATTTATAAGCTTTTAAATTCATACCTGAAAATTAGGATGTTACAACTCTCCCCCACTTGAACTAGGCTTCGCCCTCGAAGCCTGCTGCGGTGAACAATTCTGGATAATGCTCCCGCATCTCGGGCTTCGGCTCCCAAGTCCACTCGGATCCCCTCCGATGCTACCACTGTACCTTTACCAAAGGTATCTCCTTGTTGCGCAGGACTTTTATCTTCCTTTCTAAGACAGCCACTGGCTTCTCAACGTAATTCAGGCGTTCGTTGACCTGAATGTCATCCAATGAAACTACTGCATCCTCGTCTAATATACACTTCCGCAATTATGAAACGTGGAAGGTGCTGTGAATCTGACGGAGCTCCTCCGGAAGGTCCAGTCTATATGTCACTTTGCCAACCCTGGCAATAATCCGAAACGGTCCAATATATCGGGGATCCAACTTTACCCTCTTCCTAAAGCGAATCACACCCTTCGCCGACCTGAAACTCTCGGATCGGCGCCGGTCGACATAACTTTTCTGCCGACTCTGAGCAGTCTGCAGTCGCTGCCTAATCTGCTGAATATTTTTGGTAGTCTGTAGAACCACCTCGGTTCGACCCATGACCTTGTGGCCAACCTCGCCCCAACAGACTGGGGTACGACATCTCTATCCATACAATAACTCAAAGGGTGGAGCACCAATGCTGAAATGAAAGTTGTTGTTATAGGAGAACTCTGTAAGGGGTAGGTAGGAATCCCAACTCCCATCAAAGTCAATAATGCAGGCCCTCAACATATCCTCGAGGGTCTGAATGGTCCGCTCGCTCTGGCTGTCTGTCTGCGGATGGTAAGCGGTGCTAAAATGCAGTCTCGTGCCCAGTTCCTCATGGAATTTCTGCTAGAAACGGGAGGTGAATCGAACATCACGGTCTGAGACAATAGAGACCGGCACCCTGTGGTGAGCAACGATCTCGCGGATATACATATCGGCCAAATTCTCGGCCGAAGAACTCTCCCGAATTGCCAGAAAATGGGTGATCTTGGCCAGTCGATCCACGATGACCCATATAGCATCATATCCCTTCGCCGTCCTCGGCAACTTGGTGATAAAGTCCATCGTGATCTGCTCCCATTTCCACATGGGAACCTCCAGAGGCTGCAGCTTGCCATGCGGCCTCTGATGCACGACCTTGACCATCCTGCAGGTCAAGAACCTCTCGACGTACCAATCGATATCTCTCTTCATGCACGACCACCAGTAACTCAACCTCAGATCCCGGTACATCTTGGTGGCTCCCGGGTTAATAGAAAAGTGAGACTTATGAGCCTCCTCCAGTACAATCTGTCTGACCCCATCAAACATCGGAACCCACATCCGACCGCAATGGGTCAATAGTCCACGATTATCCTGCACGAATCTGGTGATCTCGCCCTTGATCCTCTCAATTTTCCAATTCTCCTGCCGTACACCCTTAGTCTGAGATTCCTTGATCAAGCTCACGAGTGGATAATGTTGGGTTTTGAGCATTCTAACACTCCTATGGTGTACATGCAACCCTAAATACATTGGATCTATGTTTTCTCTATTATACATGCAAACTTGAACTTTCCAAGGTATTACCCTAACTAGCATACAAAACTTGATACTTGGGTAATAAAACAACATGAAATACAAGTTAGATGACATACCTTTTGTTGTAGATGGAGACCTTGGACCTTTAAGAACTTAGTGCCCCAAGTGTTGCACCTCAAATGGAATCACACAACACCACCAACAAATGGAGGAACTTGAGAAGATGTCACTTGCACTCATAAAATCGGCTTGCCCACTTGTGTTTCCACTCACTTAGGTCTAGGTGCCGATTTCATAACCTTGGGGTTTCTTATATAGTGTGGCAAACTAGGGTTACACCATGTAAACCCTAATGACTTTCCATATCCCTCATGCTCCATGGGTTAAAACCTCCATGGAGTATCCATGGGTCACCGCATGGGTTTAGCCCAACATGAAGAACTATGGATCATAAGCCCATATTATAAGAATGAATGATTTACATAATCAATCCCCATATATTTAATTAGTCTCTTTTGATCACAAAATTAATTCCAAATTAATTCTTGATCAATACTAATTAAATAATATGATTTCATATTAATATATTAGAACTTATAATATATTAATAAACCATAAATAACCTCTTCTCAATTATCCATCCTTCAGATTGTTCCAGTGCCATGCAACCCAAATGGACCATGCTACTCTCAGGTCAAGTACATACCAATTATAGTTATGGACTTAGACACTAATCCAACAGTCTCCCACTTGGATAAGTCTAATAACTATTATTGCAAGTACGAATCCATAACCCGACTAGCAATCGTAGCTCTTAAAAGTCGTTGTCGAACTTTGACCTAGTCAATGCCGCGTTCATTAGATAAGGGATCATATATTCCTCCATTATAGATATCATATGGACTGAGACATGGATTATAATCATTCTCTTTGTCCATCTGTTGTTTCCCAATTTCCGATTTATGACGACTGACTAATTGAACAAATCAAATCAGTCCAGGCCTGGTGTCATCACTAAATCATCGAGGGGCCCACATATATCACTTTTATCCACAAGGGGTAAAAGGAACGGATAAACTTCGACCCAAATGCTCGCTTGTACTTACTCATCAAGTTACACACAACAATATGTTTTATAACATCCAAGTTACTGGTGCGTTTACATATGTCAATGTACAACCGACTCGCAACTACAACTCACATGTCTCAGTTTCAAGAATATAAGATATTATCGTCTCACAATCACTGGTGATAAAATCCATGAAGTGATTCAGATGAGCGTGGGTTGAATCCAATACTCGAATCTTATTCCAGGAGCACTCATGAACATTGCAGCCACCTTGTCCCAGACAAACTACAGACCCATTCATGACAGTCTTGCCTCAATACCTACATCTAAAGTATGATCGACTGTGGATGGTTTGAATAACCTAGTTATTCGGGAAGTCAAAACATGCAAAGTGAAATACAAGAATAATACTAATCATATATGGCCCCAAAACTTTTGATCCATAATGATTACTCATCATTCATTGTATAATGTTTCGAATAATCAACTAAATACTTGAATTAAAACAATAATTATGCCATGCTCCAAGCATGCACACTATGTTTGTCTTAACAATAGTTATACCATGCACCAAGCATGCACACTATGTTTGTCTATGGTCCTTACTTTGTGAAATAGATCAATTGAAAAACATTTCAATAATGCTCACTTCAAAATTCCAAATCCTTATTGCAAGTGTAAGAATTCCAAATTCTTGTCACTGCTAGAAAGTGTTAGATTCTAAACTATCATGCAATGATTCTTTTGTAATGTCTAGGTGCCAAAAGTCACAGAGACTTGACCAATGAAATTACAAAATATTCCTTTGGAGATTGTTACAAGACAATTCCATGGAAATGAAGTCTCAAATTCAAAGTACATTCCTTTGAACATCCTTCTTGTATAAAAGTTTCTAACTTTTCCATCTATTCTTCAACTCCCAATATGGAAACATTCCATATTTGCCATACGAAAACTCATTATTAATGGACTCCTGTCTATTCATAATAATGTCAATATGGTCCTTCCATTACTATACTTCCAACTTTCCTTAAGCGACCAATCTTTAGCGAACCTCAGATTGTCCTTCATAGTTGTTTAACCACTTTAGTCATATCTGGTTCTATTCCTTTTTCCCTCTTAACTCCCTAGGCATTTGGAAAATTAGAACACAAGAATATTATAGGATATGCAATCGATCCTATATCCGAAGCATATGAGATACGATTCATAATGTCTAACATAAAGACATTTTATATTTGCCATGTTCTCAAAATTTTGATTATGAAGAGGGATGTCGTAATCATAATCAAATTTTGAGAACGCAATTAACATTTCCATATATAGAATTTCCTTATGTTGAACCATTCCAACATAACATTCATATATATTTGACTAAATTTGATTAAAATCTCACAATCTAAGCTTTTAGATTTGAAATGAAGTATAAATTTCTCTCCCTTAATTATAGCAAAACAACTTTTCAAACCCTGCAACTTTGGGAATTGAAACCTTTGTTTTCTATAATTAACATTGCTAACTTGCAACACATACCATAATAATTATGCTCCCACTAGCATAATAATTATTATTAGCATAACACTTATGCTCCCACTATCTTTGACATGTATTCAGAAATCAGCTGGACTTCTAGAAATCAATACTTATTGACTTTCATTACCAAAGTTCAGATTTCTGATACGAGATGCTTCGATAAGACTTTATCTAGGCTTCTCAAAATCATACACCTTTCCTTAGATAGCTCACATATGTGTCTTAACAATTTTAGAACTTACAGCCATAAGTCTGAAATGTTTAGACCTTTGCCATTTCTCACAATTCAAATTATGAAGAGAGATGCCGTAATCATAATTGAATTTGAGAATGCAAATATCACAATTTCTATCTCCATAAAATCTACTTGGTGAAAGCGTTTCCTCACAATCATTTTCATGTATCGGAGAGAAGCCTTTGACACTTAGATTTTATGGTGTATGTGTTCCTATCCATGTGAATTTGTCATGAACATAATTGATGGGTTTTGAGCATTCTAACACTTCCTAAGTGTACATGCAACCCTAATAACCTTGGATTTATGTTTGTCTAATTATCATGCAAAGTTGAATTCCAAGGTTATATTCCTATCTAGCATACATGGGGAACAAATTTTAACTTGCATGAAAGATAGAATAACTTACCTTGTTGTTGCTTATGATCCTTGAAACCTTGTGAGCCTAGCACCCCAAGTGTGATGCCTCAAATGCTTCACACAACACCAAATGCTTTTGGAGTAAACTTTTGAGAGAATATTACACTTGCAAAATCGGCTCTAGCCCTCTTGATTCTTGTGTGCAACCGATTTTGGTGGAGCATGGGTTCTTTATATAGTGTTGACACATCTAGGGTTACACCATGTAAACCCTAATGTGTCATGACTCTTCATTTCCATGACCCATGGGTTTGTAACTCCCATGGAGCATCCTATGGGTTTAACCCAACTTGATAATCCATGGAGCCTCTTAGCCCACTATACAAGTTATGCATAATTTACATAATCAACCCATATATTTAATTAGTTATCTTTTGATCATTTAATTAATTCTAAATTAATTCTTGATCAAACTAATTAAATAATATTATTAATATATTAAAACTTATAATATATTAATAATCCACAAGTGTTATTTCTCTCATTTAGTCTATCCAATTGCATGGTGCCATGCAACCCAAATGGACCATGCCGGGTCGGGTCAAGTACATACCAGAAATAGTTATGGACTTAGACACCTTATCCAATAGTCTCCCACTTGGATAAGTCTAATAACTATAACTGCAATACTCCAGGAACCGATCGGCAATCATAGCTCTTTCAAGGTCTCTCGGAACTGAGAAGATGATGATACGCCATTTAAGATAAGTGATCATATAATCCTCTGTTCGAGATATCAGCCGGACAAATACATGGAACAATGTCTTACTTATTGTCCAGCAGTTTGTTTCCCGATTTTCGATTTGTTTGACAAAGAACTTAATTGAACACATCAACTTAGTTCTAATCGGGCCCGGTACATAGGTCAAAACAAAATCATCGAGGGGCCCAGATATCAGCTTCTAATCCAAGAAGGAACAGATAAACTTCGACTCATATGTTTGTTCTACCACTCATTGAATTATACAAAAGAGCACGTTTTATAACATCGAGTTACCAATGCGTTAACGTACAATCAATCCATAACCAACTCATAAGTAACAAATCATATCTCTAGGTTTGAAGACTTATATGATATTACCGTTTCACGATCACTCGAGATAAATTCCATGAAGTGATTCCAGTGAGCGTGGGTTGAGTCCAATGCTCAGAACTTATGAGCACTCATGAGTGTTGTAGCCATGTCCAACAACTTAGACCTCTGCAACCAATCATGACAGTCTTGATTCATACCTACTTCCGGCATATGACCGACTATGGAGGTTCGAATAATATGATATACCAAGCATAATTATTCTGGAAGTCAAAACATGCAAAAGAAATATAGTAAACGATCGACAAGAGATAGCAACACTTTACTCATAAATAAAACACCTTTTATTCATCATCTAATGTCAATTACACTTTACAAATTTCAAGGTTATCTAACTACTAAATCTAATATCATCCTTCAGCCCTATGCTCCGAGCATGCTGGAGATGCTTAACCCGAGTCAGTCCCTTCGTGAGGGGATCTGCTGGATTCTCATCCGATGATACCCTCTTTGCCACGAGGAGTCCTTCTTCTATTCGATGTCTGATTAAATGGTATTTTCTGTCGATGTGTCTGGATCTCCCGTGATCCCTTGGTTCCTTGGCTAAGGCAACTGCACTTTCACTATCACAGAAAATTTCCATTGGCTCTTTAATAGCTGGTACAACTCCAAGGTCTCCAATGAAGTTCTTCAGCCATATCGCCTCCTTTGCTGCCTCGCTAGCTGCTATATACTCTGATTCGCAAGTTGAATCAGCCACTGTCTCTTGCTTGGAACTCTTCCAAGAAATTGCTCCTCCATTTAAGGTAAAGACCCAGCCTGACTGAGAGCGGAAATTATCCCTATCAGTCTGAAAGCTAGCATCACTATACCCTACAACTCTCAAGTCTTCACTCCCACCGAGGGTAAGGACCTAGTCCTTAGTCCTCCGTAGGTACTTGAGGATATTCTTTACCGCAGTCTAGTGTGCCTTGCCAGGGTTCCCCTGATACCTGCTAACCATGCTCAAAGCAAAGGCTACATCAGGTCGAGTACACGTCATAGCATACATGATCGATCCTACAGCCAAAGCATAAGGTATTCGACTCATTTATGCTATCTCAGCCTCAGTACTAGGGCTTTGTGTCTTACTCAATCTGGCGTTACTCTAGATGGGTAACTCTCCTTTCTTGGAGTCTTGCATGCCGAATCTCTTCAGCACCTTATCCAAGTAGGTACTCTGACTAAGTCCAATTAGTCTTTTACTCCGGTCTCTCAAGATCCTTATCCCTAGAATATAGGCAGCTTCTCCTAGGTCCTTCATAGAGAAACACTTCCCAAGCCAGGACTTAACTTCCTGCAGAGTTGGGATGTCATTTCCTATGAGTAGTATGTCATCCACATACAATACCAAAAAACTAACTATACTCCCACTAGCCTTGACATATACACAAGATTCATCTTCACTCCTAGAAAAGCCAAATTCTTTGACTTTCTCATCAAAGCAAAGATTCCATCTGCGAGGTGCTTGCTTTAACCCATAAATGGATTTCTCAAGCTTACACACTCTATTAGGGTACTCTGTATTGACAAAACCCTCTGGCTGACTCATGTAAACATCCTCAGCCAACTTTCCATTAAGGAAAGCGGTTTTGACATCCATTTTCCATATTTCATAGTCATGAAATGCGGCTATGGCTAACAGAACCCTAATAGACTTAATCTTGGCCACTGGAGAAAAGGTCTCATCATAATCAACTCCCGGAGTTTGTGAGAAACCCTTTGCAACCAGTCGTGCCTTATAAGTGTGTACATTACCATCCATGTCGGTCTTCTTCTTGAAGATCCATTTGCACCCTACAGTCTTACGACCTGGTACATTCTCAACCAAGTTCCAAACTTGATTGTCATACATGGACTGTATCTCGCTGTCCATTGCCTCTTTCCACTTGGCTGACTCAGGGCCTGCCATGGCTTCCGTGTAACTGTTAGGTTCATCCAGACTTATCAGTGTCTCATCACTGATACGTGTATCACCTTCCGCAGTAATATGGAATCCATAGTAATGCTCAGGTGCATTCCTAACCCTTGTGGAACGCCTTAGAGGTACAAACTTGTCAATTGGCTCAACAGGAGTTTCCTCCTCAAGTTGAGTGTTAGGGCTTGAAGTTCCTTCACCACTTGACTCTTGAATTTCTTCAAGGTCAACTTGGCTCCCACTGTCTCCTTGGCTTATGAACTCTCTCTCTCGAAAGATAGCCCTCCTAGCTACAAAGACCATATTTTCACTAGGTCTGTAGAAGAGGTAACCAAAGGATTGTTGTGGGTAGCCGATGAAAATACACCTCTCGCTTCGAGGTTCGAGCTTATCATGAGTCTCGCGTCTCACGAAAGCCTCGCAACCCCAAATCTTGATGTGGTCTAGTTTGGGTACTTTACCAGTCCACATCTCACGAGGAGTTTTGGCAACTTTCTTTGTAGGGACTAGATTAAGGATATGGGCGGCAGTCTCTAAGGCATACCCCCAAAATGAGATTGGTAGCGAAGCTCGACTCATCATGGAACGAACCATATCCAACAAGGTTCGATTACGCCTCTCAGCTACACCGTTCAACTGCGGTGTCCTGGGAGGTGTCAATTGTGAGACAATCCCACATTCCCTAAGATAGTCGAGGAACTCTGAACTAAGATACTCACCACCTCGATCGGATCGAAGCATCTTAATGTTCCTGCCCAATTGATTCTCGACTTCCTGTTTAAATTCTTTAAACCTTTCAAAAGTCTCTGACTTATGCTTGATTAAGTAGACATATCCATATCTACTGTAATCATCAGTAAAAGTCAAATAATAACGATTAGCATCCCTTGTGGCATGTTTGAAGGGTCCACACACATCCGTGTGTATAAGATCCAACAAACCTTCACCCCTCTCACAAGAACCTGTGAAGGGTGACTTTGTCATTTTTCCAAGTAAGCATGATTCACAACTATCATCTGACTTTAGGTCAAATGACTCCAAGACTCCATCCTTTTGGAGTTGGCCTATGCATTTCTTGCTTATATGTCTAAGACGACAATGCCATAATGATGCTTTATCCAAGTTATTATTATTAACAGAATCAATACACAATACATTATTCCCTAAGTTATCAACCACAGATACAGTTTCATACACGCCATCACAAGGTAATGCTTTAAAATAAAGAACATTATTAAAGAAAGCATTAATCGAACCAACTTCATTATCAAATGAAAAGGTGAAACCTTGTTTATACAATGCATGAAAGGAAATAATGTTTCTTGCCATTTCTGGCGAATAACAACACTTATTCAAATCTAAACTAAACCCACTACTTAGCGATAAAGTATAAACTCCAATCTTGGTGACAGGTAAAGCTTTCCTATTCCCCATGATTAAGTTTATTCTTCCATGCTCCACATTCTCACTTCTTCTTAGTCCCTGCAAATCAGAACAGATATGAATACCACAACCGGTATCAAGGACCCAAGAGTTAGAATGGGGTGAGTTATTAGATAAGATAGTGTAAATACCTGCATGGTTGGGTTTAACTTTCCCATCCTTCACATCTTGCTGGTACTTTGGGCAGTTCCGCTTCCAATGTGATTTTTCATGGCAATAGAAGCATTCAGCCTCTTTTGGGTCAGAAGAAGGAGTGACGAAACCTTTCTTGGTTCCACTTGAAGAAGAGCCATCAAGGGTCCTAGACTTGGTACCCTTCGAAGAGCCCTTCCTCTTCTTCCCTCGACTTTTCCCGATTGCCAAAACCGGGGCGGAGTTTGGAGTAGGAGTGTTAACAACTGACTTACCCTTAAGACCTGTTTCTGCGGTCTTGAGGAGTCCCTGAAGTTTGCTGAGTGTAACCTCTTCCTTATTCATGTGATATGTCATGCGGAATTGATCATAGCACGATGGTAAGGAGTGCAAAATGATATCTATTGCAAGCTCCTCAGGGAAGTTCACATTAAGCTTCAGCAACCGATCCACATACCTTTGCATTTTCTGCATGTGGCTCGTGACGGATTCCCCGTCCTTCATCATGGTTGTTATGATAGAGCATATGATTTCATACCTCTCTTGTCGTGCACTTTGATGGTATCTTTCCATCAGATCTTGGTGCATTTCAAAAGGGTAGAAGTCCTCATAGGACTTTTGGAGTTCCGCTGTCATGGTGGCCAACATGATGCATGCCACTTTTGTAGCATCCCTTTCATGTGCCCGAAAGTCAGCGATCTCCTGGGGAGTTGCAGTGGTCTCATCAATCTCCTTAAGCTCCTTGTCAAGGACATATTCTTTGTCCTCGTAGCGGGTAATCATCCTGATGTTTCTGATCCATTCATTGAAGTTGGATCCATCAAAAATGACTTTCCCACACAAGTTCATAAGGGTAAAGGAGCCATTAGGATTAGAGCCAGAAGTAGCATTGTTTGAAGACATCTGAAAGAAGAGAACAAGATGAGTTTAGATATTAAGAGAGTCCTTAATAAAACACCCAAATGTAATATTAAGGCTAGGATCCAATCACAATATATTATAACTTAGAAGAGGTATGCCGTAATCCAAGCTATAACATATTTGAAAGGTAGGTGAATGACGATTCACCAATTTCCACCATGAAAAACGAAATATAGATATTAGGTTTTTAATTGGTTCTTAGAAATTCCTAGATTCTTTTGAGATTCAATGATTTTTTTTTCAAAGGCATGTTTCAATCTCGAGTGTGCCCTCCAAGTTTTGTGACTGGGATACCGAGGATCACAAAACGAGGTGTGAAGTAACCATGCAAATCACTTGGTACCCTTAAAGTTTATCACTCAATCGATGTGCCGGTAAACCACACACGCTCCACCGATACTATGATAAACCTTAAGTCACCCTTTACCTACCTTGTTAAGTCCAAGTTAGTGTGCCGGTTAACCACACACGCTCCACCAACGACTTAAACAAAGTGTAAAGTGTGATTTCATGGATTAGCACCTTATTCACAATTTCTTAAAGTAACTAAGATTGGGAATTTAATAAAAGCATTTAGTTACTTTATAATATTCATCATACTTTTAATGAGAATTTATAAGTCCTTGTCTTACCCGTTCGGCTAACGACCCTCCACCGATCAAGGAAGCGGTGGGTGAGAGTGGACACCCATTAAGTTGCCATTTTATAGGCAACAACCTTATACCCCCCCTTATAGACCGGCTTCGTGAATGAGGCGTACTAGCGGTAAGACGACTTGATCTTATACATATATATATATATATATATATATATATATATATATATATATATATTAGTAACTTATAATATTATAAAGTATAAGGGTTGAATTTTAACTTTTAAAATTCTAAGGGTTGGAACTAAAGTTTTAATCAAGACTTTACTTGTTCCAAAACTTGAGGGAAAGTTTTGTAAACTTCAAAAAATTTTCATTTCTTATAACTTATGAATTAATTGAGTAATAAAAATGAAGACTCTTCATTTTTATAACTCTTGTGTTCTTTTAATGGCTTTAATAAAAGTGAGACTTTTGGTTTTCCATAACTTGAGAACAAGTTATGGACTCCATTAAAACACATTATGATCATGAATTAAACTACCATGAAGGTTACAAACAATTCCTATGATCATCTAATCTTCATAAGTTCAAGAACATGAATATGAACACTTTCAAGAATAAAAAATTACACTTAAAAAAACTTGTAATTTTGATAATTGTCATTGTAAATGGATTAGCATAAACATTACACCATCTAAAACAAGTTTTAAAACATCAAAACAGTTTAGGGTAATGTTTCTAGTCCATTTCCAGCAACAAATGTGCAAACTTTCATACGAGCAGAAAACAGAAAAACGATTTTTTTCAAGCAGTTTGCACAAAAAAAAAACAACAAACAAACCTAGGCTCTGATACCACTGATGGGTTTTGAGCATTCTAACACTTCCTAAGTGTAAATGCAACCCTAATAACCTTGGATCTATGTTTGTCTAATTATCATGCAAAGTTGAATTCCAAGGTTATATTCCTATCTAGCATACATGGGGAACAAATTTTAACTTGCATGAAAGATAGAATAACTTACCTTGTTGTTGCTTATGATCCTTGAAACCTTGTGAGCCTAGCACCCCAAGTGTGATGCCTCAAATGCTTCACACAACACCAAATGCTTTTGGAGTAAACTTTTGAGAGAATATTACACTTGCAAAATCGGCTCTAGCCCTCTTGATTCTTGTGTGCAACCGATTTTGGTGGAGCATGGGTTCTTTATATAGTGTTGACACATCTAGGGTTACACCATGTAAACCCTAATGTGTCATGACTCTTCATTTCCATGACCCATGGGTTTGTAACTCCCATGGAGCATCCTATGGGTTTAACCCAACTTGATAATCCATGGAGCCTCTTAGCCCACTATACAAGTTATGCATAATTTACATAATCAACCCATATATTTAATTAGTTATCTTTTGATCATTTAATTAATTCTAAATTAATTCTTGATCAAACTAATTAAATAATATTATTAATATATTAAAACTTATAATATATTAATAATCCACAAGTGTTATTTCTCTCATTTAGTCTATCCAATTGCATGGTTCCATGCAACCCAAATGGACCATGCCGGGTCGAGTCAAGTACATACCAAAAATAGTTATGGACTTAGACACCTTATCCAACAATAATCACAAGACATGGTTAGTGACAAATCCAACCTCATTCAACACATGCAAATAATCTTGGAAGTACTAAGAAAAGAAAAGTTGTACGCTAAATTCTCCAAATGTGAGTTTTGGATTAGAGAAGTACAATTTTTAGGTCATGTAGTTAGCAACGAAGGAATTCATGTTGACCCATCCAAAGTTGAAGCAATCAGGAATTGGGAAGCACCAAAGACGCCAACAGAGGTGCGTCAATTCCTAAGACTTGCTGGCTATTACCGTAGATTCATAGAGAATTTCTCCAAAATAGCCAAGCCAATTACAGCACTAACCCAGAAGAATACGAAGTTCAACTGGGAAGACAAACAAGAAGCTGCTTTTCAGAAACTGAAACAAATGTTGTGTAGTGCACCAATCCTATCCCTTCCAGATGGAACAGAAGATTTCGTTGTATACTGCATCTCGACAACTTAAGGTGCATGAGAATAATTACACTACCCATGATCTTGAATTGGGAGCTGTAGTTTTTGCACTAAAAATTTGGAGACATTACTTATACGGTACTAAGTGTACTATTTTTACCGACCACAAGAGTCTCCAACACATCTTCGACCAAAAAGATCTTAATATGAGACAAAGAAGATGGGTTGAATTGTTGAATGATTACGAATGTGAGATTCGTTATCATCCCGGAAAGGCAAACGTGGTAGCAGATGCCTTGAGCCGGAATGAATATATTAAACCCCGACGGGTACGAGCATTAACTATAACTATCCATTCTAACTTTACCGCACAAATTAGAGAAGCTCAGCTTGAGGTTCTAAAAGAAGAAAACATCAAGAACGAAGCTTTGCGAGGAATGAAAAAGCAACTTATACGAAAAGATGACGGAATACAATACTTTATGAACCGAGTTTGGACGCCTAGGTTCGGTGGAGTCAGGGACTTGGTCTTAGAAGAAGCCCACAAGTCCAGATATTCCGTGCATCCAGGTTCTGACAAAATGTACTTAGATTTAAAAGTACATTATTGGTGGCCAAACATGAAGGCAGAAATTGCTACTTATGTGAGCAAATGTTTGACTTGTTCTAGAGTAAAGGCAGAACATCAAAAGCCTTCAGGTTTACTTCAACAACCAGAAATACCTGAATGGAAATGGGAGCAGATATCAATGGACTTCATCACTAAGTTACCTAAAACTCCTAGTGGGTCCGACACTATTTGGGTGATAGTCGATAGGTTGACTAAGTCCGCCCATTTCTTACCAATTAAGGAGAACGACAAGATGGAGAAGCTGAATAGATTTTATCTTAAGGAAATTGTCAGATTGCATGGAGTTCCAAATTCTATTATTTCTGACCGAGATAGTAGATTCACTTCACGATTTTGGCAATCTCTACAAAAATCCTTAGGAACACGTGTAGACATGAGTACAGCTTACCATCCACAGACTGATGGTCAGAGTGAGAGGACCATTCAGACTTTAGAAGATATGCTTCGAGCCAGTGTAATAGACTTTGGAAATGCGTGGGATACTCATTTACCGTTAATTGAGTTTTCCTACAACAATAGTCATCACACCAACATCAAGGTTGCACCGTTTGAGGCTCTTTATGGACGAAAATGTCGTTCCCCAGTATGTTGGGAAGAAGTTGGAGATACGCAGATGGCCAGAGAACGTACAGGCGATACCTTACGTACTGAACCAGAAATAATCCACGAGACAACTGAAAAGATCGTGCAAATTAAGGATCGATTAAAGGCTGCACATGATCGTCAAAAGAGTTATGCTGACGTAAGACGTAAGCCTTTAGAATTCCAAGTTGGAGATAAAGTAATGTTGAAGGTCTCTCCTTGGAAAGGTGTAATTCGATTCGGGAAACGAGGCAAACTAAACCCACAGTATATAGGACCTTTTGAAATTCTAGCAAGAATTGGTTATGTCGCATACCAACTCAAGTTGCCTCAAGAGCTAAGTAGTGTGCACGATGTTTTTCACGTACCAAATCTCAAAAGATATCTTTCCGATGACACTCTTGTTATACCTCTCGAAGAGATACAAGTCAATACGAAACTCAACTTTGTAGAAGAACATGTTGAGATTATGGATCGAGAAGTCAAACGATTAAAGCAAAGTCGTATTCCCATAGTGAAAGTTCGATGGAACTCTTTACGAGGACCTGAATTTACTTGGGAACGTGAAGATCAGATGAAAGAAAAATACCCCCAACTGTTTGATAGAACCCCATCCATAAGATAAATTTCGGGACGAAATTATTCTAACGGGGGGAGAATGTAACACTAGTCAAAATAGGTCAATAGACAATCACATGTGATTATGCCAATCATGTAATGTGATTATGTTAACCTAGTAATGTGATAAGAGTGCTATGTATTTCATGATAATTCTAATATAAATATGAACTTTCATACATATTTTATGATACCACTAAAGGTATAAGTCCATACGATTCCAAAAATGTAGAGAACGTCTGAATCTGACTTCGCGTGAAGAAGTTATGATAAACCGAACACTATAAATCTCTATAATAAGAGGAATTTAAAATAGACTTAGAATTAGCTATTAGAGTCTAAAAGAGAGTTGTAGTACTTGTAAATACCTACGCGTGCATATCAAGAACGTAAAAAACGGAGTTCGTATGTGAAAGTTACGACCTTCCGAAGATTAAGTTGTCAGAAACCCTAATCTGCCTCAGCTCACGACGTGGGCACAGAGCCCACGACGTCGGGAGTCAGTTATCCACATCTCGGAATCTAGAAGGTGTGTGATGAGGCTGCGAGGGGATAAGATTCAAGTTCACGATGTGAGCAAAGATATCCCACGACGTGATGAGTCACATGACACCTTCCGAAGCTAGGGACGCAAATGGCAAGTCTACGGGGATAAGATCTTAAGCCACGACGTGGGGGTCCAAAACCCACGACGTGGGGGTCCAAAATCCCTACTATAAATAGCAGGTCCGACCTCAGCCATTCTTACACCTAAACTTCTTTCTCCTCTCTCCTTTGCTGAGGCTATCTTACATCCCGAGCCCCGACGACCTCGTACGCTGACCGTTTTTGCTTAGATAACATAAAATCACGCGACTAGGGTGAGTTTCACGGCCCCACTTTCTAATATTTCGGGGGAAAACGCATGCTAAATATTATACATACATTATTATTATGTCTATATGATAATATATAGTTATATTAGCCAGGTATAGTTGTTCTAAATATAATATTTTGAATATATACAACTATTATCAACCTGTCGGCATGTTATTTTACTAATGTAGATCTTGAGTTATGCTTAGAATTCTATATATATGTTGTGTGCGATATAGTTCCGAAGTTATATTCGAAAGTTCTATATGTTAAGTTATAAAGTATGTTGCTATTATTGGTTTTATGTCAAGATAAAACTGGATATGTTATATGATGTTATTGTTAGTTTTATGTTAAGATAAAAGTTAGTATTGTTATTGATAGTTTTATGTCAAGATAAAACTAGGAACATTATATGTTGTTATTATTGGTTTTAGGTCAAGATAAAACGTGGTTTTACTTCAAGATATAGCTGTTATACTACCTAAGTGTTATGAAGTTAGGAGTAATGTTTAAAAGCATAGTCTAGTGACTTAGGGTTTTAGACATGAAAATGCTTTTGTTGTTAGACCTATAGGAAGTCGTCGAAGTCTACATGAGTAATTGTATTCATCAACTAAGATTGGGGATCTTAGCAGAAATCCTCTGAACTGTAACCGTTAATCCCGTGTGAGCGAGGAAGTCGTGTATAATTAGTATACGGGTTGACCACCCCACTTGTGACTGTTAGCTACAGTCAACCAAAAGCGAGTGATGAACTATCCTTTTATTTGTTATTGTTCCGGCGTCGATGAAGCGTACGGTGTTGTTTCTCATGGTAAATCATGAGTGTGTTTGTTTCTCATGGTAAATAATGAGTGTGTTCTATCAAAGGTATTATGTCATAGCAGCGGTTACAGGCTCATGGTAGCAAATTGTTAGAAATATTATACTTCGTCGTATACAAGTATTAATGTTAAGTATAAGTTTCCCCCTACTTATACCTTAGGATTAAGGAATGTTTAGGTATAACACTTAATTGATAAGTAAACTATTATACCTAATATATATACTAAATGTTGGAGAGTCAAAATGATACTTTCAAAACTATACTTTTGAACGTGGAAAATGTATTATTTTGTGGAGTCAAAACGTGTGGACTGACCAACTTTATGTTGACGTATTTTAAAATGCATGTGTTTTCAGGAACTTGAAAAGCTGGTATGTATTCGAACAGAAGAAGTTTTACTTTTACCTTTCTGTTCATTAAGAAGTATGCCATAGTCGGATATTATGTAATAGGTCCTAGAAAAATAGTTATGTAACTTTCAGTTATCAATAAAGGTATGTATTTTCTTTAGTATTGTTCAATGTATGTTATATAACTGTGATACGAAGAATAACGTTACACTACCCGGTGTTTCCGCCGATGACTGGGGGTGTGACAAAGCCCCTTTATTCAATTAACCTCTTTTAGTCACCAAATTAATTCCTAATTAATGTATGACTAATATTAATCAAATAATATTATTATTCCTTTAATATATTATTCTCATAATATATTTATATAATAATATCTTTTCTCTCTTCATAAATCACTCTGTCAAGTTGCTATGGTGAAGGCAACCCAAAAGGACCATGCACAACCGGGTCAAGTACTTACCAAATATAGTTACGTGCTTAGACACTAATCCAACAGTCTCCCACTTAGATAAGTCTAGTAACTATAAATGCAAACCTAATCCGATTAGCAATCGTAGCTCTCAAAGACACTGTCAAATTCTGATCTTATCAGTAACCTGACCTTCAGATAAGGGATCGTATTATCCTCTGTTCTAGATATCATGCGGACAATTACATGGAACATTGTCATACTTATTGTCCAACAATTGGTTTCTCGATCTCAGATTCATTTGACATAGAACTTAATTGAACACATCAATTCAGTCCTGACCGGGCCCGTCACATAAATCAAATCAAATCATCGAGGGGCCCTGATATCGCTTTTACCCTCTTAGGATAAAAGGAATAGATAAACTTCGACTTACATGCATTTATTATCCATTAATCAAATCATACACAACAATGCGTTTTATAACATCAAGTTACTGATGCGTTTACGTATTATCAATGCACAACTAATTAATAAATAATAAACCATATATCTAGGTTTTAAGACCATATGATATTACCATCTTGCGATCACTCATGATAAATTCCATGAAGTGATTCCAGCAAGTGTGGGTTTATTCCAACGCTCAAATCAAGTTCATAAGCACTCATGAACGTTGTAGCAAACTTTTGCTATGTATAATACACTTTATACAATCTACACACCAATTCATGAAAATCTTCATTCATATCTACTTCCAACATATGAACGACTGTGGACCGTTTGAATAATTTGATTATTATCAAATAACTCAATTATTCAGGAAGTCAAAACATGCAAAATTGAAACAATAGGTAAAAGATTAACATAAGACAGTAACATTACTAATAAATAATACTCCTTTATTTAATCATCAAATGTTAATAACAACTTATCTATTACACGTTTCCAAAATATCTAATCTAAACTAATATCGTCGTTCAGCCCAATGCTCCTAGCGTGCTGCAAGTGCTTAACCCTGCTCAGTCCCTTCGTAAGCGGATCTGCTGGGTTATCCTCTGACGATACCCTCTTTACTACGAGGAGTCCTTCTTCCACCCGATGTCGAATAAAGTGATATTTTCTGTCGATATGTCGAGATCTACCGTGATCTCTTGGTTCCTTGGTCAAGGCAACTGCTCCTTCATTATCACAGAAAATCTCCATGGGCTCCTTTATGGCTGGCACAACTCCAAGGTCTCCAATGAAGTTTTTCAACCATATTGCCTCCTTTGACGCTTCGCTTGCTGCAATGTACTCTGATTCGCACGTTGAATCAGCTACGGTTTCCTGCTTGGAACTTTTCCAAGTCACTGCTCCTCCATTGAGCGTAAAGACCCAGCCCGACTGCGAACGGTAGTTGTCCCTGTCGGTCTGAAAACTGGCGTCACTGTACCCTCGCACCTTTAAGTCATCACTCCCACCGAGGACTAGAAACCATTCCTTGGTCCTCCGAAGGTACTTAAGAATATTCTTGACCGCGATCCAATGCGCTCTGCCAGGGTTCCCTTGATATCTGCTGACCATGCTCAAAGCAAAGGCCACATCAGGGCGAGTACAAGTCATAGCATACATGATTGAGCCAATTGCGGAAGCGTATGGTACTCGGCTCATCTCTTCTATCTCGACTTCAGTACTCGGACTCTGAATCTTACTCAACTTGGCATTACTCTGG
Organism: Lactuca virosa; assembly: GCF_052849685.1. Lineage (NCBI taxonomy): Eukaryota > Viridiplantae > Streptophyta > Magnoliopsida > Asterales > Asteraceae > Lactuca > Lactuca virosa. Next base: position 171,277,790 of record NC_136427.1, on the reverse strand, counting down.
ATTGGTAACTCCCGTTTCTTTGAATTCTCCATACTAAAACGTTTTAGTACCTTGTCCAAGTAAGTATTCTGACTAAGTCCTATTAGTCTCTTACTTCTGTCTCTCACTATCTTTATTCCCAGAATATAGGAAGCCTCTCCGAGGTCCTTCATAGCAAAGCACTTCCCGAGCCAGGACTTAACCTCCTGCAGTGTCGGGATGTCGTTTCCTATGAGTAGTATGTCGTCGACATACAATACGAGAAAGCTTACTACACTCCCACTGGCTTTGACATATACATAAGATTGATCTTCGCTTCGCAGAAAGCCAAACTCTTTGACCTTCTCGTCAAAACAAAGATTCCATCTGCAAGACGCTTGATTAAGTCCATAAATGGACTTCTCAAGCTTACACACTCTGTTGGGATGCTTCGCATTGACAAAAACCTCTGGCTGAGCCATGTAAACATCCTCAGCCAACTTCCCATTAAGGAAAGCGGTTTTGACATCCATTTGCCATATTTCATAGTCATGAAATGCAGCAATGGCCAGCATCACCCTGATAGACTTTATCTTTGCAACTGGTGAGAAGGTTTCGTCGTAGTCAACTCCAGGAGTTTGAGTGAAACCCTTCACAACCAATCGCGCTTTGTAAGTGTGCACGTTTCCATCCACGTCAGTCTTCTTCTTGAAGATCCACTTGCACCCGACCGTCTTACGACCTGGTACATTGTCAACCAAATTCCAAACTTGGTTGTCATACATGGATTGAATCTCGCTGTCTATAGCCTCTTTCCATTTCGCAGTCTCTGGGCCTGCCATGGCTTCCTTATAGCTGTTAGGTTCGTCCATATTCACTAGTGTACTATCACTAATTAACGTATCCCCTTCCATAGTAATATGAAAACCATAGAACTGGGGTGGAACACTAACCCTTTCAGAATGTCTAAGAGGTAATGACTCGTCAATCGGTTCAACCGGAGTTTCCTCCTCGGGTTGAGCGCCAGTGTTAGAGGTTCCTTCATCGCTCGACTCTTGAAGCTCTTCAAGATCGATTTGCCTCCCACTGTCTCCTTGGCTTATGAGTTCTCGCTCTCGGAAAACCCCTCTCCTCGCAATGAAGAAAACATTGTCACTCGGTCTGTAGAAGAGATATCCAAAGGATTTCTGTGGGTAGCCAATGAAAATACATCGCTCACTACGAGGTTCGAGCTTGTCGTGAGTTTCTCGTCTTACGAAAGCTTCGCAACCCCAAACCTTGATATGTGCCAACGAGGGAGCCTTCCCTGTCCACATCTCGTGAGGTGTTTTGGCAACCTTCTTCGTAGGTACTAAGTTAAGGATATGGGCGGCAGTCTCTAAGGCATACCTCCAGAATGAGATAGGTAGTGAAGCACGACTCATCATGCAACGAACCATGTCTAGCAAGGTTCGATTACGCCTCTCAACTACACCATTCAATTGTGGTGTCCTAGGCGGCGTCAATTGTGAAACTATTCCACATTCCTTGAGGTAGTCGTGGAATTCAAGACTTAGGTACTCTCCACCTCGATCAGATCGAAGCATCTTGATTTTCCTGCCCAACTGATTCTCCACTTCTTGTTTAAACTCTTTGAACTTTTCAAAGGTTTCTGACTTGAGCTTGATTAAGTAGATATACCCATATCTGCTATAATCATCTGTGAAAGTCACATAGAAGCGATTCGCATCCCTCGTTGTGGATCTAAAGGGTCCACATATATCTGTATGTATGAGATCCAATAAACCCTCACCCCTTGCACAAGTGCCAGTGAAGGGTGACTTGGTCATCTTTCCAAGTAAACAAGACTCGCACACATCATCGTCCCTAAGGTCGAATGACTCCAACACTCCATCCTTTTGGAGTTGGGCTATGCGTTTCTTGTTGACATGTCCTAGACGACAATGCCACAAGCATGCTTTATCCATACTATTGGAAGAATCCACACACAACACATCATTTCCTAAATTGTCTACAACCATCACAGTTTCATGTATTCCATTACAAGGCAATGCTTCAAAATATAAAACATTATTAAAATAAGCGTAAATAGAACCCTTTTCATTATCAATTGAATATCTAAAACCTTATTTATATAAACCATGAAATGAAATGATGTTTCTAGCCATATCTGGCGAATAGCAACAATTATTCAAATTTAAATCTAAACCATTACTAAGCACTAAGGAATAAACTCCAATCTTGGTCACAGGCGACAATCTTCTGTTTCCCATGATCAGATTCATCCTTCCACGCTCCACATCCCTATTTCCTTTTAGTCCCTGCAAATCAGAACATATGTGAAAACCACATCCTGTATCAGGAACCCAAGAAGTAGCATGTGATAAACTATTAGATTTAATTGTGTAAATACCTGCGAAAGATGGCTTGATCTTTCCATCCTTGATGGCTTGCAGATATTCTGGGCAACTTCTCTTCCAATGCCATATCTTGTGGCAGTGGTGGCACTCTGCCTCCTTAGGGTTAGAGTTGGGTTTAGAAGAACCAACTTTGGTTCCACTAGAAGAGGTGCCATCTTGGGACTTTCCCTTGTGGTGGCCCCTTGAAGAGGCCTTCCTCTTCTTACCCTTCCCTTGCCCTATTGCCAAGACAGGGGCAGCAGCTGGAGTAGGAGGTGATGCAACAGATTTATCCTTGAGGTTGCTCTCAGCAGTCCTCAACAAGCCCTGAAGCTTGCTCAAGGATACCTCTTCCTTACTCATGTGGTAGGTCATGCGGAACTGGCTATAGCAGGAAGGCAATGAGTGAAGGATAATGTCAATTGCCAGCTCTTCATCGAAGTTTACATTCAACTTCAGCAGGCGATCAACATATCTCTGCATCTTTTGCAGATGGGCAGTAAGGGACTCTCCATTGCCCATTTTGGTAGTGATCATCGAAGTGATGATCTCATACCTCTCTTGCCTAGTGCTCTGGTGGTAGCGTACCAGCAGATCCTGATGCATCTCATAGGGGTACTTGTCCTTATAGGACTTTTGAATTTCAGCAGTCATAGTCGCGAGCATGATGCAATGGGCTTTCGTGGCATCACGCTCGTGGGCCTCGTAGGCCGCGATCTCATCGGTAGTAGAAATTTCGATATCAATCTCATTTAGCTTCTCGTCGAGGACATATTCTTTGTCCTCGTAGCGAGTGACCATGCGAATTTTGCGGATCCAATTACTGAAATTGGTCCCATCGAAGATCACTTTCCCACACAAGTTCATGAGTGAGAATGAACCAGAGGAGTGTGACCCAGAAGCGTTGTTGTTTGCGTTCGACATCTGAAAAGGAAAAAGAACAAAGTTGATTAGAAATGAATTTCTCCAATTAATCACCCAAATGAGAAATTAGGGCTAGGAACCAACAACATTATTTACAAATTAGAAAAGGGATGCCGTAATCTAACAAGTAAATAATTTGAAGGCAAGTGAATGTCGATTCAGTAATTCTCCACCATGAAAAATGAAAAAGAAATTAGGTTTTAAATGTATTGAAAACTCCTAGATCTTTTGAGATACATTGAACCTTTCAATGGCATGTTTAAATCTCGATATGCCCCTCTCGTTTGTGACTGGGATGCCGAGGATCACAAAGTGGGTGTGAATAACCATGCAAATGTACATGGTGCCCTTATTGTTACAGTCACCTATTCGATGTGCTAGTTAACCACACACGCTCCATCGAACTATGACAAACAATGAGTCACCCTTTGCTACCATTGCTTAGAACCCAATTAATGTGCCGGTTAACCACACGCGCTCCATTAACGTCTTAGCAAGGGCGCAAAGTGTAATTTCATGGAATTGCATCAATTCACTTTTGCCTAAAGTAACTAAGATTGGGAATTTTATGAAAACGTTCTAGTTACTTTATATAGATTCATTATACTTTTAATGAGGAAAGGTTTGCCCGATCCTACCCGTTCGGCTAACGACCCTCCACCAATCAAGGAAGCGGTGGGTGAGAATGGACACCCATTAAACGGCCATTTTATAGGCCATAACCTTATACCCCCCTTATAGATCGGCTTCGTGAATGAGGCCTACTAACGGTAAGACTAGCATTTAAGTTATACGTATATATATTAATCTTATAATACTATAAGTATAAGGTTGAATTTTAAAACTTGTAAAATTCTAAGGTTTGAAATTTAAATGGTTCAAATTAAAACTTTTAATCACAAAACTTAAATTTCGAAACTTGAGGACAAGTTTTGAACATTTCAAAACATAAAGGATCAAATAGCAAATAATATAAATTAACTAATTAATTTAGTGGTTATCTAAATTTGACCTAGTCAATATTACTTGCAAGACAATCTACCAATTAATTCAAATAATCAATTATTATCACATAAGGAAATTATTATTTAACTAAATGGCAATTATCTTTTGTTTTGTCAAGGATATAGTCAAATATATGATAAAATTCGGATTTTATTGACCCAAAACGATTAAGGCAAGTATCCTCAAGCAAAACAGCAAGAAATCCCGAAAATCACTCTGACAGACGCTTGGACTCGCAGAGTACCATCATGGACTCGCCGAGTAGCATGAACTCGCCGAGTCTGTCAGTCAAGGGCACAAAAAAAACGAATTTTCATGGCAAGAACAATCAAACAATGCATCAATTCAATAGAAATCAATCTAATCTCTGATACCACTGATGGGTTTGAGCCATAAGAACTTTCCTATGTGCACATGCAAACCCTAATGCTTGGATCTAGGTTTCTCTAATTGAACGTGCAATGTATCCAAGGCTTACAATCCTAGATCTAGAGAATACAATTGAAACATAACACATGAAATCAGATCTAGATGAATACCTTAAGTTGCTTGCTTGAATCTTCTTGTTCTTGGAGCTTAGAGTCACAATTGTCACTCCTCTAATGGCTTACAAACACCAACTAGCAAGAGGTTGATTTGGAGAGAGAGGAGAGGTGTAGAAATCGGCTCTAGGGTTCCCAAGGAAGCAAGGTGGCCGATTTCTCCAACCCATAGGGTCTATTTATACTATGAGCTACTAGGGTTACCTCCTTAACCCTAATTGAATAACTTAGGCCTCAAGCAATCCAAGGATCCTTCTAGAGTAAGGCTTGGACGAATTCAAGGAGCCCATACTCCTTAATTTCGGCCACCCTATATCCCATAAGGATCCATAGCCCAAAAAACTCAACTATCACACATTTGATAGTTTAAGCCCCTTTATTCAATTAACCTCTTTTAGTCACCAAATTAATTCCTAATTAATTTATGACTAATATTAATCAAATAATATTATTATTCCTTTAATATATTATTCTCATAATATATTAATATAATAATATCTCTTCTCTCTTCATAAATCACTCTGTCAAGTTGCTATGGTGAAGGCAACCCAAAAGGACCATGCACAACCGGGTCAAGTACTTACCAAATATAGTTACGGGCTTAGACACTAATCCAACAAGCTTATGCGTCACGACAGTTGAAGCCGCATGAGACGAGATATCCCACGCATGATCTTGAGTTGGGAGCGGTAGTGTTCGCCCTCAAGATCTGGAGACATTACCTCTATGGGGTCCACTGTACCATATACACGGACCACAAGAGCTTGAGACATATCATGGATCAGCCGAACCTGAACATGAGGCAGCGCAGGTGGCTGGACGTAGTCAAGGATTATGACTGCGAGATATCTTCTGATAGGTATCATTCACTATCGTAAGCCTTCTCTTTTCCTCCATTTATTCAATTCGCTACGAATCTTCACCAAGATGTTATGTTCACGGAAGCATGCGTTCAGTGTATCGAGACGAGAATATAGATAGAGAAGATTTAGACGCGTATTTCTCTTTATTACTCTGAAAAGTTACATGCCAGTTCTAATATCGTAATTAAACGTTTAGACATCTGAGCACATAAAATTTCCAGATCCGTTCGGCAACAAACCATAGATCCGATCAGACATTTAGCATCGTAAATCATTTAGCACATAAAAGCATGTTAGGCATTTTCCCTAAATTAGCTAGTGCTTGTGTCTATTGAGGTGTATTACCTAAATTTTATTAGACACACTCCTCACAATCATTGCTTAGCATTCTAAGTTTAAGTCTAGAAATAAATCTATATTCCTAGTTCGCTTAAACTAATGCTCTGATACCAACTGTGACATCCCCATTTTCACGGCCAGAAAAGACCGCTTTTGTTTATGCTTTATAAAAATCAGAGTACTTTTAATAAAAATGTTGCAGAATTTGTTCCCAATAAAACATGATAAATACGTTATCAAAGCATTTCCAAAGAAATGTATTTTTATTCATTTTTAAAACATTTGGGATGTCATCATCAATACAGAAACATAAGCATAAACAGAACTTACATTCATTTACACTAGTGATCTACATCTCTTTTAAATCTCTCAGTGTAATGTAACATCATATCGAAACTTGTGATAGAAATAAGCTGGAGTGGGTCAGGTTGGGAAACCTGGTGAGTACATAGGGTTTTTAACCCACAATAATATAATTATTATGTTTAAACATCAAACAATCAACCTAATTACCCATCCCCATTATCTTCTTTACTCTTAAGGATCTACCCTAAGAATCAACTATTCCTCGTTCATTCATTCCTAAGGATCATCCTAAGGAATCGACACGAAGTCCATCGTCACCGGGGTTTAGGCACTAAGTCTGCATAGTCGCCAGGATTTATACAACATGCACTAAGTCCGCATAGTCGTCAGGGTTTAGGCACTAAGTCTGCATAGTCGCCAGGGTTTATACAGCAGGCACTAAGTCCGCATAGTCGCCAGGGTTTTGGCACTAAGTCTGCATAGTCGCCAGGGTTTATACAACAGGCACTAAGTCCGCATAGTCGCCAGGGTTTTGGCACTAAGTCTGCATAGTCGCCAGGGTTTATACAACATGCACTAAGTCCGCATAGTCACCAGGGTTTTGGCACCAAGTCTGCATGATCGCCAAGGTTTAGGCACCAAGTCTGCATGATCGCCAGGGTTTAGAGTACACCGGGTGAACACATCGTTCACAACACCTACAGGTTGCGAGCCTGCTAGTGTTCCACTGGACTGTCTAGAATAGTCCGTGGTTGTCATCCATACTCTGCTAGATGACGGGGCCAACATTTGGGAACAAGGCTTCTCACATCGTCCACCTCTCACTCTTACCTCATGGTCTATATCATCTCTCAACTCATCATCCAACTCATATTTCATCTACCCATGTTTTACCCAACATATTATGTAGATATAAATACATATACAGTTTAAATCATATAAAACTTGTATAAATTCGTTCATCCAGCATAGATAGCAAGTATATAGATAATATGCACACATAACACGTAATTTATATAAAATACTTCATATCTATGTGTAAGATGAAAGTAACTATGCACTCACTTGATAAGGTGGTGACTTGGTACTCGGACAACACTTCGTTATCTCAAAATAATTTTTCCTTGACAAAACCTAGTATCAATACCACTAGGGTTTAGTCTAATGTTAACCGCGAATAATTAATAGTCTACCTATTATTATATAAGCGTTAAGTAACACTCTTATATAACTCATAATAATAGCCCAAATAATTATTTTAAGGTCCTAATAATGTTACTATAATTAATTAGAAGCTATATTAAAAATAGCATAGGCGTAGCTCACTTACATCGGGTTTTCTTGAAAACCGGGCTTCGCTTGGAGCAGCGTTTCCGAACCGAAAGACCCTTTTTCTCGGGACTCCGAGAGCCTCGGGGCTTCCTTCGGGTGCTAGGGGGTTTACCTAGGCTTAGGGGGGGGGGGGGGTAGGAACCTTAGAGAGAGAAAGAAACTAGAGAGAGAAGAGGAAATGGTGCATGGAACTCGGCAACCTTCGCTTCCTTTTATAGGCCCTCAGACCTCGGAACGCTGGGCGTTCGGAAAGGCTACGCTGGGCGTAGCGTCGGATAAGGCTGCCAGGTGGTGGTCTCCGGGTGGTGCGACGTGGCTTGTCTCGGAACCACATAAGACCGAAGTACGCTGGGCGTACCTGGTTTCGAACACGGGGCGTAATGAGAGGGGTGACGTGTCGTCATCTGAAGCGAGCTCATCGGGCGACTGGGGTTCGGCCACGTCATCAATCGAGCAACAGGCTTCGCAAATCCGAGCCTAAACTTTAAAAATTCGTAAATCTCGCATACGAGCTCCGGTTTCGACGTTCTTTATATCCACGCGTAGGCGGGAATGTACTCTACAACTTTCGTTTAGACTTCGTCGGCTAATTTTGACTTTATTTTAAAAGTTATATTTTTAATAGGTCGGGACAGGATTGGTCCGTTAAAAATTCATAACTCCTTCATCCGACGTCCGTTTTCGTCTGTCTTTTTATCGTTACGCTACTATTAACGAGATCTTCGATTATCGTTTATGTTGTTTCGGTTAAAAACCGCTCGATCTAATATTCGAACTACGGGCTGTACACTACTAAGCCGAAACTTCGAAAAATCACAATTTCCTCATACGAAGTCAGATTTGGGCGTTCTTTTTATGGAAGCTCTCGGTTTAACATATTCTAAGACTTTCGTTTAGATTGCTAAGGCTAAAAGCCGCTCTATCGTAAATTCACTATTTACGCTTCCCAGTGTCGTGCCGGTTTTGCCGTAAAACTTCGACGAGCCATAACTTCTTCGTTATAACTCGGATTTCGGCGTTCTTTATATGTACGGAACCCTTGTAACATATACTACCACTTGGTTAAGATGATTCCTTCTAAATAATCTTCCATAAAAAACTCATTTTTGATGCTCATTGTCTCTAAATTGACTAGCCCGGATCTACGGGCGTTACATTATTTAAGGTTTATTAATATATTATAAGTTCTAATATATTAATATGAAATCATATTATTTTATTAGTATTGATTAAGAATTAATTTGGAATTAATTTTGTGATCAAAAGAGACTAATTAAATATATGGGGATTGATTATGTAAATCATTCATTCTTATAATGTGGGCTTATGATCCATAGTTCTTCATGTTGGGCTAAACCCATGCGGTGACCCATGGATACTCCATGGAGGTTTTAACCCATGGAGCATGAGGGATATGGAAAGTAATTAGGGTTTACATGGTGTAACCCTAGTTTGCCACACTATATAAGAAACCCCGAGGTTATGAAATCGGCACCTAGACCTAAGTGAGTGGAAACACAAGTGGGCAAGCCGATTTTATGAGTGCAAGTGACATCTTCTCAAGTTCCTCCATTTGTTGGTGGTGTTGTGTGATTCTATTTGAGGTGCAACACTTGGGGCACTAAGTTCTTGAAGGTCCAAGGTCTCCATCTACAACAGAAGGTATGTCATCTAACTTGTATTTCATGTTGTTTTATTACCCAAGTATCAAGTTTTGTATGCTGGTTAGGGTAATACCTTGGAAAGTTCAAGTTTGCATGTATAATAGAGAAAACATAGATCCAAGGTATTTAGGGTTGCATGTACACCATAGGAGTGTTAGAATGTTCAAAACCCAACAGTGGTATCAGAGCCTAGGGTTGTTTTCAATTATACTTGATGCTACTTGTTGTTTAAGCTTGAAAAAAATCGATTTTTGTTGTTCTGGACTGTGGACTCGCCGAGTCCCAATACAATTCTGACCAACTCGCCGAGTTTGTTCTTGCACTCGACGAGTTGGTGCTCCAGAATGCAGATTTTCGATGTTTTTGGCTAGAATTGGACTAGGATCATTACCCTAAGCTATTTTTGAACTTATAAACCTATTTTTGATGTGGTAATGTTCATGTTTATCCAATTTATAAGATAATTTTCAAAGTTTCATGTTTTGTATTAGTTTATATGATTATGCTAATTACATGAAATTTGTTTGATATGAATTATCTTGTTCATATGAGTTTAATCTAGATCATGGACATTATTTGACATGCTTGTTATTTTATTTGATGATCTTTATGGCCTTTAATTTACTCCATAACTTGTCCTCAAGTTATGGAATGTGAAAACTTTTCTTTTAAAGAGTTCATTAAACTCATAGGTTATGGTCTTGAAGACTCTTTTTCCATAAATGTTTTTATGAACTCCATAACCTTTCCTCAAGTTATGGATTTTCAAGAGTCTTTTCATTAAAGTATATATTAAACTCTTATGTTATGGATTCCAAAGGTTTTTGAATAGTTCAAAACTTGCCCTCAAGTTTTGGAATTTGTAAATGTAGAGTCTTCTTTTGACACATTTAATTCTAAACCCTAGAATTTTAAAAGTTTAAAATTCAATGCTTATACTATTATAATATTATAGGTTTAATATATATATATATATATATATATATATATATATATATATATATATATATATATGTATGTATAAGAGTGAATTCAGTCTTACCGTTAGTAGGCCTCATTCACGAAGTCGGTATATAAGGGGGGTATAAGGTTACTGCCTATAAAATGGCAGTTTAATGGGTGTCCACTCTCACCCACCGCTTCCTTGACTGGTGGAGGGTCGTTAGCCGAACGGGTTTGACAGGACGTTTAATTCTCCCTTCATTAAAAGTATAATGATAAATATAAAGTAACTAAACACTTATAAATTCCCAAATCTTAGTTACTTAGGAAAATGTGAATATGGTGCTAACCTATGAAATTGCACTTTGCACCTTGTTAAGTCGTTAGTGGAGCGTGTATGGTTAACCGACACACTAATCTGGGAGTGACAGTGCGTGGCAAAGGGTAGCTTGATGTTAATCATAGATCAATGGAGCGTGTGTGGTTAACCGGCACATTGATTAGGTGGTTGTAACATTGGGTGTACCAAGCTAATTTGCATGGTTATTCACACCTTGTTTGTGATCCTCGGCATCCCAGTCACAAACTTGAAGGGCACAATCGAGATTTAAACATGCCATTGAAAGTTTCAATGAATCTCAAAAGATCTAGGAATTTCAATTCACTTAAAACCTAAATATTCTTTTTCGTTTTTCGTGATGGAAATTGGTAAATCGTCATTTACCTACCTTCAAATATTTTGCAGTTTGGATTACGGCATCCCTCTTCCAAATTGTAAAATATTGTGTTGGGTCCTAGTCTTAATATTTCATTTGGGTGTTATATTAAGGACTTAAATCAACTAACTTGAATTTCTTCCATTGTAGATGTCTAGTTCAGACGACTATGGTCTTCCCAAATCTTTTGGAACAAGCTTTCCTCTTGAAGATGATGTCCCGCGGTTGGATCGTGGGAGTCATACTTCACTTCCTCCACCCCCTCCAATAATTCTCCCTAACCGACAAGTTCAAAGACTTGAAAAATTCAAGGTCACTCATGCCCTACTTGCAATGAAACATCAAGATGGAAGGCCTGTGTGTATTCACGTCTTGGAGATGAAGTCAAATATTTACAGCATGAGAGTATTAAGTGTCGTTGTCTCGAGGAAGTTGGCGGTTGACTAGGTTCTTCAATCACTTCCCGAGTCATATAGTGAGTTCATTAAGGACTACTATGTGACAGACCACGACATGACCCTTATTGATCTTACCTATTTGTTTGTTGCTGCTGAATCGGCAATAATTTGGCGCACTGGAAAAGCAAATTTGACTGGAAGATCTACTCCCCAAACTTCCATGGACATTGACAATGGAAACATTGGAAGTCCAGAAAAGATTTCTCTTTCCAAGGGAAAGAGAAAGGCTAAGTCTGAGATTGTCCCGTGTACCATTCCCAAAGAGTCTATATGTGACATCCCCTAATTTTTCGGCCAGAAAAGACCGATTTAATTTATGTTTTTTAAAATAAAATCAGAGAAATCTTTTTAAAAGATGTTGCGGAATTGGTCCCCAAAACAAAACATGATAAAAGTTTATCAAAACCTTCTTTAAGAAATGTATAGTTTCATTTCATATCAAAACCTCGGGATGTCATGTTCCGATACAGATCAAAAGCATAAACAAGACATTATAAGCATTTCAACAGTTATTTACAACTACTGGCCTATAATCCAAAAATCTCTCATCATCCTCCGACTATGCTCGGGGTCCACTACCTGTAACATAAAAAGTTGAGTGGGTTAGGCTTGGGAGTCTGGTGAGCATATAGGGTTTTCAACTCACAATAATAATAAACTTATTAAGTTCACCAATCAACAATAACCCTGATTACCCATTCCCGTTGTCCTCACTTTACGTCCCTAAACACCTATCACAAGGGACCTAGCCTAAGGAATATCATCGGGATGGACACTACTGCTAAGGGTTCTCCTCAACCATACATGTCCTAAAGGCAACCATGAGGGGGATGGAGTACGCCAGCGAACATATAGTTCACCAACACCTAGAAGTTGCGAACCTGCTAGTGTGCCACTGGACTGTCTAGAAATGTTTGTGGTCGTCATCTATACTCCGTTAGACGACTTCAACAACAACAACAACAACAACAACACCGAGGCCTCTCACCATTTTAACACACATCGACTATTTTGTCTACCCATGTTCTACCCAACATATTTGTAGATAAAATACATATACTGTTTAAAACTTGTATAAAACATCTGTTCAACAGTCACCTCAAATAAACACTTAATATAATTACACATAGCACGTATTTTATAGAAAATACTTCATATCTAGGTGTAAGATGAAAGTGACTACACACTCACTTGATTTGATGATAATCGGGCAGCAATTCGTTTCCAAAAACGATCGTTTCTAATAAAACCGGGAGTTTTATTGAGAAACCGGGCTCTGCAAGGGTCGGGCTTCGAAACCGAAAAGATAAATTTTTCGGGCTTCTCGGGCACTTCGTGGCGTATTCCAGGGGTTATAATCGATACCGGGGCTTTGGGGAATATTAAAATGAAGAAAATATGAAGAAAGGGGCTAAAAGTGGCAAATTTCCAAATGTATCCGAGAAGGCTCGCAGCCTTCTATTTATAGGGGGAGGCTTCTGATCGGACGGCTGAGAAGCTCCCAGGTGGCAGCAGATCCGAAGAGGGCAGCACCTGCTCGCACGTGGGCTGCGCATGCGAGGGGCTCGCTGGCAGCTCCTGATTGGACCGAAGTCCGGGTCCGAGGAGGGGGGCGCGTGGCTTCTACGAGGCTCGGATGCATGAGGGAAGGGGGCACGCGTCACCTTCTCACTGGACCACTTCGGATGACTCAGCAGCTCGGATGACTCAGCAATATTTTGGACACGCGTCGGATGCGAGGCGAGGACACGTGGCCGAAGTCCACGTATGCGAGATTTCTCGGTTTTGACGCGAAACTTCGACAGGTCATAACTTCTTCGTTATAACTCGGATTTTGGTATTCTTTATATATGTGTAATCCTTGTCACGACCACTACAACTTTCTTAATAGATATCGGCTTTATCTAATATTTATTTTCGACGCTCATTTTTATTCTTAATTAATTAAACCCTAATAATTAAGCATAAAACACATAATTCACATAATTCCTTTTCATTTCTTCACAATGAGTTACAAAGGTTAACCTAGACTATCACATCAATATTAATGCCTAGGATAGAAACACGGGCTTTACACTATATGTTTCTATTGCCAAGAGAAGGGGCATTGGTTGCGAACCTGCCCTGACTACCTGAAAGATCTGAGAAATGGTAGAATCGAAAAGTTTGACTCTGCTTCAGGTAAGTCTGCTATCTAACTCTATTAAGTTCCTAATTGTTGATTCTTAATACATGATGTGACAAGGTTGCATTTTGATGTTTTGTAGGATCATGCAAAGTAAAGGAAGCTTAAAGGAAGAGTATGTTGAATCTGATCGCGAAAATGGATTTCAATCGCATGGTTCGAAGATCGTATTTTTGAGCTGCTACTTAGGAGTTATGATAGATTGCTAGGAAATATGTAATAACATAGTTTTCATTTGTAATTGAATTGTAAGGAAAAGTTTTTTCCGCATTTTATAGATAATTAAAATCTTGTTTTTAGTTTTATTATATCTCCTTACAATGGTATTTGTGAAAAATGATGTTTGTATGTTTCTATGTTAGCAATATGAATTTGATTCTTTCGTTTGTGGTAGTGTCGAGTATTTGCCAAAAAAGGAAAGATTCTCATCGCCCAAGTTTCAATTGGACAGAAACTTGGAATCATGCCAGTTGTATTGTATGATGAATGAGAATTTTCATCTTTGGTAAATTAAGACTAATTCCTTGTTCACATGTATATATGAGTTAAGTGAAGGAATGGGGGATCGGGTACACTAGGTGTTCACTGATCAAGATTCACCACAAAGATCAATAAGACTATCCGTCATGATTTACTAAAGTTTAGTAAACATGGTTATGCTACAAGTTTAAGTATAATTCTGAAACATTGGAAAATGTTCAATGTATGGAAGAACGAATGAGAAGAATCAAATTAGGAAGAAAGATAAAAGTTTCTCCAATCTGAAAAGATGGGAGAGTAGTTTAGTATCGTGTTTTATGATGATCTTAAAGTTTATGGAAAAAACCATATCACAATTGATCCTCTAAGGATATCTTAGTGCATTCGTATGGCTAAGAAGAGGGATCGTGAATTGTTGAAATGGTTAAATAAAGAAGATGAGTCATACTTCTTTCCTAAATCGAATCTTAGAGTAATACTCCAAGATTGTAACCTTGAGTGACATGATCTTAAGAAAGGTTTAAAACACTTATCAAATGTAGAGTAAAAGTTTTCTACTCTTGTACATTTGAAATTGGTAAGTTGTGATGTTTTGGATAAAACAAAGACCAACTTAGGCCAATTGTGTGAAGTGTTTGTCTTGATTAGAATCCACACTAACTCTTGAATATTGGGTTGTCAAGTAATGGTCCTTGACAAAGTGAATCATATATGTCAAGAGGTCATTGGGAGTCTTAAAGATCTTGACAAGTTTCAAGAACTAATCAAGAATAAACCTATTGTTAAACACTAGCACACGACTTGAGGTTTGTGACCTATCGTGTTGACATATTCTTGTTTTTGTGCCCATTCCAGTTAAAGTTGACTATGCATGTGAGTTCTCAGAGTTCTCAATTGGTTGCATAACAACCTGGAAGCAATGGTAGGCCCTTGTGCTGCCAGGTGGCAAGAAATTAAGATTGAGCAAGTTCAGTCCATTCACAGGGGTCGTGCAAATAGCGCAATGCGATGACCATGGTCTTCCTTGGTTCGTGAATATATCAATATATCATCGATAAATACGATCACGAATTTATCCAAGTATGGTTTGCAAACACGATTCATGAGATCCATAAACACTGTTGGGGCATTGGTTAATCCAAAAGACATAACTAAGAACTCATAATGACCATAACGAGTTCTAAATGTTGTTTTTGGAATGTCGTCTTCTTCTACTCTGAGTTGATGGTATCCTGATCTAAGATCTATCTTTGAGTAGTAGTTGGATCCTTGCAGTTGATCGAATAGATCATCAATTCTCGGAAGCAGATAACGATTCTTGATCGTTAGCTTGTTCAGCTCCCGATAATCAATACACATTCGAAATGATCCGTCCTTCTTCTTGACAAACAAGATTGGTGCTCCCCAAGGTGAAAAACTTGGTCGGATAAAGCCTTTGTCAAGAAGTTCTTGTAGTTGGCTAGACAATTCTTGCATTTCAGATGGAGCCAACCGATAAGGAGATTTCGCTACTGGTGTTGCTCCTGGAATTAAGTCGATTCGAAACTCGACTTGTCGGACGGGAGGTATTCCAGGTAGATCTTCAGGAAACACGTCAGGGAAATCACATACTTGAGGTATGTCCTTGATTTCTTTTGTCTTTCTCTTCCTATCTACAATGTGGGCTAAGAATGCGCTACATTTCTTATGTAGATATTTCTGGGTCTTAGTACAAGAGATGACTTTGAGGTTCTTCCCAGATTTATCACCATAGATAATCAGGGCTTCGCCGTTTGGTAAGGGTAGTCGTATGGCTTTCTCATGACATAGAATTTCGGCGCGGTGTGAAGATAACCAATCTATGCCAATTATGACATCAAAACTATCGATAGGCATTGGCATGAGGCTGACGTGAAAAAGGTAGTTATTAAGAGTTAACAGACAGTTTTCTAGGATTTCATGTGTTTTCTCAGTTTGACCATTAGCGATTTCTACTTCATAGATTTCTTTTAATCTGCTAGACTTATGACTTAACAATTTTCTAAATGTCGGAGTTATAAAACTTCGATCTGCTCCAGAGTCGAAGAGTATAGTAGCATATAAATTATTTATAAGGAACGTACCAGATACGACCGAAGGGTCCTGGATAGCCTCTCTGCTTCCGATCACAAACGCCCTTCCACGTCCTATGCCTCCTTGACTCCTTAACTTTGGACATTCTTTCTTGATATGTCCAACCTCCCCACACTCGTAGCATTTTCTTCCTTCACCACGGCCTGTCCCATTATTGGTTTGTTGATCGACTGTTGCAGGTGTTGTGCTCCTGCAGTAACTAGCAGTATGCCCCTTTTTCTTGCACTTCATGCAGACAAAACAGTCACCTGGATGATGACGGTTGAACTGATTGCACCATGAAGATTTTGGTTGTGTAGGTACTGCTGTTGTGGCTGCATAATTGGTTGCCACTTCTTGTCTTTTCTCAGATGATTGTTTGGGATTCTTCCTATTAAACTTGCGCTTGTTTGTCCTAGATTTGGGAGACTCAGCCTTTGAGACCACTTATGTTCCTTGGATCTCTGTGAGGGTTAGCTGATGAGCTATCCTCTTGGTGCTGTCATAAGTCGTAGGCTTTGATGCGATCACCATGCCTTTGATTTGCGATGCTAAACCCCAGATATATCGCTCAATCTTTTTATATTCAGGAGTTACAAGTGCTGGACACATTACAGCAAGATCATTAAATCTAGCGGTATAAGCTTTTATCTCTGAACCCTTCATGGTTAGGGTCCACAGTTCTTGTTCCAGTTTATGTATCTCCTCCCTAGGACAATACTCCTCTACTAGCATCATTTTTAGCTCCTCCCATTTCATGGAATTTGCAGTATCAATTCCCATGGTTTTCATATGGTTGTTCCACCATGTGAGTGCTGCATCAGCGAAAGTACATGCTGCAAATCGTACTTTACAATCATCTGGACAGAAGCTTATTTGAAAGACGGACTCTGTCTTTTCTATCCACCTCGTCAAATTAACTACCCCTTCATTTCCATGAAAGCTTTTTGGCCTGCAATTCATAAAATCTTTGTAGGTACACGTTCTAGCGGTCCCTACATGGCCTTCATTTCTAACTCCATCTCTTGTGACATTAGATAGAGCCGTAGCAATTCTTTGAGCTATGATTTCTTCCAGTTGTGCTGTACCTATTGGGGGGGTTGGTTCTGGTGGTTGTTGTGGTGCTGATGGTTGGTTAGGGTTTAATCGATTACTTCTTCTAGGCATTTTGTTTTAGTTCCTATAATAATAAGAATTTTATGAGTTCTGTTAATTATTTAATACACGAGTACTAAATACTTCAATTATTCTTCAAAGTGTAAAACATAATGGACAACACAATGATTACTGTAATATATGCTTCATATTACTACCAGTGGTTACATCAGTTTATTTAGGCTTATAAGAGAAAAGTTTCTATAAACATTACAAAATTTGCAAGGTTTTCTACATCCTTGCTATAAACTTTCCCTCTTTTCGCCTTAACTAGTCTGATTTCTCTATTTACACAACCACTAGTTTTAGCTTATCTACCAGAAACCTAAATGATGACCTAGCACGTCAATGACATTAACCACTTGCTCCTCAAGTGCTTGAGTTCTCTGCTCAAGACTTCCCGTGCGTTCTTCATTTCTTGAGGTTTGATTGTAGAGATCTAACTCTGCAATCCTTGCATCGTGAGTAATCATATCGTTATAGGCGAAATTTATACGATGATGGACATCCATCACCGATTCCTGATCTCACGTCCTTTGTCCTTCTACCTTCGTACTCTTCCAGAGAGATGAGTAGCCCTTCCTTCTACAATTTCCATCTTATCTTCAATTTTCACACTTTTCTCAAACAATTGAGATAAAGTGTTAGCTTCAGAAAAATGTGGGAGACGTGGTCGAGATGATTGACCAGTCTCATATATCTTAGCAGCTCTTTCTTCAGCCACCCACCTATCAACGGTTTGTGCGATCCTTGCAGGTTCATCTTGAACTCTACGAATTCCTGAAGATGTCGCCTTCTGACTCTTCTTAATCCTTTGCCATATCGGTATAGATTTACGTGCTGTGCGTTTCATTTTTACTCCTCCTCGAACTTTACGGTAAAGAGTGTTCAGTGGTGGTAAAGATGATGTCACCGACTCTGTCTCCTCCATGGATTCGCTTTCTTCCATTGGTTCACTCTCTTCCCATTCGTTGGAGGGTAAAGGTGCTCCATCGTCAGAAGGTATTGGATGAAAGGTGGTTGGATTTATAGGGTAGTAAGGATCGCCTACCATCATAGGGAATGAAACTTCCTCTTCTTCATCCGTATCCTCGATGATTATCCATTCTCGTGAATGTGTCATGTTGAATTCCTATACGTTTTGGATCACCAAAAGTTTTAGTCTATCAAATATTACTCCCAAATTAAATAGTTCATATGATATGATCATAATAAAATGTAGTTGCGCACCTACACCTAATTGTGATAGGATATACGCACATATAAACTTTAGTTGGAATATTTGATCTAAATCCTTGAGATCAAAAACATTCCGGGTATTAAGGTGTATTCTCATCGCGGGTCTGAGTCTTTATATATGACTCTATATTCTTATTTATTGTATTCACGCTTTAACTATTGTTTGTTACTTCAGGTCTATCTGATAAGGCTCCGGCCAGTCAGGACAGTTGAAAGGGCATGATCATTTTAGCATATAGTCGTTCTGAAATCCAGCAACCCAAATCGACATGTCTATCCTCGTCACCGCTCACGTAAGTAGTCCTTCAGTAGAATAATTAATAATACTTTTTATTTATAGGCTAAGGGATATACCTAAACCTAAGATAGTAAGCCCTAAACTATAGCCGTGCTTTCCTAAGAAAGTACTAGTTCACTATAGTTAATAGCTCTGATACCAATTTCTGTCACACCCCAAGCCATCGGCGGAAACACCGGGTAGTGTGAACTTTATTCTTCGTATCACAGTTATATAACATACATTGAACAGTACTAAAGAAAATACATACCTTTATTGATAACTGAAAGTTACATAACTGTTTTTCTAGGACCTATTACATAATATCCGACTACGGCATACTTCTTAATGAACAGAAAGGTAAAAGTAAAACTTCTTCTGTTCGAATACATACCAGCTTTTCAAGTTCCTGAAAACACATGCATTTTAAAATACGTCAACATAAAGTTGGTGAGTCCACAGGTTTTGACTCCATAAAATAATACATTTTCCACGTTCAAAAGTATAGTTTTGAAAGTATCATTTTGACTCTCCAACATTTAGTATATATATTAGGTATAATAGTTTACTTATCAATTAAGTGTTATACCTAAACATTCCTTAATCCTAAGGTATAAGTAGGGGGAAACTTAT
Source organism: Lactuca virosa (assembly GCF_052849685.1). NCBI lineage: Eukaryota > Viridiplantae > Streptophyta > Magnoliopsida > Asterales > Asteraceae > Lactuca > Lactuca virosa. The sequence continues at coordinate 171,258,282 of NC_136427.1, read as the reverse complement.
ACTTAACATTAATACTTGTATACGACGAAGTATAATATTTCTAACAATTTGCTACCATGAGCCTGTAACCGCTGCTATGACATAATACCTCTGATAGAACACACTCATGATTTACCATGAGAAACAAACACACTCATGATTTACCATGAGAAACAACACCGTACGCTTCATCGACGCCGGAACAATAACAAATAAAAGGATAGTTCATCACTCGCTTTTGGTTGACTGTAGCTAACAGTCACAAGTGGGGTGGTCAACCCGTATACTAATTATACACGACTTTCTCGCTCACACGGGATTAACGGTTACAGTTCAGAGGATTTCTACTAAGATCCCCAATCCTAGTTGATGAATACAATTACTCATGTAGACTTCGACGACCTCCTATAGCTCTAACAACAAAAGCATTTTCATGTCTAAAACCCTAAGTCACTAGACTATGCTTTTAAACATTACTCCTAACTTCATAACATTTAGGCAGTATAACAACTATATCTTGAAGTAAAACCAGGTTTTATCTTGACCTAAAACCAATAATAACAACATATAATGTTCCTAGTTTTATCTTGACATAAAACTATCAATAACAATCCTAAGTTTTATCTTAACATAAAACTAACAATAACATCATATAACATATCCAGTTTTATCTTGACATAAAACCAATAATAGCAACATACTTTATAACTTAACATATAGAACTTCCGAATATAACTTCGGAACTATATCGCACACAACATATATATAGAATTCTAAGCATAACTCAAGATCTACATTAGTAAAATAACATGCCGACAGGTTGATAATAGTTGTATATATTCAAAATATTATATTTTGAACAACTATACCTGGCTAATATAACTATATATTATCATATAGACATAATAATAATGTATGTATAATATTTAGCATGCGTTTTCCCCCAAAATATTAGAAAGTGGGGCCGTGAAACTCACCCTAGTAGCGTGATTTTATGTTATCTAAGCAAAAACGGTCAGCGTACGAGGTCGTCTGGGCTCGGGATGTAAGATAGCCTCAGCAAAGGAGAGAGGAGAAAGAAGTTTAGGTGTAAGAATGGCTGAGGTCGGACCTGCTATTTATAGTAGGGATTTTGGACCCCCACGTTGTGGGTTTTGGACCCCCACGTCGTGGCTTAAGATCTTATCCCCGTAGACTTGCCATTTGCGTCCCTAGCTTCGGAAGGTGTCATGTGACTCATCACGTCGTGGGATATCTTTGCTCACGTCGTGAACTTGGATCTTATCCCCTCGCAGTCTCGTCACACACCTTCTAGATTCCGAGATGTGGATAACTGACTCCCCACGTCGTGGGCTCTGTGCCCACGTCGTGAGCTGAGTCAGATTAGGGTTTCTGACAACTTAATCTTCGGAAGGTCGTAACTTTCACATACGAACTCCGTTTTTGACGTTCTTTATATGCATGCGTAGGTATTTACAAGTACTACAACTCTCTTTTAGACTCTAATAGCTAATTCTAAGTCTGTTTTAAATTCCTCTTATTATAGAGATTTATAGTGTTCGGTTTATCATAACTTCTTCACGCGAAGTCAGATTCAGACGTTCTCTACATTTTTGGAATCGTATGGACTTATACTTGTAGTTGTATCATAAAATATATATGAAAGTTCATATTTATATTAGAATTATCATGAAATACATAGCACTCTTATCACATTACTAGGTTAACATAATCACATTACATGATTGGCATAATCACATGTGATTGTCTATTGACCTATTTTGACTAGTGTTACAGGCTTAAACTGTCAAATGTGTGATAGTTGAGTTTTTTGGGCTATGGATCCTTATGGGATATCGGGTGGCCGATATTAAGGAGTATGGGCTCCTTGAATTCGTCCAAGCCTTACTCTAGAAGGATCCTTGGATTGCTTGAGGCCTAAGTTATTCAATTAGGGTTAAGGAGGTAACCCTAGTAGCTCATAGTATAAATAGACCCTATGGGTTGGAGAAATCGGCCACCTTGCTTCCTTGGGAACCCTAGAGGTGATTTCTACACCTCTCCTCTCTCTCCAAATCAACCTCTTGCTAAATGGTGTTTGTAAGCCATTAGAGGAGTGACAATTGTGACTCTAAGCTCCAAGAACAAGAAGATTCAAGCAAGCAACTTAAGGTATTCATCTAGATCTGATTTCATGTGTTATGTTTCAATTTTATTCTCTAGATCTAGGATTGTAAGCCTTGGATACATTTCATGTTCAATTAGAGAAACCTAGATCCAAGCATTAGGGTTTGCATGTGCACATAGGAAAGTTCTTATGGCTCAAACCCATCAAAGCTATCACTCGTCCTCTCTGCATGAGGACCGCTCCTAATCTGGTGATGGATGCATCACAAAAAACCACAAAATCCTCAACTCCTTCAGGGAGTGTCAAAACTGGAGCCTCGCAAAGCCGCTGTCGGAGGGTCTCAAATGTTGTCTGCTGCTCAGGGCCCCACGGAAAATCCATCCCTTCCTCGTGAGACGAGTGAGGGGTACTGCATTCTTGGAAAAGTCCTGAATGAACCTCCGGTAGTACCCTTCCAATCCCAGAAAATTCATGATTTCCGAGGGAGATTTCGGAACCTCCTACCGCATCACCGCCTCGATTTTGGCCAGATCGACCAAAATCCCCTCCTGTTTAACGAGATGTCCAAGGAACTGAACCTCTCGTAACTAGAACTCACATTGTCAGAACTTGGCATAAAGCCGTTCTTGCCTCAAAACTCCCACTAGCTCACGGAGATGCTCCTTATGCTGCTCTCTGGTCTTGGAATACACCAAGATGTCATCAATGAACACAATAACTGAGCGATCGAGCATCGGCCTGCATACCAGATTCATCATATCCATGAATATTGTCGGCGCGTTAGTTAGCCCAAACGGCATGACCACAAACTCGTAACGTCCATAGCGAGTCCGGAACGCAGTCTTCTCCACGTCCTCCTCCCTCATCCTGACCTGATGGTATCCGGACTCCATATCTATGTTGGAGAACCAAGATGCTCCCTGTAACTGATCGAAGAGGTCATCTATCCGCGGAAGGGGATAACGATTCTTCACCTTCAATTTGTCCAGCTCCCGATAGTCAACGCACATCTGATATGAACCATCCTTCTTCTTGACGAAGAGAATCAGCGCTCCCCACGGAGAACTGCTCGGGCGAATGAACTGCTTGCCTAGCAGCTCCTGCAGCTGAGATGACAGCTCCTGAATCTCAGGCGGTGCCAATCGGTACGACGCCTTGGAAATAGGGGCCGCACCTGGCACAAGGTCGGTCCTAAACTCGACCTGCCTCTCAGGAGGCACTCCGGGTAACTCCTCCGGAAACACATCAGCGAAATCTCTAACAACTGGAACATCTGAAGCTCAGACCTACTCCCCGACCCGCGTATCCACCACATATGCCAAATAACCCGCACACCCGTGCTGAATATATTGTCGAGCCCTGGCGGCTGAGCAAAACCCTGAACCCAACCTCGTGTCCTCACCATAGATAACCAGTTCTCCCCCACTTGGGGTTCGAACTACTACACGCTGACCCTCGCAGTCGATCATGGCACCAAAACGACTCAGCCAGTCCATACCCACTATAATGCAAACATCCCCCATGGGAATCAGAATCAAGTCAATGGGAAAAGACACCCCAAATATCTCTAGAACGCAACCTTGATAAACTGATGAAGCAGAAACGTCGTGTTCGTTGGCGATGGAGACTCGCAACGGACACTCTATCTCTCCTAAAGGCAAACCGAACTCCCTACTAAACGATCGAGTGAAAAATGACCGACTCTCCCTCGAGTCAAACAATACAAGACCAGGCAAGGATTTCACTAAAAACGTACCTAACATAGGTACAAACATATGAACATACAATAAACATAATCAATGAGGTAAGGAATAGAAACATACCAGCCACAACATCTGGTGCGGTCCTGGCCTGCTCGGCAGTAAGCTGGAACGCACGTCCCCGAGCCCTCGGGGGCTCTACTCTACCCTGACTCCTGTCAGTAATCCTCAAGGTAGCCGGTGCTGGAGCCTGCGTCGGCCTGGTTGCTAGTAAGGGACACTGGGCCTTCATATGGCCTACCTGCTCACAATGGTAACAAAGTCTGCCCCAGAAGTTGGAGTCTGCTGCTTACAATCCTGACAATGTGGCCCTGTTTGCCACACTTGTGGCACCCTAGAGAAGAACGACAAATCCCATCATGCACCTTCCCGCACTTCCCACAAGTGCAGCCGCGCGAACCTCCAGACCTAGAATCGGCAGTCTTGGACTGCTTCAGCACCGGCTGCGGCTGCGCCGGGGCATGCCTCTGCTCTCTCAACTGCAACTCAATCTCAAGCTCACGCCGCCTAGCGGCCTCCTGTAACTCTAGTAAAGTATCACAATGTTGAGTAGCAATGAACTGTCTGATGTCAGTCTTGAGCATGCTCAGATAATGAGTCATCTGAGCTTGCTCGGAAGCAAACTCCGGGCAAAACATCATACTCTCAGTAAACATCCGGGTGATCTCCATCACCGACTCCGTACCCTGTATCAACTCCAAGAACTCCTGAGCCAATCTCTCCCGCTCAACCTGAGGAATGTAGAGAGTGCGAAACATATCCCTGAACTGACCCCAAGATACTGCAGCCCTCTGCTCATCGGAGTATAATCCTGTAACAAGTCTCGCCCAGTCCTTCGCTCCGGACCTCAAGAGGTTCAGAGCGCATCTGACCTTTTGGTCAGCAGGGCATGAACACGTGAAAAAGCATCCCTCCACATCAGATAGCCACGTCATGGCTATGATCGGGTCCTGAACTCCATCGAAAGTCAGGGGCTTCGTGTTATCGAAGTCCCGATACTGAAAAGCCCGACCATCCCCGCTACCCGCAGCTGCTACGGTTGCAGAGGCTGCAGCAGCAGCAGTCTCAGCAATGGCTACGTATCTGTCATCAAAATATTCCATCATCGCGGTCTTGATAGACTGGAAAATCTCCAGAATCTGACCCCGGACAATATCAACCACCACCTCACGGATTATCTCCCTGACGTGATCCTCTGTCAATGCTGGCCTATCCTGGCTGCCAGCTTTTGATCCCGATCCGGATCTGGTCTCAAATCCCCTCGTAGTAACCATACTGAAAATATACCAAGAAGATATCAGACATTCCATATAGTAACGGGGAACCAACTCCCAACAAAACCCTAGGGGTTGTCACTTCCTTGCTATGCGTATGGGTCTTGTGCTTTCAGTAGTACGGGCCCATACTACCTTCCACACCTACCCATATTTGTCTCAAGGATCATCATAGCACCCTAACAATATACATAAGCATAGGCGAGCGCTCACTCCTCACTCCTAGAGGAAAGCTAATCATCTCACAACTGGCCGACTAACCCCGCACAACTCATCCATGAAACTTCCACCAACCCTGCAACACTCGTGTATGCTAGCCATACATAACGTTGGACCCTATATACATTCGAATATCTGATCCTACCCTAAGCCCTTCATCAAACAAGAACAGGAAATAAGGCCAAACTGAAAATTCTCAGGCTATAAGATCTTAGTTATGTACATATATGATGCATACACTAAGCAACTACAGTAATGATGTCAATTTCATATAAGGAAAACCCTAGGCTATCAGTCATCATATAATCAGACAATTCTATCATTCAATTCCTGATGATCCCTAGCTTATAACTAGCATGCTATATATCACAATATCAAATAACAGTACGGTATTTTGGGGTCTACTTACTGGCTCCGACTGATCATACACATCGCATCCTCCTTTAGTACTTGAAAACCATTTGAAAATCTTTTCCTTAGTTTGAGACTGGATTTACATGAGTGTTCCTCCAATTCACTCAAACCAAGGCTCTGATACCAACTTGTAACAACCATAAAATTCATAAAAAATTTAAACATTTCAAAACCATCCATTGTTTACAAATTTTTTTCAAAATAATCCAATATCAGAGTTTTCCCAGAAATCACAACATGAAAAACGAGGAGGTGCACGATCAATCCTTCGCCTTCCTGCGATCATCCGAAGTACCTGAAACAAAATCCACAACGTCGCAGGGGCAGGTGCCATCACCTATACTCACTTCTCTCCTATCACGGGCCCCGCCCATACTCTGCTATGGATGAGATATGGAACCCCATCCATACTCCGCTAGTGATGAGATATGCGACATCGCCCACACTCACCTCCCTACCAGGCACATACAAGTATCATACAGACAACAAGTATAATTCAACATGCAAACATTCCCCGGGCACCGCCCGACCTCGGACCTTGGTCCGGAATAACATACTATCATACGGTGCCTAGGGCTAACCCCCCGGTCTTCGTACCATACATAAACTAAATGGGCCGGCATTTTGGCCGTAGACCCATACAAACAGTGAGGAGACTCACCTCACAAGCTGACTGCCGAATCCCGTGAATAAACCTCTCGTTGCTAGCTGGCAGATCCCCGAACTGCTGATCCTTCAACTCCCCGAGCTATCAATACCCAAAAATAACACTTAGTCCAAAATACCTTCAAAAGTCAAACTAGGTCAACCGTGGTCAAAGTCAAAGTCAACGGTCAAAGTCAATGCTCCGAGTTGACTCAATTCGTCGAGTTGCCCCCTGACTCGCCGAGTTCCCTTGCTACTCATAGACGTGAAAACACGAACCAACTCGTCGAGTTCCTTCACAGACTCGTCGAATTCCCCCTGTACAGAATCGGGACAAACCAACCCAACTCGTCGAGTTCCTCAGTCTGTTTGGGCCTTCTTAATGGATTAAGCCTCTACCCTTCAGATCCAAGCTTCATACTTCTCATATACACTGAAAATGTCCTTTTAAGAGTAAAGCTTCCAGCTTTACCCGTTAATACCCTCACATAATGGTTGTGGCTCAAACCCTAACTCCTTAGGACCTAGATCTTGGTCCACAAGCTACCAATACTTCAAACTAAGGCACATTCACTGAGATCTATACTCTAAGCACTGCCATAACACATAAAGTTTCTTCCTTTTTCCTCCAGGCATGGCCTTTTGGGCTTAAAAGGCCAAGAAGACATCTTAGAGCTTGCATGGGAATTTGTAAAACATGTAGTTACTTTGTATTTTTCATTATACTTTTAATGAGGAGAGGGTTGCCCTATCCTACCCGTTCGGCTAACGACCCTCCACCGGTCAAGCAAGCGGTGGGTGTGAGTGTACACCCATTAAGCGCCATTTTATAGGCAGCAACCTTATACCCACCTTATAGACTGGCTTCGTGAATGAGGCCTACTAACGGTAAGACTAGCATTTTAAGTTATACATATATATATATATATATATATATATATATATATATATATATATATATATATATATATATATATATATTAATTAATTAAGCTTGTAATAATATATAATAGTATAGGGTTGAATTTTAAACTTGTAAAATTCTAAGGGTTTGAAATTTAAATTATTCAAAATTAAACTTTTAATCACAAAATTCAAATTTCAAAACTTGAGGGCAAGTTTTGAACTTTTTCAAAACATAAGGGATCAAATAACAAATAATTTAAATTAAACAATTAATTTCATAATTATCTATATTTGGCCTAATCTTATTTTAGTCATTAGATGATTACCAAATAATTTTTTTAAATAATCCATATTTATCATATAAACAACCAATATTCAAAAGATTTGAAATTATTTATTGTTTTGGCAAGGATAATCATTTAATTAAGATAAAATTCGGATTTTAACTTCAAAAAACGATTTAGGCATCAAATCCAAGTCAAAACAGCAACTAAATCACGAAATACCCTCTGCCTGACGCACGAACTCGTCGAGTCAGCTCTGAACTCGCCGAGTAGGGGCCATCTTGTCGAGTCCAGATACTGACTCGCCGAGTTGAGTCGGGCAGAGGCAAAAACTCGATTTTCAGCAAGCAAAACAGTTAAGCATCACATACAATTGAAACCAATCAAGTCTCTGATACCACTGATGGGTTTTATGCATAAGAAACAATCCTATGTGCTCATACAAACCCTAATGCTTGGATCTAGGTTTCTCTATTGTACATGCTTTGAATCCAAGACTTACAAAACTAGATCTATCATATATAATTCGAAATTATCATAAAGAAAACAGATCTAAGTGGTTTACCTCTTTGAAATAGCTTGAATCCTTTGTAATCTTCTTGATCTTGAGCTTAGAGTCACAATTGTAACTCCTCTAATGGTTCACAAACCCCACAAGCAAGAAGGCAATATGAGAGAGGGTGAGAGGTGCTAGAAATCATCCCTAGGGTTCTCTTAGAATGAAGTCTACCCGATTTCCATAGCCTAGGGGTCTTATTTATACTTGCAGGCTACTAGGGTTTCAGTCTAAACCCTAATGGACAGCTTAGCCACCAAGCAGCCCAAAGAACCTTCTGGAATAAGGCCTTGGACGAAAATATGATGGATCCCCATCATAATTTCCTTCCCCCTTAAGTCCATTAGGTTTCCTTAACCCAAAACTTAACTATCATACATTTGACAGTTTATACCCCTTTATTTAATTAATCTCTTTTAGTCACCAAATTAATTCCTAATTAATTTATGACTAATACTAATTAAATAAATATGATTTCTCCTTTAATATATTATTCTTATAATATATTAATAAACCATAATATTCTCTCTTTCTCCTTAAATTACCTTGTCAAGTTGCTTTGGAGAAGGCAACCTAAAAGGACCATGCACAACCGGGTCAAGTACATACCAAATATAGTTACGGGCTTAGACACTATTCCAACAGTCTCCCACTTGGATAAGTCTAGTAACTATATCTCACATATGACTTCAGAATCCGATTAGCAATCGTAGCTCTTATACTTCGCTGTCAACTCTATTCAACTTGTCCTTCAGATAAGGGATCGTATAATCCTCCGTTCTAGATATCATGCTGACAATGCTTATTGTCCAGCACTTGTTTCTCGATTTCCGATTTGTTTAACATAGAATTTAGTTGAACACATCAACTTCACTCCGACCGGGCCTGGCACATAAGTCAAACCAAATCATCAAGTGGCCAAGATATCACTTTTATTCTCATAGAATAAAAGGAACAGATCAACTTCGACTCATATGCATCTATTAATCACTAATTGAATCATGCACAATAATACGTTTTATAACATCAATTTACTGATGTGTTTACACATCATCAATGCATAACCAACTAGCAAACAACAACCATATCTCTGAGTTTTAAGACTATATGATATTATCGCTTTGCGATCACTTAAGGCAAAACACCACGAAGTGATACCAGCAAACGCGGGTTTATTCCAATGCTCAAATCATATTCATAAGCACTCATGAACTTTGCAGCAAACCTTTGCTATGCCTAAAACCTTTTAGACAATCTACAAACAATTCATGACAGCCTTCATTCATATCTACTTCCAAAATATGACCGACTGTGGACTGTTTGAATAATCCTATCATTCAGGAAGTCAAAACATGCAAAATTGAAACAATAGATATATAACCAACACAAGATAGTAGCTTTACTCATAAATAACACAATTTTATTTATTCATCAAATGTCAAGTACAAACTATCTATTACACGTTTCCTATCTAATCCAAACTTATATCATCCTTCAGCCCAATGCTCCTAGCGTGCTGCAAGTGTTTGACCCTACTCAGTCCCTTCGTAAGGGGATCTGCTGGGTTTTCTTCTGATGATACCCTCTTCACAACGAGGAGTCCCTCTTCTACCCGATGTCTGATAAAATGGTATTTTCTGTCGATATGTCGAGATCTCCCATGATCTCTCGGTTCCTTGGTCAAGGCAACCGCTCCTTCATTATCACAGAGAATTTCCATTGGCTCCTTTATGGATGGCATAACTCCAAGGTCTCCAATGAAGTTCTTCAACCATATAACCTCCTTTGACACTTCGGTTGCCACAATGTACTCTGATTCGCATGTTGAATCAGCTACGGTCTCCTGCTTGGAACTTTTCCAAGTCACTGCTCCTCCATTTAGGGTAAAGACCCAGCCCGACTGCGATCGGAAATTATCCTGATCCGTCTGAAAACTAGCGTCAATGTACCCTCGTACCCTTAAGTCATCACTCCCACCGAGGACTAGAAACCATTCCTTGGTCCTCCGCAGGTACTTAAGAATATTCTTAACCGCAATCCAATGGGCTCTACTAGGGTTCCCCTGATATCTGCTGACCATGCTCAAAGCAAAGGCCACATCAGGTCGAGTACAAGTCATAGCGTACATGATAGAGCCTACTGCGGAAGCGTAAGGTACTCGGCTCATATCAGCTATCTCTGCCTCTGTACTCGGGCTTTGAGTCTTACTCAACTTGGTATTGCTTTGGATTGGCAACTCCCCTTTCTTGGAATTTTCCATACTAAAACGCTTTAGTACCTTGTCCAAGTATGTATCCTGACTGAGTCCTATCAGTCTCTTTTCCCTGTTTCTTACTACCCTTATTCCCAGAATATAAGCAGCCTCTCCGAGGTCCTTCATAGCGAAACATTTCCCAAGACAGGACTTGACCTCCTGCAAGGTTGGGACATCGTTTCCTATGAGTAGTATGTCGTCGACATACAATACAAGGAAGCTCACTATACTTCCACTGGCTTTGACATATACACAAGATTCATCTTCGCTTCGCAGAAAGCCAAACTCTTTAACCTTCTCGTCAAAACAAAGATTCCATCTGCGAGACGCTTGTTTTAATCCATAAATGGATTTCTCAAGCTTGCATACTTTATTTGGATGCTTCGCATTGACAAAACCCTCTGGCTGATTCATGTAAACATCCTCAGCCAACTTTCCATTAAGGAAAGCAGTTTTCACGTCCATCTGCCATATTTCATAATCATGAAACGCAGCTATTGCAAGCATTACCCTAATAGACTTTATCTTCGCAACTGGTGAGAAGGTCTCATCATAGTCAACTCCGGGAGTTTGAGTAAAGCCCTTCGCAACCAATCGTGCTTTATAAGTATGCACTTTCCCATCCATGTCCGTCTTCTTCTTGAAGATCCACTTGCACCCGACTGTCTTGCGACCCGGTACATGATCAACCAAATTCCAAACTTGGTTGTCGTACATGGACTGAATCTCGCTGTCCATTGCCTCTATCCATTTCGCAGACTCCGGGCCTGCTATGGCTTCCTTGTAGCTGCTAGGTTCGTCCAAATTTACTAGTGTACTATCACTAATAAATGTATCCCCTTCAGTAGTAATATGAAAGCCATACAACTGGGGTGGAACACTATCCCTAGTGGAACGTCGAAGAGGTAAGGACTCGTCAACAGGTGTTTCCTCCTCAGGTTGAGTGCCAGTGTCAGAGGTTCCTTCATTGCTTTGATCTTGAATCTTTTCAAGTTCAATTTGCCTCCCACTGTCTTCTTGGCTTATCAATTCCCTTTCTCGGAAAACTCCTCTTCTAGCAACGAAGACAACATTGTCACTCGGTCTATAGAAAAGGTAGCCAAAAGACTTCTGCAGATAGCCGATGAAATAACACTTCTCACTACGAGGTTCGAGCTTGTCGTAAGTCTCTCGTCTTACGAAAGCCTCGCAACCCCAAACCTTGATATGTGCCAACGAGGGAGCCTTCCCTGTCCACATTTCGTGAGGAGTCTTGGTAACCTTCTTGGTGGGAACTAAGTTAAGGATATGGGCGGCAGTCTCTAAGGCATACCCCCAGAAAGCTATTGGTAACGAAGTCTGACTCATCATAGAACGAACCATGTCCAACAAGGTCCGATTACGTCTCTCAGCCACACCATTCAATTGTGGCGTCCTCGGAGGCGTCAATTGCGAAACAATTCCGCATTCCTTTAGATAGTCGTGAAACTCAAGACTCAGGTACTCTCCTCCTCGGTCTGACCGAAGCATCTTGATTTTCCTGCCCAGCTGATTCTCCACTTCATTCTTAAATTCTTTGAACTTTTCAAAGGTTTCCGATTTTTGCTTGATTAAGTAGATATATCCATATCTGCTATAATCATCTGTAAAAGTCACGTAGAAGCGGCAAGCATCCCTTGTGGTGGATCTAAAGGGCCCACACACATCGGTATGTATGAGATCCAATAGACCCTCACCCCTTTCACAAGTGCCAATAAAGGGTGACTTGGTCATCTTCCCAAGTAAACAAGATTCACACGTGTCATCGTCCCTAAGGTCGAATGACTCCAACACTCCATCCTTTTGGAGTTGGGCTATGCGTTTCTTGTTGACATGGCCAAGGCGACAATGCCACAAGCATGCTTTGTCTAGACTAGTAGACGAATCAATATTCAAAAAATTATTTCCTAAATTATCAACAGCCATCACAGATTCATAAATTCCATTACAAGGTAATGCATTGAAATAAAAGACACCATTCAAATAAACATTAATAGAACCATTACTATTATCAAAAGAATATCTGAAACCTTGTCTAAACAACCCATGAAATGAAATAATGTTTCTTGCCATATCTGGCGAATAGCAGCAATTGTTTAAATCTATCCCTAACCCATTACTCAACACTAAAGAATAAACACCGACTTTGGTCACAGGCGACGATCTTCTGTTTCCCATAATCAGGTTCATCTTTCCATGTTCCACCTCCCTACTTCTTTTTAGGCCCTGCATATCAGAACAAATGTGGTAACCACACCCTGTATCAAGAACCCATGAAGTAGCAAATGATGAGTTATTAGATTTAATAGAATACATACCTGCAAAGGTGGGCTTAATCTTCCCATCCTTTATATCTTGCAGATACTGAGGGCAGCTTCGTTTCCAGTGGCCCTTTTGGTGACAATAGAAGCACTCTGCTTCCTTGGGATCGGATGAGGGTTTAGCAGGGCCTGCTTTGGTCCCACTTGAGGATGAACCATCATGGGGCTTCCCCTTATGGTGGCTCTTACATGGAGCCTTCCTCTTTTTACCCTTTCCTTGACCTATTGCCATCACAGGAGCGGCCACAGCAGGGGATGGTGCAACGGATTTGTCTTTGAGGTTGGTCTCAGCAGTCCTCAAAAGTCCTTGGAGCTTGCTCAAGGAGACCTCCTCCTTGTTCATGTGGTAGGTCATCCTAAACTGGTTGTAGCAGGAGGGCAAGGAGTGGAGGATTATGTCGATAGCTAAATCCTCATCAAACTTAACATTAAGTTTGAGAAGACGATCAACATACCTCTGCATTTTCTGCAAATGAGAGGTTAGGGATTCTCCACTCCCCATCTTAGCGGTGATCATGTTAGTAATGATCTCATAGCGCTCATGCCTCGCGCTCTGGTGATACCTGTCCAGCAAATCCTGATGCATTTCATACGGATACATGTCCTCATAAGACTTTTGGAGTTCGAGGTTCATGGTGGCCAGCATGATGTAGTGAACTTTCGTAGTATCACGCTCGTGGGCCTCAAAGGTGGCCAGCTCTTCAGGAGTAGCAACATCTGGGATGATCTTTTCAAGCTTTTCATCGAGGACATATTCTTTGTCCTCGTAGCGTGTGATCATGCGAATATACCTCATCCATTCGTTGAAGTTTGACCCATCAAATGTCACTTTTTGACACAGGTTCATCAACAAGAATGACCCAGAAGCGTTGTTGTTGTTGTTGTTTGCAGACATCTGAAAAAGAAAGGAACAAAGTTTGATTAGAAATGAATCCCTAATTAAACACCCAAATGAGAAATTAGGGCTAGGATCCAACAACATTATTTACAACTTAGAAAGGGATGCCGTACTCTAAAAGTAAATAATTTGAAGGTAAGTGAATGACGATTCACTAATTCTCACCATGAAAAACGAAAAAGAAATTTAGGTTTTAAATGTATTGAAAACTCCTAGATCTTTGAGATTCATAGAACTTTTCAATGGCATGTTTAAATCTCGATATGCATTTCAAATTTGCGACTGGGATACCGAGGATCGCAAACAAATTGTGAATAACCATGAGAATCAACATGATGCACTCAATGTCTCTATCACCTAATCAGTGTGCCGGTAAACCACACACGCTCCATTGATCTATGACAAACATCGAGTCACCCTTCGCTACCAATGTCATCCCCAAATTGATGTGACGGTTAACCACACGCGCTCCACCAACGTTTGATAAGGGTACGAAGTGTAATTCCATGGATTAGCATCATTTTCACATTTTACCCTAAAGTAACTAAGATTAAGAATTTGTAAAACATGTAGTTACTTTGTATTTTTCATTATACTTTTAATGAGGAGAGGGTTGCCCTATCCTACCCGTTCGGCTAACGACCCTCCACCAGTCAAGCAAGCGGTGGGTGTGAGTGTACACCCATTAAGCGTCATTTTATAGGCAGCAACCTTATACCCACCTTATAGACTGGCTTCGTGAATGAGGCCTACTAACGGTAAGACTAGCATTTTAAGTTATACATATATATATATATATATATATATATATATATATATATATATATATATATATATATATATATATATATATATATTAATTAAGCTTGTAATAATATATAATAGTATAGGGTTGAATTTTAAACTTGTAAAATTCTAAGGGTTTGAAATTTAAATTATTCAAAATTAAACTTTTAATCACAAAATTCAAATTTCAAAACTTGAGGACAAGTTTTGAACTTTTTCAAAACATAAAGGATCAAATAACAAATAATTTAAATTAAACAATTAATTTCATAATTATCTATATTTGGCCTAATCTTATTTTAGTCATTAGATGATTACCAAATAATTTTTTTAAATAATCCATATTTATCATATAAACAACCAATATTCAAAAGATTTGAAATTATCTATTGTTTTGGCAAGGATAATCATTTAATTAAGATAAAATTCGGATTTTAACTTCAAAAAACGATTTATGCATCAAATCCAAGTCAAAACAGCAACTAAATCACGAAATACCCTCTGCCTGACGCACGAACTCGTCGAGTCAGCTCTGAACTCGCCGAGTAGGGGCCATCTCGTCGAGTCCAGATACTGACTCGCCGAGTTGAGTCGGGCAGAGGCAAAAACTCGATTTTCAGCAAGCAAAACAGTTAAGCATCACATACAATTGAAACCAATCAAGTCTCTGATACCACTGATGGGTTTTATGCATAAGAAACAATCCTATGTGCTCATACAAACCCTAATGCTTGGATCTAGGTTTCTCTATTGTACATGCTTTGAATCCAAGACTTACAAAACTAGATCTATCATATATAATTCGAAATTATCATAAAGAAAACAGATCTAAGTGGTTTACCTCTTTGAAATAGCTTGAATCCTTTGTAATCTTCTTGATCTTGAGCTTAGAGTCACAATTGTAACTCCTCTAATGGTTCACAAACCCCACAAGCAAGAATGCAATATGAGAGAGGGTGAGAGGTGCTAGAAATCGGCCCTAGGGTTCTCTTAGAATGAAGTCTAGCCGATTTCCATAGCCTAGGGGTCTTATTTATACTTGCAGGCTACTAGGGTTTCAGTCTAAACCCTAATGGACAGCTTAGCCACCAAGCAGCCCAAAGAACCTTCTGGAATAAGGCCTTGGACGAAAATATGATGGATCCCCATCATAATTTCCTTCCCCCTTAAGTCCATTAGGTTTCCTTAACCCAAAACTTAACTATCATACATTTGACAGTTTATACCCCTTTATTTAATTAATCTCTTTTAGTCACCAAATTAATTCCTAATTAATTTATGACTAATACTAATTAAATAAATTTGATTTCTCCTTTAATATATTATTTTTATAATATATTAATAAACCATAATATTCTCTCTTTCTCCTTAAATTACCTTGTCAAGTTGCTTTGGAGAAGGCAACCCAAAAAGACCATGCACAACCGGGTCAAGTACATACCAAATATAGTTACGGGCTTAGACACTATTCCAACAGATAGTCCATGGAGTTTTTAACCCATGGATCCTATGGAAATGAAAGGTCATGGGTATTAGGTTTTACATGGATATAAAGAGGTCCTTGGCACTTGAAATTGACATGAGTTTGTGAACCAAGAGGGCATAACCGATTTGGACAAGTGTATACTATTCTCTCAAGTTTTCCAAGTTGTTTTGGTGATTTGTGATTCCATTTGAGGCTTCCACACTATTGGGGCTAAGCTCTTAAAGGTTCAAGACTTCAAGCTCCATCAAAAGGTATGTCATCTAACTAGACTCTTGTAGTATAGTTGCTCCATAATATGCTAGTTAGGATGATGCTTTGGAATTTTGTATATTTGCATGTATAATAGTGAAAACATAGATCCAAGGCACATAGGGTTGCATGCACACCATAGGAGTGTTAGAATGCTAAAAACCCATCAGTGGTATCAGAGCCTAGGCTTGGTTTTCAGTTATACTTGATGCAGTTGCTGAAAAAATCGAAAATATGGCCTTCTGGACTGTGGACTCGCCGAGTCCACTGGGGGACTCGTCGAGTCCAAGAGAAAATTCATCCTACTCGTCGAGTAGGTTCATACACTTGATGAGTAGGAGGCCCTGAGTGCAGATTTTCGACTTTTAAGGCTGGAATTGGACTAGAATCATTACCCTAAGCTGTTTTTGACCTTATAAACTTGTTTTTGATGTGGTAATGATCATTCTAATCCAATTCAAAAGATAATTGTCAATAGATTCATGTTTTGTATTACTTTAATGGTTAGGCTAATTACATGAAAATTGTTTGATTTGATTTGTCTTGTTCATATGAGTTTAATCTAGATCATAGTTTTTCTTGACATGTTTGTTTGTTTATTAGATGATCTAAATGGCCTTTAATGGATTCCATAACTTGTCCTCAAGTTATGGAAAACCAAAAATTTTTCTTTAAAAGAGTTTCTAAAGCCATAGGTTATAGAAATTTGAAGAGTCTTTTTCATAAATTGTTTTATGACATCCATAACTTGTCCTCAAGTTATGGATTTTCAAGAGTCTTGCCATTAAAAGCCATATTAAACTCATATGTTATGGATTCCAAAGGTTTCTTGAATTGTTCAAAACTTTCCCTCAAGTTTTGGAATTTGTAAAGTTGCACTTTTGAATACTTTAGTTCCAAACCCTAGAATTTTAAATAGTTTAAATTTCAACCCTTATACTATTATAATATTATAGGTTTAATATTATATATATATATATATATATATATATATATATATATATATATATATATATATGTATAAGAGTAAAAGGCAGTCTTAACGTTAGTAGGCCTCATTCACGAAGCCGATCTATAAGGGGGTATAAGGTTACTACCTATAAAATGGCAGTTTAATGGGTGTCCACTCTCACCCACCGCTTCCTTGACTGGTGGAGGGTCGTTAGCCGAACGGGTAGGACAAGGACTATAATTTTCATTAAAAGTATAATGATAAATACTAAGTAACTAAACACTTATAAATTCCCAATCTTAGTTACTTAGGAAAATGTGAAATTGGTGCTAACCCATGAAATTACACTTTGTACCTTACCAAGTCGTTGGTGGAACGTGTGTGGGTAACTGGCACACTAACATGGACTAGTAAGAGTGGCAATGGGTGACTTAATGTTTATCATAGATCGGTGGAGCGCGTGTGGGTAACCAACACATCGATTAGGTGATAAAATTAAGGGTACCAAGTTAATTTGCATGGTTATTCACACCTTGTTTGTGATCCTCAGCATCCCAATCACAAACTTAAGAGGGCACAATCGAGATTTAAACATGTCATTGAAAAGTTCAATGAATCTCAAAAGATCTAGGAGTTTCAATCCAATTAAAACCTAATACCTATTTTGTTTTTCATGGTGGAAATTGGTGAATCGTCATTCACCTACCTTCAAATATTTTATAGCTTGGATTACGGCATCCCTCTTCCAAGTTATAAAATATTGTGTTGGGTCCTAGCCATAATATTTCAGATTGGGTGTTATATTAAAGACTTAAATAAACTAACTTGAATTTCTCCCATTGTAGATGTCTAGATCAGACAACTATGGTCTTCCCAAATCCCTTGGAAAAAACTTTCCTAATGAAGATGATGTCCCGCGATTGGATCATGGAAATCATACTTCTCTTCCTCCACCTCCTCCAATAATTCTCCCTGACCCACAAGCTCGAAGACTTGAAAAGTTCAGGATCACTCAATCCCTATTGGATAGTAAACACAAAGATGGAAAGAATATATGTGCTCATGTCTTGGACATGAAGCTGCATATTGACAGGCTAAGGATGTTGGGTGTCGTCTTCCCAAGGAAGTTGGCTATTGACTGGGTCCTTCAGTCACTTCCTGAGTCATATAGTAAGTTCGTTAAAGACTACTATGTGACAGATCACGACATGACCCTAATTGATCTTACCTATTTGCTAATTGTTGTCGAATCAGTAATGATTTGGCGCAATGGTCAAGCAAATATGATTGGAAGGTCTACATCCCAAGTTGACATGGACATCCCAGAAAAGATTCCTTCTCCTAAAGGAAAGGAATTGGGCATGGTCAAAAGTTTTGATCATAAGAGAAAGGCCAAATTTGAGACTGCTCCATGTGAGCCTGTGTGTTTCTATTGCCAAAGACAGGGACATTGGAATCGAAGCTGCCCAGACTACCTGAGAAGTTTAATCAGAATGTATGGTTCTGCTTCAGGTAAGTCTACTATCTAACTCTGTTAAGTTTCTAATTATTGATTCTTAATACATGATGTGACTAGGTTGCATTTTGATGTTTGGCAGGATCAAGCAAAGGGAAGGAAGCTTAAAAGAAGAGTATGTTAAATCTGATCGCGAAGATGGATTTCAATCGCATGGTTCGAAGATTGGATTTCTGAGCTACTGCTTGAGAGTTATGATAGATTGCTAGGAAATATGTAATAGCATAGTTTTTCACTTATAATTGCATTGTAAGGAAAAGTTTTTCCGTATTTTATAAATAAATAAAATTTTATTTTTGTTTTATTTTATATCTCCTTGCAATGACATTTATGAAAAATTGATGTTTGTGTGTTTCTAGCAATATTGTAAATATGAATTTGATTCTTTCACTTGTAGTAGTGTCTAAATATACCAAATAAGGAAAGATTCTCATCACCCAAGTTTCAATTGGACCGAAACTTGTAATCATGCAAATTGTATTGTATGATGAATGAGAATTTTCATTTTTGGAAAATTAAGACTAATTCCTTGTTCACATGTATATGTGAGTCAAGTGAAGGACTAAGGGATCGAGTATACATTCTTGTGCACTGGTCAAGTCCACCACAAAGATCGATAAGACTATTCGTCATGATTTACTAAAGTTTAGTAAATATGGTTATACTTACAAGTTTAAGTATAATTCTGAAGCATTGGAAAAGTTTCAATGTATGGCGGAACGAATGAGAAGAATCAAATTAGGCAGAAAGATAAAAGTTTCTCAAATTTGAAAAGATGGGAGAGTACTTTACTATCATGATCATCTTAA
Source organism: Lactuca virosa (assembly GCF_052849685.1). Lineage (NCBI taxonomy): Eukaryota > Viridiplantae > Streptophyta > Magnoliopsida > Asterales > Asteraceae > Lactuca > Lactuca virosa. The sequence goes on along the minus strand of NC_136427.1, from coordinate 171,238,828 downwards.
TGATTATGAAACCATATCACAATTGATCCTCTAGGGACATCTTAGTGCATTCTTATGGCTAAGAAAAGGAGTCATGTATTGTTGAAGTGGTTAAATCAAGAAGATGAGTCATACTTCGTTCCAAAACAATTCTTAGAGTCATACTCCAAGATTGTAACTTGAGTAACATATCTTAAAGAAGGTTTATAACACTTGTCAAATGTAGAGTAAAATGTTTTCTACTCTTGTACATTTGAAATTGGTAAGTTATGATGTTTTGGATAAAACAAAGACCAACTAAGGCCAATTGTGTGAAGTCTTTGTCTTGATAAGAATCCGCACTAACTCTTGAATATTTGTTGTCAAGTAATGGTATTTGACAAAGAGAAACCTATATGTCAAGAGGTCAGTGGGAGTCTTAAAGATCTTGAAAGAGTTTCAAGAGCTAATCAAGAATAAAACCTGTAGTTTATCACTAGCACACGACTTGGGATTTGCAACCTATCGTGTTGACATATTCTTGTTTCTGTGCCCATTCCGGTTAAAGTTGTCTATGTATGTGAGTTCTATAGGTTCTAAATTGTGTGCATAACAACTTGGAAGCAATGGTAGGCCCTTGTGCTGCCAGGTGGCAAGTAAATAAGGTTGAGCAAGTTCAGTCCATATGAGTTTGGATTTGTCACTAACGTTGTCTTGTGATTATGGTTTTGACAAATTCACATGGATAGGAACACATACACCATAAAATCTAAGTGTCATAAGGTTTCTCTTCGATTCATGAAAATGATGGTGAGGAAACGCTTTCACTAAGTAGATTTTAAGTAGATAGCAATTGTGATATTTGCATTCTCAAAGTCGTTAGTGGAGCGTGTGTGGTTAACTGGCACACTAACACAGACTTGTGAGAAATGGCCAAGGTCTAAACAATTGAGACTATGATTACGGCATACCTCTTCATAGTTCTTAAATTGTTTTGACACACATGTGAGCTATCTAAGGGAAGGTGTATGAGTTTAAAAAGCTTAGATAAAGTCTTATCGAAGCATCTCGTATCAGAAATCTGAACTTTGGTAAGTCAATAAAGTATTGATTTCTAGAAGTCCAACTGATTTCTAAATACATGTCAAAGCTAGTGGGAGCATAAGTGTTATGCAGGTAAAATAATAATTATTATGCTAGTGGGAGCATAATTAATTATGGTAAATATTGCAAGTTAGCAATGTTAATTATAGAAAACAAAAGTTTCAATTCGTGAAGTTGCAGGGGTTGAAAAAGTTGTTTTGCTATAATTAAGGGAGAGGAGTTCATACTTCATTTTCATGAATATAAAAAGCTTAGATTGTGAGATTTTAATCAAATTTAGTCATGATTATATTATTTGCGTTCTAAAATTCGATTATGATTACGGCATCCCTTTTCATAATTCGAATTATGAGAACATGGCAAATTATAAGAAATATTGTAGCAAAAGACTGGTCAAGTATCATGTCTTTATGTGAGACATCATGAATCGTGTCTTGTATGCTTCGGATATAGGATCGATTGCATGTGCTATAATACTTATATGCTCTAAATTTTCCAAATGCCTAGGGCATTAAGAGGGAAAAAGGAAGAGAATCGGACATGACTGAAATGATTAAGCAATTGTCGAGGACAATCTGAGGATTACCAAAGATTGGTTGCTCATGGATAATTGGAAGTATGGTGTAAATTTTTGGAAGGACCATATTGACATATTCTGAAAAGAGGCAACTCTTGTTCATAAGTAAGAGTCAAAATGGGAATATGGAAATGGTTCCATAGGAGGAAGTTATTCTTCAAATAAGATTAGGAAAAAATTAATGCAAGAAGGATGTTCAAAGGAATGTACTTTGAATGTGAGACTTCGTATCCATGGAATTGATCTCCATTGGAATACTTTGTAATGTCTGTTGCTAAGTCTTTGTGACTTTTGTGCATATCCATTACAAGAGGACCAATGCATATGAGTTTAATAGATTACAGTAAATGACAAGAATTCGATATTCTTACATTTACGGTAAGGATTTGGGATCGTGAAATTAGCATCATTGGAATCATGTTCAATTGATCTATTTCACAAAGTAAGGATCATAGACAAACATAGTGTGCATACTTGGTGTATGGCATAACTATTGTTTAGAAAACATAGTGTGCATGCTTGGAGCATGGGACAACTATTGTTTTTAATTCAAGTGTTAAGTTGATAAATCGAAACATTATGCAATGAATAATGTGCAATCAATATGGTGATAAATAAAAGGTGTTTTATCTATATTCATAAGTTCTGAGACCATATTGGATTCGATTGTTCTTGTGTTTCACTTTGCATGTTTTGACTTCCCGAATAACTAGGTTATTCAAACTCTCCACAGTCAATCATACTTTGGAAGTAGGTATGAATCAGGACTGTCATGAATTGGGCTTGTAGATGCCTAAACTGTTTAGACATAGCAAAAGTTGCTGCAACATTCATGAGTGCTCCTGGAATGAGATTCGAGTATTGGATTAAACCCACGCTCATTTGAATCACTTCATGGATTTTATCACGAGTGATCATGAGACGATAATATCTTATATTCTTCAAACAGAGACGTGTGAGTTATAGTTGCACGTCGGTTGCACATTGACATATGTAAACGCAACCAGTAACTTGGTTGCTATAAAACATATCGTTGTGTGTAATTTGATGAGTAAGTACAAGAGAACATTTGGGTCGAAGTTTATCCATTCCTTTTACCCTTGGATGGATAAAAGCGATATCTGTGGGCCCCTCGATGATTTACTGATGACACCCCTAAGTGCTTGGCCAAGCCTGGACTAATTTGATTTGTTCAATTAGTCAGTCGTCATAAATCGGAAATCGGGAAACAACAAATGGACAGAGAGAATGATTATAATCCATGTCTCAGTCCATATGATATCTAGAATGGAGGAATATATGATCCCTTATCTAATGGACACGTCATTTGACTAGGTCAGAGTTCGACATCGGCTTTAAGAGCTACGATTGCTAGTCGGGATCTTGGAGTCATGCTTGAATAATAGTTTTAGACTTATCCAAGTGGGAGACTGTTGGATTAGATGTCTAAGCCCATAAATATTATTGGTATGTACTCGACCCGAGAGTAGCATGGTCCATTTGGGTTGCACTTCACAGGAACAATTTGTATGGATAGTACTTTGAGAATACTATATTTATGATTTATTAATATATTATAAGTTATAATATATTAATATGAAATCATATTATTTAATTAGTATTGATCAAGAATTAATTTGGAATTAATTTAGTGATCAAAAAGAGACTAATTAAATATGGACTCTTATGTATATAGAATGGGCCATAGTTCATTTAGGATGGGCTAAGCTTGCAAGGATAGTCCATGGAGTTTTTAACCCATGGATCCTATGGAAATGAAAGGTCATGGGTATTAGGGTTTACATGGATATAAAGAGGTCCTTGGCACTTGAAATTGACACGAGTGTGCGAACCAAGAGGTCATAACCAATTTGGACAAGTGTATACTATTCTCTCAAGTTTTTCAAGTTGTTTTGGTGATTTGTGATTCCATTTGAGGCTTCCACACTACTGGGGCTAAGCTATTAAAGGTTCAAGACTTCAAGCTCCATCAAAAGGTATGTCATCTAACTAGACTCTTGTAGTATAGTTGCTCCATAATATGCTAGTTAGGATGATGCTTTGGAATTTTGTATATTTTCATCTATAATAATGAAAACATAGATCCAAGGCACATAGGGTTGCATGCACACCATATGAGTGTTAGAATTCTCAAAACCCATCATCCTCAACCTGGTTCCCAGATCCAGCTATCGAACATCAAAAGATGTGAAGCCTACGTTGGGAAGCTTCCCAAACTCCCAACTCACATACCCCTCATTCCAGTCAGCCACTTGGGTTGCCTTCCTTCCTGATGAGAATGCAAACTCATCCTAAATCCACACTTCCTTCTGCTCTTGAACTCTTGGAGAACTTTCCCCCACTTTGGTTCAACTAACATCTTACAACACACTCGGCTGGAAATATTCCCCATCCTTCGTATCATCCCGTGATCAATCTTGATGGAAACCGACGCTTACCATTGTTAGTGTTCCCAAAACTAACCGACACTAAAGCAGTAAGACCCTTGATGACTGTTGGAACACTTCCCGGGTTCCATTCACACTTGCTACAGCTACCGCATCCTGAGAATCCACTTTACATAGAGACGTCCCCTAGACTACTACCCTAAGACCCATGGTATGCAGATGGCACATAATCCGAACATAAGCAGGAAGTATAATTCCAAGATACAACTACTCATATGGATGCGAAAAAATAGCAATAAAGTCATAAATAAAAATTGACAGATAGGAAAAAGTTACGCACCTGCAACATCGAAAGCTGCTCGTGTCTCCTCTGTAGTCATATGGAAAGCCCTGCTCCTCGTTGCAGGCGCCTCTGCCCAGCCCTGACGATCGTTGGTAATCCTCAACGTCGCAGGGGCAGGTGTCATCACCTGTCTCGCTGCTGTCGAACTCGGACATTGGGCCTTCTTGTGTATGACATCCCCATTTTCACGGCCAGAAAAGACCGATTTTTGTTTATGCTTTATAAAAATCAGAGTACTTCTTTTAATAAAAAATGTTGCGGAATTTGTTCCCAGAAAAACATGATAAATACGTTATCAAAGCATTTCCGAAGAAATGTATTTTTATTCAGTTAAAACATTTGGGATGTCATCGTCAATACAGAAACATAAGCATAAACAGAACTTACATTCATTTACACTAGTGATCTACATCTCTTTTAAATCTCTCAGTGCAAAGTAGCTTTGTATCGACACCTGTGATACAAATAAGCTGGAGTGGGTCAGGTTGGGAAACCTGGTGAGTACATAGGGTTTTCAACTCACAATAATATAATTATTATATTTAAACATCAAACAATCAACCCGATTACCCATCCCCGTTATCTTCTTTAATATTCCTTAAAGAATTATCTTAAGGGTCATCTCCTATATCATATTTACTTCTCATCTTTCTACCTCACATTTCCTTACATGCTCGTTCCTAAGGCATGAATACGTAGTTACAACGTCGCCTGAACTCGTAATTCATAGTAAGGGTTAGAGTATCATCGCATGAATATACAGTCACCACATCACCTGGACTCGTAATTCATCACCTACAGGTTATAAGTCTGCTGGTGTTTCCACGGGTTATCTAGAATATTCTGTGGTCGCCATCTATACTCTAGTAGATGACTACATCTCCAAATTGTCGGACAAGGTTATAGTATCTTTCATCCTACATCACCGATTCACCATCACCTATCCATCACCTAATTATCATCACCTTCCTATCATCACCTATCTCTCATCATTTTATTTCATCACACACCAACTATTTCATCTACCCATCTTTTATCCCAACGTATTTGTAGATATAAAATAAATATATATTTAAATCATTTAAAACATGTATAAAATCATTCATCCATCATAGACAGCAAGTATTCAGATAATATGCACACATAACACGTAATTTATATAAAATACTTCATATCTATGTGTAAGATGAAAGGGACCATGCACTCACCTGTTAAAGTGATGATTCCAAACTCAGACAGCGCTTCGTTACTCTTAAAACAATTTCCTTCGACAAAACCTAGTATCAATACCACTAGGGTTTAGTCTAACGTTAACCGCGACTAATTAATAGTCTAGCTATTATTATTATTATTATTATTATTATTATATAAGCGTTAAACAATACTCTTATATAACTCATAATAATATCCCAAATAATTGTTTTAAGGTCCTAATAATGTTACTATAATTAATTAGAAGTTATATTAAAAATAGCGTAGGCGTAGCTCACTTACAACGAGTTTTTATTAAAAACCGGGCTTCGCTGGAGCAGCGTTTCCGAGCCGAAAGCTTTTCTTCTCGGAGTCGTCGGACGCTCCGGGGCTTTCTTCTCGTGCTAGGGAGGTTCCCTAGACTTGGGAGGGGTTTAGGGAGGTTAGAGAGAAGTTAGAGAGAGAAAGAAAGGTTTGAAGGTGTGAGGAAATTATGAAGAGTTCATCTCTTATTTATAGGAATTGTATAGTAAAGTAGTCTCCAAGCTTCGTCCGTAACTTTCGCATACGAGCTCCGTTTTTGTCTGTCTTTTTACCGTTGAGTTCCTATTAATGAGATCTTCAACTCTCATTTAGACCTCGTTGGCTAATTCTCATTCTATCTCGGATTTACAAAACTGTATCGAATTCGCCGCGCTCGAAAAGTAGAGACTAAGCTTCGTCCATAACTTTCGCATACGAGCTCCGTTTTTGTCTGTCTTTTTACCGTTGAGTTCCTATTAATGAGATCTTTAACTCTCTTTTAGACCTCGTTGGCTAATTCTCATTCTATCTCAGATTTACAAAACTGTATCGAATTCGTCGCGCTCGAAAAGTAGAGACTAAGCTTCGTCCATAACTTTTGCATGCGAGCTCCGTTTTTGTCTGTCTTTTTACCGTTAAGTTCCTATTAATGAGATCTTCAACTCTCATTTAGACCTCGTAAGCCAAAAACCGCTCGAACTAAAATTCGAGTTTCAGACTGTACACTGCTAAGCCGAAACTTCAAAAAATCATAACTTCCTCATACGAAGTCAGATTTGGGCGTTCTTTTTATGGACGATCTCGGTTTAACGTTTTCTACGACTTTTGTTTAGATCAGTAAGGCTAAAAGTTGCTCCATCGTAAATTCACTATTTACGCTTCCCGGTGTCGTGCCGGTTTTGCCGTAAAACTTCGACGGGCCATAACTTCTTCGTTATAAATCGGATTTCGGAGTTCTTTATATGTACGGAAACCTTGAGAAATATTCTACAACTTGGTTAAGATTATTTATTATAAATAATCTTTTTCCGAAAATTCGTTTTCGACACTCATTGCCTCTAAATTGACTAGCCCGGATCTACGGGCGTTACATTGTGACCCCGCTGACTGCAATGGAAGCAGATCAGATTTGATCCCTGGGTGGTGGTAGGAGTACAATCCCTACTATAATGTCTGATCCGACCGCACTTGAAGCAGCCAGAATCACCACCACTATCGCTCCTACACGCACCCTCGTGTGTCCTACCACACTTGCCACAGCGGATACGCTCCTGATGACCTCTCGATTTAGAATCCGATACCTTGGGCCTCTTGCCCGACCCTACATATGTATGCACCTCATCTAGTTTCCTCTTCCTCTCTGCCTCTAAGTCGATATCCCTCTCCCTGGATCGAGCGATCATATCCTCCAGTGTCTTACAGTTGGACTGGCTCACAAACTGCCTAATGTCGCTCCTCAACATCTCATGGTATCGGGCCTTCTTCGTCTCCTCGTCCGCTACATACTGTGGAACAAGAAGGGCCCTCTCTCTAAACTTAGCGGTGATCTCAGTCACCGTCTCTGTAGTCTGCTGGAGATCCTGAAACTCCTGTGCTAACTGCTGCACCTCAATAACTAGTGCAAACTCGGCCCTGAACCTGGCCGAGAAGTTACCTCATGTCATCGCGTCCAACGCGGCATCATCTCCAATGGCATGTCCAACCTCCTCCCACCAATCACGTGCTCTGTCCTTCAAAAGACAGGAGGCGAGTCGGACCTTGTCCCCCTCGGGACACCGGCTAGTACGAAAAGTGTTAGCGACATCTTCCAACCACCGGTTACTAGCTATGGGGTCCTTAGCCCCATGATAGTCTGGAGCTCCGCATGCTATGAACTCCCTGAATGTCAATGTGCGCGCCCCTAACATGGCCGCCATCTCGGTGCGGAACACACCCAACCTCTCGTCCAAAATCTCCAGAATGCCCTCCTTGACCGTACCGAAGATCATAGGAGTCTGGTCCATAATATTGCGCGTAATCTCAGATGATATAAACTCTCTCATCTGCTCATCCAGCTGCCCGGCTCCAGAGCCCGAGCTTGATCCCTCTCCGGCGCCTGAAATGCCAACTGGTCTGGTACGTAACGTCACCATGCTGCAACATATCATAATAACCATCAAAATACTCATAGTATATCGAGGGATCACACACACACACTACAAGTTCCCCGGTTTTATCTCGGCCCTCCTTGATTCGAGTACGGATCCTCTCTTTCAGTAGTACGGGCCCATACTACCTTCCAGATCTATCCGTACTTTCCTCAAGAATTGCCTCGACTCCACCAAGTCCCTTTCACTACTACTATTGTTCCCAGCACTAATCCCATGCTAATCTCATCCTAGGCTTGCCCTAGGGTAATCACCAACCCACTCTCCACCATCAGCTGCATAAGAATTCATGTTATCTCCCCCTAACTAGCTCGCGAATACCATTACATATCACTAAGACTATATAATTCTTTGAAATGAGAGGTCCTACCCTACAACGGTTAGACTCAAACAAGAGTTGCGAAATAGAGCTAGACCTAACCTTCTGAAATTATTTAGTCCTCGCAATATGTAACTTAACATATTCGTTTACTAGTTAGCTAAAGATAACTAGAACTCCTAAAAGCACAAAGCAAGCAGCATTCGAGCATTGAGTAACATAATCAAGCATGTCCTAATCAGGCCATCTTATCACTGACTAATATGTTCTAGCATGCAGTTCATAAAGTTGATACACATATAACAGACACATAAGGCATCCTTCCTAGATCCTTAGCGCTAATCTAGCATGCAGTTCTCTTAAACATATCATAACATAAACTTGTAAGGGTAATTTGGGAGAACTTACTTGAGCTCGGCTGATTGCATGCACCACACCATTTTCTCTTTTCGAAATTCTTTTCTTTTTCAAAGTTCTTTTCTCTTTTCAAAGTTCCTTTTTATAAAAATGATTTTCTTTTGAAACTTTTCATACCAAGTCCTTAGTTTGAGTTCAGACACACCCGAGATTGTGCCCGAATCCCTCAAACCAAGGCTCGAATACCAACTTGAAACATCCCAAAAATACAGTCCAAAAATTTCGTTTTAAATCATTAACTAAAGCCATATTTATCAAATAATTTCTTCAAAGCATAGTCAAATATCTCAAAACATTATTATCAGAGTAACAAAACATCAAAGTAAACATCCCAGGCTAAAATATCTTGGTGGGTGCAATGCAGTCATCCCGAGCTCTTCTCTCTGCAACTGGAAATACCTGAAACCAAAACTGAAAACCATAAGCACGAAGCTTAGTGAGTTCCCCATACTACCACATACCATACACATAACCACATATACTGGGCACCCGCCCCTACATCGGGCCCCGCCCGGCATCCAGCCCCGCCTGGCATCGAGCCCCGCTCACTATACATATCTGTTTCTCTTAGGCCCCGCCTGTCTCTGGGCCCCGCCCGCTATACGCATACAACAATATCACATAATCATACTAGCACATAAAGAAACATACTCTAGATGTATTCATGTCCTAATGCCTCGCCTATGTTGGGCCCCGCCCATGTCCTGCTACTGATAAGTCATGGAACCCCGTCCACACTCCAGCTGATAGTGAGATACGGGCCCCCACCCATACTCACTTCTCTCCTATCACGGGCCCCGCCCCTACTCTGCTATGGATGAGATATGGAACCCCATCCATACTCCGCTAGTGATGATATATGCGACATCGCCCACACTCACCTCCCTACCAGGCACATACAAGTATCATACAGACAACAAGTATAATTCAACATGCAAACATTCCCCGGGCACCGCCCGGCATCGGACCTTGGTCCGGAATAACATACTATCATACGGTGCCTAGGGCTAACCCCCCAGTCTTCGTACCATACATAAACTAAATGGGCCGACATTTTGGCCGTAGACCCATGCAAACAGTGAGGAGACTCACCTCACAAGCTGACTGTTGAATCCCATGAATAAACCTCTCGTTGCTAGCTGGCAGATCCCCGAACTGCTGATCCTTCAACTCCCCGAGCTATCAATACCCAAAAATAACACTTAGTCCAAAATACCTTCAAAAGTCAAACTAGGTCAACCTTGGTCAAAGTCAAAGTCAACGGTCAAAGTCAATGCTCCGAGTTGACTCAACTCGTCGAGTTGCCCCCTAACTCGCCGAGTTCCCTTGCTATTCATAGACGTGAAAACACGAACCAACTCGTCGAGTTCCTTCACAGACTCGTCGAATCCCCCCTGTACAGAATCGGGACAAACCAACCCAACTCGTCGAGTCCCTCTATAGACTCGTCGAGTTCCTCAGTCTGTTTGGGCCTTCTTAATAGATTAAGCCCCTACCCTTCAGATCCAAGCTTCATACTTCTCATATGCACTGAAAATGTCCTTTTAAGGGTAAAGCTTCCAGCTTTACCCATTAATACCCTCACATAATGGTTGTGGCTCAAACCCTAACTCCTTAGGACCTAGATCTTGGTCCACAAGCTACCAATACTTCAAACTAAGGCACATTCACTGAGATCTATACTCTAAGCACTACCATAACACGTAAAGCTTATGCCTTTTTCCTCCATGCATGGCCTTTTGGGCTTAAAAGGCCTAGATGACTTCTTAGAGCTTGCATGGGGGCTCCTGTGGCATAAATTTGCACCTTTATGCCATAATAGCCCTTCAAAGTCCCAGATATGGAAGAATACCCACTTGGGTCGTCCATTCTCCACATGCTAACATACTTGGACCAAAACCCTCAAAAAAATGAAAAGAAGAGATCTAAGAAACCATTGAGCAAGGTTGGGAGTTGCTTACCCGAAAATGTAGCAAATGATGTGTAGTTTCTGGATCTACTCTCTCCCTCTTGATCCCTCTAGCTTCCTCCTCTTCCACAAGCTTCAAAAGTACACAAGGATCACTCAAAATGGCTCACAACCTCAAACAAAGCACTAGGGTTTCATGGATTAGGGTTTGGGACTTGGAGGTTGTAAATGAGGCTGAGAGGTGGAGAATAGGATGCTTAAATAGGGTACAAAAACTCGGATTTAGGGTTTCCCAAACCCAAACCAACTCGTCGAGTTGGTCCCTCCAACTCGTCAAGTAGGTTTCCCACCCGCGTCCAAAATCGGTTCCTCCTCGTCGAGTTCTCCTCCTTGGACTCGACGAGTTGCCTTTTGATTTGGGGTTCTTCTTTCCTTAATTGGCCTTCTGGATTTTGGGTGTTACACAACAGCCCATGTTGACCCAATTCGTCGAGTGCATCTAGCAACTCGTCGAGTTCCTTCAATGTTCAGAGAATCATGAAAAGCTCGAGACAAATTGTTGAGTTACCAGAGCAACTCGTCGAGTCATTCAGCATCCAGAAAGCGGGAAAACCCTACTCAACTCGTCGAGTTTTTCCTAGCCTTAATGCATTCAGGCACTTCCAAGCGAAACCAAAACCCCAAACTATAGATCTGCTCCCCTAGGACTGAGATACCACGTAAAGTTGCTAATTTTACGTTCATGCATGGCATCAAATGGGCTAAAACACTGAAATAAGGCTTATCTGTAACATTCCCCTCCGGCACGTATCACAATATTGTCCGCTTTCGGCTCCCGACATGAAAACTTCCCAGGGGGTCACCCATCCCTGGATTGCTCTCGCCCGGGCACGCTTAACTGCAGATTTCTTATGGGATCTGCTGCCCTCAAGGCTTTAAAACGCGTTGTGTCAAGGAAGGTATCAACGCCCCGTATAAGGAAATGTTTCGTTCTCCTTCCAAGCCGATGTGGGTTCAGGTGCAACCCACCTTCACCCCCCATTATAGGGTTCGACGTCCCTGTCGAACACATCAACCCGTGCCCTAGCTCTGATACCATTTGTAACATCCCCCTCCGACACGTATCACAATATTGTCCGTTTTGGGCTCCCGGCATGAAAACTTGCCAGAGGGTCACCCATCCCTGGATTGCTCTCGCCCGGGCACGCTTAACTGCAGAGTTCTTATGGGATCAGCTGCCCTCAAGGCTTTAAAGCGCATTGTGTCAAGGAAGTTATCCACACCCCTTATAAAGAAATGTTTCATTCTCCTTCCAAGCCAACGTGGGATCAGGTGCAACCCACCTAAACAAGGTGGGTTGCACCTGATCCCACATCGGCTGGGAAAAAGAATGAAACATTCCTTATAAGGGGTGTGGATACCTTCCCTATCACAAAGCGTTTTAAAGCCGTAAGGGTAGCAAATCCCATAAGAACTCTACAGTTAAGCGTGCCCGGGCAGAAATTCAGGGATGGGTGACCCCCTGGGAAGTTTTCGTGCCGGGAGCCCAAAGCGGACAATATTGTGATACGTGGCAGAGGGGGATGTTACATTATCAATGGATTTAGGGCATGAAGGAGGGTCAATACTTGATAAATCTTGGAACTTTAGGCTCAAAGAGCCACAACACATCCAGATCTGAAGTGGAAACTTCAAACAATGCATCATTCCAAGAATGACTCCAATATGGATCAAGAATAACAATATCTTTTCATAGAAGCAGATCTAAGCAATAAGAGGACAAGGTATCGACTTTATACCTCAAAACGGTTGCCACAACAGAGTAAACACCATATCTATAGCCTCTCCTTTCAGCCAACATCTTCAAGCTTCTTGTTCCTTCCAAAATAGCACCAAGACTCACTATTTAAGCTCACACACACACACACAATAAGAGCAAAAGCACGAACTAGGGTTTTTTCTGGACAAGGAGGCGACGAAGGAGGCCAAGAATAAGAGTTAAGGCCTTTAAATAGGGTGCAAACCCTAAAAATTAGGGTTTTCATGTCTAGCCTTCAACTCGTCGAGTTGGGGCCTTCCAACTCATCGAGTAGACATTGAAATATACACGGACATTAAACATTTTACACGACGAGTTGGATCCTTCCAACTCGTCGAGTTGCCCTGAAAATACATATATAAGCTTTTAAATTCATACCTGAAAATTGGGATGTTACACATATTTTAAGCCTTTGTACCGTATATACCCTCTGTTTGTTATGTTTCGTTAATTTTTTGTTAGATTTTAGTAAAAAAAACGAAGTATTTTCTTGAAATTCTAGAATGACAAAATTGCAAGAATGGTCAATGTGGTATGTCAAAACTAGCAAGTTTGGTCCAAACAAGTTTGGACTCGCAAGGGTGGTCCAAAAGTTTCATTTTGTGCGAGTTTGGTCCATTTTGTTTTGATTTTTTATAAAATGACGATTTTTCCCTTGGTATTTTCTTTTTTCATATTTTTTATTACAAAATTATAAAAAAGAAAAGAAAAAAGAAAATACTCATCTCTCTCTCTCTCCAGTTAAGAGAACGTCACCACCCACACTCCCTCCCCCAACCCTCACTCCCGCCGAAAAGCCTGAACACCACCGCAAGAAAAGATGAACGCCACCAGCACCACCAGAAAAGATGAATGTCACCACCACCACAAGTCATGTAACATCCATAAAATTTGAAAATTTTAAAACTTTTAGATAAATCCAAAAACCATCATTTATTATAAATTGTTTTCAAAATAAGTTCAACATTAGAGAAATCCTAGAAATCATGAAACAAAATATGAGGAGGTGCACGATCACGCCTTCGCCTTCCCGCGATCCTCTCAGGTACCTGAAACATAATCCAAAACTGTAAACTCGAAGCTTAGTGAGTTTCCCCAAAATACCAATCACAATATAAACCAGAATAATAACACAAACAACATGCATCCATAGCATTCAGTCTGACTGGAACGCCCCGCCGGCCTACAGTTTATCTGGTACGCTCATAGAATCTACAACATGACTGGTACGCCACCTCGGGCCTTCAGCCTATCTGGAACGTTCTCCGGGCCTTCGGCCTAACTGGTACACCCCACTGGCCTTCAGTCTATCCGGGACGTCCTGGGTCTGTTGGCCTTCAGCACAAAGCATGTCCGCCCCAACCCAACCGCACATAACATGTCAATATATACATAATAATTAAACATATAACCAATCAATCAGGCAAAAAGGCAAGTCTTACAAATCATTAAGCATAACATCATCCTATTATCAGGATACAGATCTAACAGTTCACTATAATACTCAATCATGTAATAATCAGGATAACAATCCAGAAGGGTCGGCCTTGGTGCCTTAGACCCTTGAGTATAGTGAGGAAAACTCACCTCACAAGTAGTGTTGAACGGGTAAAATCCAACTCCAAAACTCAGCTCCGGACTCAAATGCCTAAAACCACCAGGTGACCATTTCTATCAAAACCCCGAAATAGCCAAAATGCCCTCAAGGTCAAACTTGGTCAACCATGGTCAAAGTCAAAGCCAACAGTCCATGTTGACTCAACTCGTCGAGTTCCCACAGTATCCAGAGAAGAGGGAAAACCCCAGCCAACTCGTCGAGTTGGCTGGACAACTCGTCGAGTTTTCCCAGCTTAACACATTCAGTCCTTTTTCATCAAGTTCAATGTTTCAAGATGTAGATCTAGCACCCAAGAGCTGGAAAGTCACGTAAAGTTGCCAAATTTACGTTCATGCATGCCCCAAAGAGACTCTAACTCTCAAGGAAAGCTTAATAAGGAATCTTAAGCATGAAAGAGGCCAAGAACTCAATAAAGTTTACAACTTTAAGCCAAAATAGGCCATCAAACGTCCAAATCTAAAGTGATAACTCCATGAAATGCTCAACCCCATGAACAATCCAAAAACGAGTCTAATATGACAATAAACTTCCAAGGAAAAGATCTAAGCAATAGGTGAGCAAGTTTTCGACTTTTTACCTCAAAAGAGTAGCTAAACTCAAGGAGATTCTGGATCTATAGCTTTCCCTTCAAGCTAGGCACCACCAACTTCAAGCTCTTTTCCAAATGAGACCAAAAGAAGCAACTTATAAGCTCACACACTCAACTTGGGGTAAGATGCACGAGTTCTAGGGTTTCTGGACAGAGGAGGCGATTAGGGAGGCCATCAATGGGACTTAAGGCCTTTAAATAGGGTGCAACACCCTAAAAATTAGGGTTTCATATCCAGCCACCAACTCGCCGAGTTTTCCCTCTCCAACTCGTCGAGTTGGTCCAAAAAAAATCTGCACCCCAAAAACTTTCAACACGTCGAGTTTAGGCCATCAAATCGACGAGTTCCAAGGAAAATTTGCCTTTTTAATAAAAAATTTCATACTTGGGAATCGGAATGTTATAATTCAACTCTGCTAGTGTATACCACCACCCCCCCTCCTTTTCAGATCTTGATCGTCAGAACTTTTTGTTGAAATGTCGCGTCTTTGCACATGTCGAAAAGTCGGATCTGTCACCTACCTTTTGAGCCCTTCGTTGGACCTAAAAACCAACCGTCGGAGCTGCCTGTTATAAAAAACCCTAGCATCGCCTGTCATAGCAAACCCTAGCATTGTTTTTCGTCCCTCTCACAGATCCGAGGTGGTTTAGGGTTTGCAAAGCCTAGTTTCGGCTGTGTCACTTCGTTTCACTCCTACTCTGACGACGACGCTAGGTTCAGGTTTGTGGTTTCTCTCTCACAGGTAGGAGACGATGTGTATATATCTCATCATCGACGAAACCGACAGCGTCTTGTGGTTTCTGGCACCACAATCGACAAACACCACCATTTCAGATTCGATGAGTTAGGTGGTGTTCTACCAGAGATCTTTGAATCGATTTTTGGGTTTTTTGTGTGTGTCTTTTTTTTAATTATATGTGTGTGTGTGTATTTTTGGGTTGAATTTGTTGAAAATCGATAGATGTTTATGTAGATCAGATCCTTGAATCGATTTTTGGGTTTTGTGTGTTCATCAGATCTGATTTTGTGTATGGTTTTGTTTCTGGGATGATTTTTTTTGGCTCATATGAAGTGGTAGAAAAAGTTTAGGTAGAGATGGAGGTGGCGGACAGTGGTGGTGGCGGAAGATGTTCTTGATAAATTTATTCTTTTTTGCTTTTTGTAATAAAAAAAATTAAAAAATTAAAAATACCAAGGGCAAATATGTCTTTAAAAAAGAAGTTTTGAAAATTTTGGACTAAACTCGCAACAAAATGAAACTTTTGGACCACCCTTGCGAGTCCAAACTTGTTTGGACCAAACCTGCTAGTTTTGACATACCACAGGAACCATTCTTGCAATTTTGCTTTCTAGAATTGTTCATCGGATTTCTGACGCCTTTTCCCGAAATTTGAATTTCGTATTGCAATATTTTTTATCATAATTTTTTTTTCTAAATAGTCTAGAATGAGCCATTCTAGAAATGTTGGTCGTTTAAAAAAACCTGGTATTTCCTTATGGTTAGTTTAGTTATGAAAAAACATCATAAATGATCCCTGTGTTTTCCCAGATTCTGAAGTTTAGTCCCCGTGGTTTAAAAATCTCATAAATGGTCCCTGTGCTTTCAAAACTTTTGACAGATGGTCCTTATCCCTCACACCGTTAGAACCCCACCGTTAACCCTTATTTCATTAAAATAATATAAGGGCAAATCGGTCTTTTCGCCTGTGCCCTCTTCTTTATAACCAAGTGCATGTCTATATTTTGAAAACCATTCTCGCACCGACCCTCTTCTACTGTCACTCTACTGTGCATCCAATTGCAAAACGATTTCTGCGAGTGTCGAAGATGGCGATTTGTAGATGTGGAATGGAAACAACGAAGTTGACCTCATGGACGGATCGTAACCCAGGAAGGCAATTTTTGAATTGTTCAAGATGTGGGTTCGTAAGGTGGGTTGACCCTCCGATGTGTGCAAGGGCAGTGGTGGTGATTCCAGGTTTGATAAGATCAATGAATCGATTGGAAGAGAGGGTTATGATTGCAAGTGCAGAACTTTGGAACTACCAGCTGATGTTGTTCTGTTCATGGATGTTTTTTTTTTGGTTTTATTTTAACCAGTAAGGATTTGGATGGTAATAGGATGGGGGTTTTTGGTTTCTTTTGTACGCATCTAACTAGTTCAGGGGGTTTTGGATTGTGATGGAATGGGTATTTTTGGTTTCATTTTGTTGTATGAAGTGTAACACATTAAGTTAATGGAAATGATGATTATGTATTTTGTTATAAATCAGTGGGTTTGATGTGCATTTTCGTATGATACATTGTTATAACTGCATCTTGCAAATGGTTAGGAATGGTATTTCAAATCTACATTGTTATACATGCATCTTTTTGAGAAAGGTTTGGAGAGGGTAATTCATAAGCAAAATGTTGATAAAATCATTACAAGTCTGTGTTTAACCCATACAAACATGAGACTTACTTTCAACATACTTACTGATGGAAGGTCTTAACCCATACAAACATTACAAAAGACCTAATTACCATAATTTAAACAACCAAACCATAATTTAAGTTTCAAAAGACCTAACTACCCAAACATCCAACTAACTACTTAACAGAATTGCCTAAATTACCCTTTCCCTTTCTTTGTGTCTTCCCCTTTGCCTGTGTCTTCCCTTTTCCCTGTGTCTTCCCCTTTGATCCAACTTCACCAATGCCTCCCTGCCCTTTACATGTTCTGGAATTGTGCCCCTTGTTATGACACTTTGAACAAGTGACTGCAAGAAATTTCCTGCTCAATTTAGTGGTTTGGCTGTTGGGCTCATCAACACCTCTCCTTCTCTTCTTTTTTGGCCTCCCAACCTACACATATGCATTTATTATATTTAAAACATTAACATACATGCTGGCATTAAAAGTACATATCTAATCTAGTTGACATAACAACCTGTGTGTGATGTTTTGGTGGAGTTAAAGTGAATGGACAATCACTTTTTGGCCACATTGAACGACCATTTATTGGATCAATTTTGTTTAGATACATGGCTCTCCATGTTGATAACTTATAGAAAGGATGGACCCAATCCTCAACATCAGGGGCATCTTCTCCATTTTCAATTTTGTTCCATATAGCAGAAACAGCATGCCTACATGGAAAACCTGTAATCTCCCAGAACCTACAAGTGCAACTTCTTTCATTTAGGTTCACCACATACTGATCCTGCCATGTGCTTGCAACTTGGTACTTTCCTGCCCCATTATACTTAGCTACATACTTTGCTGCTTGAGTCTTAATCTCCTCTAAAATTATAGTTGCAGTATTACTTAGTTCGCCTTGACACTTATCTATTTCCTTTTGCACAACACACAATCTCTTCATGAGATACTCTCTAATATACTCTAAGCAGGTGATGATTGGTTTATCCCTACCTTCCTCTATCTTAGCATTGAATACCTCACAAAGATTATTCAACAAACAATCAGTGTGTGCCCTACCTGTGAAAAACATATTCAAAAAGAGAAATTACAAATTTTATATTAAAACATAAAACTCAACAACTTCTAAATAACATACCACTGAAGTGAGATTTAGACCATGTCTCTGCAGGAATCTTACACAACCAAGCATGAGCTTCATCATTCATTTTCTTCAACTCATCCATTGCATATTTAAAGTGATTTAATGTTGTTTCTCTACCATATTCCCAAACCAAGTCACTCAACTCTTTTCCTTTCCATTGTTTCTTCAAATTCTCCTGAATATGCCTCAAACAAAACCTATGTTCTGCATTGGGGAATACCTTTGCAACTGCTGGTATTATCCCCTTAACAAATGCAAATACAGTCAGTTTCATTTATAAAAATAGAAATTAAGGTACACTATCATGAGAAATAATTAGGTAAAACATACCTTTTGTCTATCATAAATGAAGTTAAAATTTGAATTTGCTCCCAATTCCAAGTCTTCTCCTAACAGTTCCATGAACCAAGTCCAAGAACTAGTTGTCTCAGCCTCTACCACTGCATATGCTACAGGGTATATTCCATTATTTGAGTCTAGACCCACAGCAGTTAGTACCTGCCCAGGAAATGGGCCTTTCAAGAATGTACCATCACCTAGACATACATATATTCTTCTAAAAGTTCTTGTAGTAGTCGACAAGCATGGTTCAGGATACACATCTATCCTAACAGTTGAACCAGGATTAGTGTTTAGCAGTTCCAAAGCATAATCCCTCAAATACCCATATTGAAGTTGGTAGTCCCCACTAATCACACGTTCAGCCATTTGCTTTGCCCTACCAACCTTTTGAACTGACATACCAAGCTCCAGCTTCTTACACAACTCCTCGTGTAAAGCTTTGATTGGAATTTTAGGGTTACTCTGAATTTGTGGGACAATTAAGTTTGCTAAATATTTGGAAGTACAAGCTTTAATTGATCTTGTCTGCAAACATTTATGGACATCATGTACTGTTTTCACCAACCATTCCTTATTCTCATCTGGCCTCGATATTTGGACTGCCCAAGGACATTTTCCTTTTTTACTAATCACATTTTTGCCCTTGCACTTTACCTTACTTCTTGTTGATGGCCCACCACATTCAACTGTTTCAGTAGATTGTCCTTTGCACTTTACCTTACTTCTAGTTGATGGCCCACCACATTGAACTGTTTGAGTAGATTGGCCCACAACACCTCCACATTTGACCCTTATCTTGATTTTATCATTTTTTGCTAAGTATAGGGACATCCTTGTATTTATAGCATGTGCATGCATGTAGTCCACAACTTCCTTCTTTGTTTTGAAACACTGCCCCACCCTATATGGTTGTAAATGGATCTCCCCATGTGAGCATGGAGTTGACCTACTCAACTCCTTAAGCATTTTTGTCCTTTCATCTTCATAAAATCCTGCATACTGATAATCATCACTTTGAATAACTTCCAACTCTTCATCAACTATGTCATTCCCTATACTTTCGGTTTGCTTGTTTAAAATTCCATGTTCATCTACATCCACGGCACTTTGGAATTCACTCATGTCTACATCCACATCAAATTGCAAGTTAGACTCATGTACAATGTAGTCACTATCATCAGAATCATCTCCACTATAATCAAAACCATCTTCATTCTGACTATAGAAAGCATCTCCACTGTCATCACTTACCATGCCCTCTAGAATTTCCATTTCTACTTGATTGTCTTCACCATTGGTACACTGTACTCAGCATCAAAGTCAGCATAAGTTGAATAATCATCTGTAAATGCTTCAAATTCATCGAGTCTTACACTTTGTTGTCCATCAATATCTTCACAAATTGGTTCCTCTGCAAGATTGCCTAAATTACCCTTACACACTTCTTCTATGTGGCCCATGATCAATCCTTCATTCACATCAATGACATTACTTCGTTGGCTAACTTGAGACATAACATATGGAACAATAGTCTTTGAATGATCCTGACTTTCATCCATATCTATTACCTGTGACTGGTCAACAACATGGTTGGCAGGGTGGTCTAACTCAAGCTTTTTACTACACGATCCTACTTCTCTTCTACAAGGTTTTTTTCTATTAAGTTCCGGTGACACACTCTCAGGTTCCAGTTCCTCAATAACAACTTTGGAAGGAGACTTAAAATAACTAGCTACCCTAGTCTGACCAATTTCAATATAGACCTTTACAAGTCTGTGCTTAAGGACATACGAAACCAATTTAAGAACATCTTGGTCATTACCTAAAGGCAATAACCCGTAGTCTAAGGGAAATTCAGGGATACAGAAATGGTAGTAAAGAGTTTGTTCACCTTTGTACCCTAATTCTCGAACCATGTCATCGAGTTCATGGACTGAAAATAAACATTGTCAACGTCATCTACGTATGATACAGTACCATCGACGTATTTCCTTCCAGGTGACTTGGTGAAGACACCACTATAGTGTATCTTCAACGTGAAATAGTTATCATATCCCTCTGCAAACACAAAAATAGAAAGGGTAAAGAAGATGATTTATCTTCACGAATACATTCAAGGAAAACAAAAACTTCAATTTTTTTTTATGAAAAATCTTACCGTATCTCGATTGCAAGTCCTTCAAGCACGCATTTTTTTCACGCAAACACCATATTGACAGAACCATTGTCCTTTGGTGTTGTGTAAACCCTAAACCCCAATTTCGTTTCTCGGATGAGAGTGATCTGTTGAAGACGAAGTCACTGTACTCTTAGGAGATGAAGAGTGTTTGGGAGTTGACGTGAAGAAGACAGTGGCATAATCATTTCCCTCAATAAAGAAGAGGACACAGGCGAAAAGACCGATTTGCCCTTATATTATTTTAATGAAATAAGGGTTAACGGTGGGGTTCTAACGGTGTGAGAGATAAGGACCATCTGTCAAAAGTTTTGAAAGCACAGGGACCATTTATGAGATTTTTAAACCACGGGGACTAAACTTCAGAATCTGGGAAAACACAGGGACCATTTATGATGTTTTTTCTTTAGTTATTTTTATATTTTACAATATTTAAAATGTTTTTAATTATATGTATGATTTCAAAATTATTTTTTAATATCATATCTGATTTTAGAAATAAGAAGTTTGTTATGTAAGTACTACTTACATCATAATAATGGCCATATACGTCACCAAATACATCATCTTTGGCAACATAAACACATAAGTTGAATTAATAGTAAGAAATGAATACTAATACAACTTATATCATAAATATGTTTTATTATTTTACTTAAGAAAATATATGTTTTTCATCAAAATCAAGAGGATAAAGGTTAATTTTATCCATAGACTAGGTGTGAGACCCGTGTAATACACGGGTTGATTAAAATAAAGTAAAAACTAAAGATGTAAACTATAAACATTTTTATAGTAAAATTTTGAAATAAGTAAGTAATTTAATCTATAATAATGAAAAAACTATTGATATAATTTAAATAATTGTTCTGAATCACAAATTTCCAAAGACTTCTTTGAATATAACATTAGATGACTTATTGTTAAGTTCATAGTCATTATCTAAAATTAATATTTTTAATTCATCTATGTTTTTAACTCTGAACAATACAACATGTAGCTGTTTATGAATGAACACTGATTGTCTGAAAAACAGCTACACATTCGATAACAACTGTCATTGACTCTTGTTTATTGTCATCGCAAAAATACAACCAATGAAAATCGTTTTTTTTAATGTGAAATGAATCATTTTATCGAAAGACGTAAAAGACATTATTAGAATAAACATACAATTTCCTACATAGCTTTCGAATATTATCTCTGCTTCTATAACACGATTAACTAATACATTAAATTGCTTTTAAAAAATCAGTACAATACAATTGCAAAATAAAAAGAAAATGTTGTATCATATTTCTTAAATTCTCATTAATAGTATATATTTATTTGAAAAAGAATGATGATTTCTTTTCCATTTTTAATAAAATTACTAAAAGTTTTTGTTACTTATTTTGGAACCTTCTTTGCCTATAGAGGTTCTCTCAAGATTTTTAGAGCCATTGCATCCAAGATCTTATTAAACATCTTACATCTTGCACTTAACCAAGTATAAAACAAAATTTTAAGTGTCATAAAATCCAATGAAATTTATTTTTTTCACCTCTAAATAACCGATCATTTCAAAACAATCAAATTAGCTATAGCCTAAATTTAATAACAACATCAAACCATTTTTGTCATTCTTCTTGAAACCTCACCATCTCCACCCACTTCATTAGGACAACAATGTCCGTTCCCCCCATCTCTACACTTTTGTCCGTATATATGTTGCCACTTTACAACTACAAAAAATATGTGCCATCCTCGCAAATAGGGCATAAGAATAGAAAAAATCTCAACACTTTCTAATGATATATATAAGGTTATATATGTAAAAATTTGAAATGCACTATAGAAAAATAGTAAATGTTATTTTCAGAAAGGCTAAAATAAAAGAAATTTTCATTTCTTTTAACATATCATATTTTAAGTTCTTTTAAAAAATAAATATAAACATAATTTTGGTAAATATATTTATCCGATTTCTATAGATTGATTTTGGTTAACAAAAATCTTTTAGTTTACCAATTTAATTTTTACCAACTAATTTAGGCACTCAACCTTTTTAGTTATTAAAATTCCATATATTTTTTTTTGTCTTATAAAAAATTGAGATAATTTAGTAATACAACTAAAGATGAGGTGAGGAGGAGAGGAGCCCCTCTAATTTTCATTATTTTTCAAGTTCATCACCCAGAATACCATCTTATCATTATTTGTTCCCCACATTACCCTTGAGGAAATGGTAAAGACTTAAAAGTGCAATTGGCAAAATTTACTAAATCGACAAAATTTTACAAATAAGAAATGGGGTTGGCTAAAAAGACACCTCATTTTACCATATAGACACCCTAATTTAATTTTGAAATTTTTTTATTGGTTGAAATTGCATCGTTTTCCGAAAAAACTGATTATAAGTAGTTAATTATAGGTTGACTTTTTAAAAAGTGGTCAATGGGGTGTACAAGGGGTGTCTTATTAGCAACACCCATAAGAAATACCCTACCTAATGAACCAAGGCCCTATCCCACCCTCAAGTGCAAGATATAGGTGTCTACGATTCATGGACATTTGTGACATTAGGTTGTGTTACCCAGGCCATGATTTTCCTGCATAGCCACAAAGATAAAACACTGTCATTTTTAGCATAATATTTCACCCTAAAACTTATGGTTAACATTTTGTTGAATAGATCATAAACTATGATGTCAACAAATCAAAGAAAACAAATAAAGAAGAAAGGAACGGGCCAGGATAGTTGTAGTAATAGTTTTTACGGATGCTATGCGACAAGCTTCTATCATAATCAAAAGCTCCATAGAATCTCATTGGCAGGAGGCGGACATGTTGGTTGCACAAGATAAACATCACATGACCCTCTCCATCAGCAAAAAAGAATTGTATCAATCTTTCCAACGTCCGGACCCATGTAGCATCATGTAAATTCCTACCACATACAACAAATTAAATAAACATAACATGCATATACAATAACAGATCAATCTTATATGAATGATACCCGACAAATTTTCCTTCGAAGTACCCAAAACCATGAAGGAGTAACCAAAAAGAAAAACATAATAAAAAGTAAAAAGTATTGGATTGTACCCCTGTTCACATAATAGAGGATTGACAGTGCCTGAAAAACCCCAATTATGTTGTCATCTTTTTTTGTTGTTATTTCAAAGTCAAGAAATTAGGCATTGTTTCTTGTTCGCTGTTGAGGATTTGTGTACTAAGCCTCCCATTTTCTTCTTCCAAGACACTACAGTTAATTATGGTTACATATACATATGCGTCTAATAACTTATTTGATGTTTGTATATCTATGACCTTCAGAGATCAAAAATGTTACTTAGCACAATAATTAAAAATGAAGAAAAAGGTGACCTTTTGGACCAAAACTACAAGAAAATTAGTAAGCACAGGGAATAAAAATGCAATTTAATTAGTATACTCTAAACCCACAGTGAAATGGAATTTAAATATGCGGAGTTGCTATTCCAAACATCCCAACATTCATATGACCTTCAAAGATCAACAATGTTAGCTAGCATCCACAATAAGCGTGGGTAAAGTAGAAAAAATGATTTAAATATGAACACATGATATAGTAAAAAAGTATCTGTATATAGTCTTCTTTGACTTGCAATATACCTGATGGTTCTTTATAACCTACATCCATTATCATTGAATGGAAATATCCAACGATTAAAAAACATTAACTTTACCAACTATGATTTTGGAAAAGGACTGAAATAAGGAAAAAAAGTAAATCGACATCAAAATACCCCGACTACTTCCACCTCTGGTCAAATCAGTTCAAATTCCTAATACTACAAGATATAACACATTGAATGTGATTTCATTAACCATTCTTTATTCACAGAGGTCTGCATCCCACTTACCACAATAGCAATGGTTTAGCCTTCACAATCACATCACTTAAGACAGCATAGGATCAGAAGCTTACTTACCTGAACAATGGATTAACTTCGACAGACATTTGGTAAGCATGTGGTCACATTACAACTCCAGGATTCTTTCTGATTGATATCATCCTATATTCAAATATGAGAACAATGGATATCATCGTATATTGAAATCGACATTGTATTGTTTTGGAATGGTTTTTGGATTCGCTGTAAAATTTGAATGACAGAATCAATTTGGTGTGAATTTATGCGTGATATCAGTGATTTTAGGTTTAATTATAGTATATAAGAATAATGAAACGCCCCTAGAGAATTTATTGTCAATTTTAATAGTTACATGTATAAATCCTTACCAAAATTAAGATACATTTATCAATGACATTGTCTAAGGTGGAATTTTAATAAAATTAGAAAACACAGCATAATGACAAGTGGAAAATAGGTCAAATCAAAATTACCACAAATTGACATTTGTCAAATTAAAGGAGAGCATGTCATGTGGCAAAAAAGTTCTTTATTCATTAGGGAAGAAGAAGATGTGATGCTTACTAATTTTTATTGTTCAAAATATATATTGTTTTACGTTAATCGTAAACAATAAAAATGATGAGCACACAAAATGTTGAGGATATCACAAAGGACAGATATGAGAGGGGAACTATAAACGAATCGAAGTTTCCAAACTGGCAAACTCATTTCAAATGAACCTTCAATAAAATAAAAACCATCCAATAATTTTAAACGTACGTATATAAATCGTTTCCCCTGTGTTTATGCATAAATGCATAATTAAAGGGAAGTAAAAGCCCATGATATTTTTAGATCTTTGTTTCCTTGGGTTGGCCCATTCTCGGTTTCTTTTAATCCATTTTTAGATATTTATTTCCTTGGTTGGCCCATTCACAGTTTCTATTAGGGATTAAGGTATACCAGTGTCCAGTTTCATTTATCCCTAAACAAATAACCCTTAAAAAACGCAGATTATCGCTATTTCTCTATTAGCATGTTTAATTATCTCATACATCTTATGGGTAAGTTATGGAACCATTAAGTTTAGCCTTTTAATTTCCAGATATATGTCATATCCATCATTTTATATAATTTAAAGTCTAAAAACCTAATATGTCATAATGTCAAAATATTATAGTATATAATATAAATGTACCCAACATATAATTGTTATAATAAAATAGCATAAGACCACACTAATGGGTTATTTCAACAAAATCCACTATGGTTGATTCTAATTGAGAACATATTAGGAAGAAAGTTTGTAAATAAAACAAACTTTTGTTAACAAAAAACTATTCTAATGAAAGATTTAGGATCAAAAATTACATTGATGAACTTACTATATACTTTCTTTATATCCACAACAGTTTCAAAGGTGTGAGTACTACACATTGTGAGTCGCAACATCTTAATTAACTTGATTTTTCTTCTCATAATATTATGATATCAATCTTTAACCTAGGGTAGAAGATCCGACGAGGAAGTTTGGAGAAACTGAATGTGGTTTTCTTATTGGGTGTAGCGGGTACCAAAAGGAAATGACATTTTTGTCCTCATGTGAGGTGCACATGTGAAAAATAAACATTAACAGCCTCAATGAGGGATTGCTGCAAGATTTGGAAAATAGCGGGACCATTCATATCATTTTTCTCAAAGTTGGACCAAACCACATGACAAAATCAGTAATTTAGTCTATTTTTAATAAATAAATAAATAAATAACAAACAAACTCTTAGCGGACCAAAACAGCACCTTAGTTGATAGTCTAGGGACCAAATTTGTACTTATACTCTGAATAAATAAAAAGCCTTGTTGCAAAATCTTGCTTCATTCCCAAAAAAATCGTTCTCTGGTTTTCTTCTTTCTTTTTAAGGAAAGAGAGTATGAACATCTGCCGGAATATCTCTGTTTCAGGTGGGATTCCGGCCAATTATCAGCCGGAGCAACAGCTTCTATCTCCATCATGCTCCAAACTTGGCAGCCTCGACGACCTCTTCTCCGGCCACTCCATGGTACCATATTCCTTATTACCTCTGTGTGTTTATAGCTTCATTTGCTTGTACATTTAAGTACAACTTTTGGACAAAAACTGAAACCTTTTTTTTAAGAAATAGTTAAATTCATAGCATGATACAAGCTTTAATGCACGATGTACAAGTCTTTTTTGAAATTATTCTAATTCGGAAAGTTTTGCAGGAAGAAGGGGATATCAACACGGAATGGCTGTCAATTTTTGTGGAGGAATGTTTGTCAAGCAGTGGAAGCTGTATGCCATTAAATCCTCAAAGTACAACTTCCAATGCACAAGTTACAAACACAACAACAGCAGAAACCGAGGTGAAAATGAAAATGAAACCCCATTCGGGAAACTATCTTTCCATGCATAAACTCGTTGTACCTTGCAAAGCAAGAAGCAAAAGAAAGAGAAAACGTACAAGTCGATTATGCATGTCTCAAGAAGAGTACCCCATGAACACAGATCCTCCTTTGCTCCATCAAGCTTACTGGTTAGCAGACAGCGAGCTGATTTTACCCAACAAAGGTACAAGTGATAACAGCACAAGAAGTGAAGATTACGGGCAGGGAAGGTACAAGGAGATGAAGCATGAAGAAGAAGAGGGCAGCAGTGGCGGGCAGGGGAGGAGGTGTAGGCATTGTCTTTCGCAAAGAACCCCACAGTGGCGGGCAGGACCAGAAGGGCCAAAGACACTGTGTAATGCATGTGGGGTAAGGTACAAGTCGGGCAGGTTGCTGCCCGAATATAGACCAGCAAAGAGTCCGAGTTTTGTGAGTTATAAACACTCGAATTCTCACAAGAAAGTGTTGGAGATGAGAATGTGTTCTTGATGAAAAGAATCGATTTTTAGTTTTCTAGTTTTTGTTTATGAGGAATTAATCAAAACCCATGTTGTAAAAATTTCAAATCTTTAGGATTTGAATATGAATTTGATTAATTAGTTATTCCTTTTTATTAAATTCGTTGTTGATATGATTGAAACAACTGGTTATCTAATATCTAGTGACTAGACACGTGCTTTTTTTCCATTTTTGTCATTTTGGATAATAGTCCAAGAAGAAAAAATTGTTTGATATGAAAATTTATTTCCACTTTTGTCATTTTAGAATAGTCGCTTTCTGAAAAAAAAAAGTTTTAATAAGAAATTAAAATACATTAAAATAATAAAATCAAATAAAAGGAAGATATTATACATAATTATTGAGAGATGTTACTTTCTTTGGACAATCACAAAACATACCACATGACTATGAAGCATTAACATAAATAATCGTAGTTCTTGTATTTTTTCCAACATGACCATGAATTTTGAAATATGCATTTTAGATCGTGGATGATACATAATATGTATTTCTCTTTCATTTGCCATAAATATTTATCAACAAAATAACAGTTTTTATGTCATCATATCGTAATCTAACTACATTATGATCCGCGTAAAACGCGGTGAAACATATAAAAATATAAAAAGTTGGCACAATAATTAAAAAGAAAGTAACATTAATAGAATTAATGTTATTGGTAACATTGAAAAAAAAACAATGAAATGTTTGAATATCTATAATCGATGAATGACCTCTTTGTAAACAACGGTTTTTGTTTTATTAGTTGGACGACCTTCTTTGTCACATATGAGTACCTTCAAAACTATATCTTTTTAATTTATACTCTTCTTAGGTTCGGGAACCAATGTCAGTTGTCTTTTTTCTTTCTTATTGATGTATCATTGAATGTAATACAAATTGGTGCTACAGTCGGAGCTTGTAGTGCTATCAGTCGATTTGTTAATGATCTTCCAGTAATTTCATGTTTTGTTTCTAAAAAATTACAACTTTTTATATTTTCTTCGAGTTAATGTTTTATTATTGATTTGTAATAATAATAATAATAATAGTAATAATAATAATAATAATAATAATAATAATAACTAGAAAGGTTACCCCCGCTACGCGGGGGCCAGAAGCTTTCAATGTTGTTTCTGAATCGATAAATATGACAGACGTAGAAAGTGCAAGGATGACAAGCCCGGACTTTGCCCCGGACCGTTTTGTTTATGTTTTTATGAAAAAATGTAAAAGTTTTGATTGCAAGGACCAGAAGTGTCAAAATGGCTAAAAAATTAAAGCGGTAGGAATTAGCAAGTTTTTAGAAAAGGGATCAAAGTTGTCGAACCGTTAAAGTTTTGTGGCCAAACTTTAAATATTAAAAGGTTCCTAAATAGAAAAGGGATCAAAGTTGTCAAACCGTTAAAGTTTTGTGGCCAAACTTTAAATATTAAAAGGTTCCTAAAAAATGTAAAAATATCGATTACAAGGACCAAAAGTGTCAAAATGGCTAAAAAATGAGGACCAAAGTTGTCAAACCGTTAAAGTTTTGTGGCCAAACTTTAAATATTAAAAGGTTTCTAAATAGAAAAGGGATCAAAGTTGTCAAACCGTTAAAGTTTTGTGGCCAAACTTTAAATATTAAAAGGTTCCTAAAAAATGTAAAAATATCGATTACAAGGACCAAAAGTGTCAAAATGGCTAAAAAATGAGGACCAAAGTTGCCAAAGTACAGGGACCAATTCTGCCAAAAAAACAACATAAAGTCCAGGGACTAAAATAGACAAAAATTGTGGAAGTTCACTATTCATAAGAAATAATTTCCATAATATATATATATAATGAAAGGGGATCAAAGTTGTCAAACCGTTAAAGTTTTGTGGCCAAACTTTAAATATTAAAAGGTTCCTAAAAAATGTAAAAATATCGATTATAAGGACCAAAAGTGTCAAAATGGCTAAAAAATGAGGACCAAAGTTGTCAAACCGTTAAAGTTTTGTGGCCAAACTTTAAATATTAAAAGGTTCCTAAATAGAAAATGGATCAAAGTTGTCAAACCGTTAAAGTTTTGTGGCCAAACTTTAAATATTAAAAGGTTCCTAAAAAATGTAAAAATATCGATTACAAGGACCAAAAGTGTCAAAATGGCTAAAAAATGAGGACCAAAGTTGTCAAACCGTTAAAGTTTTGTGGCCAAACTTTAAATATTAAAAGGTTCCTAAATAGAAAAGGGATCAAAGTTGTCAAACCGTTAAAGTTTTGTGGCCAAACTTTAAATATTAAAAGGTTCCTAAAAAATGTAAAATTATCGATTACAAGGACCAAAAGTGTCAAAATGGCTAAAAAATGAGGACCAAAGTTGCCAAAGTACAGGGACCAATTCTGCCAAAAAAACAACATAAAGTCCAGGGACTAAAATAGACAAAAATTGTGGAAGTTCACTATTCATAACCATAATATATATATAATGAAAAGGGATCAAAGTTGTCAAACCGTTAAAGTTTTGTGGCCAAACTTTAAATATTAAAAGGTTCCTAGAAAATGTAAAAATATCGATTATAAGGACCAAAAGTGTCAAAATGGCTAAAAAATGAGGACCAAAGTTGTCAAACCGTTAAAGTTTTGTGGCCAAACTTTAAATATTAAAAGGTTCCTAAAAAATGTAAAAATATCGATTACAAGGATCAAAAGTGTCAAAATGGCTAAAAAATGAGGACCAAAGTTGTCAAACCGTTAAAGTTTTGTGGCCAAACTTTAAATATTAAAAGGTTCCTAAATAGAAAAGGGATCAAAGTTGTCAAACCGTTAAAGTTTTGTGGCCAAACTTTAAATATTAAAAGGTTCATAAAAAATGTAAAAATATCGATTACAAAGACCAAAAGTGTCAAAATGGCTAAAAAATGAGGACCAAAGTTGCCAAAGTACAGGGACCAATTCTGCCAAAAAAACAACATAAAGTCCAGCGACTAAAATAGACAAAAATTGTGGAAGTTCACTATTCATAAGAAACAATTTCCATAAAGTTTTGTGGCCAAACTTTAAATATTAAAAGGTTCCTAAAAAATGTAAAAATATCGATTATAAGGACCAAAAGTGTCAAAATGGCTAAAAAATGAGGACCAAAGTTGTCAAACCGTTAAAGTTGTCAAACCGTTAAAGTTTTGTGGTCAAACTTTAAATATTAAAAGGTTCCTAAATAGAAAAGGGATCAAAGTTGTCAAACCGTTAAAGTTTTGTGGCCAAACTTTAAATATTAAAAGGTTCATAAAAAATGTAAAAATATCGATTACAAGGACCAAAAGTGTCAAAATGGCTAAAAAATGAGGACCAAAGTTGCCAAAGTACAGGGACCAATTCTGCCAAAAAAACAACATAAAGTCCAGAGACTAAAATAGACAAAAATTGTGGAAGTTCACTATTCATAAGAAACAATTTCCATAATATATATATATATATATATATATATATATATATATATATATATATATATATATATATATATATAATAATAATAATAATAATAATAATATGATTGGTGTAGGAGGGTCCTCAAACACTTGTAGGAATTATCTGTCATTTTCCATTTTTATTTAAGTTCTTTTTGGGATTAAACAAAAAGAAAAACAACATAATTTTGTTGTATGAAAAAAATTCGGAGTATAAGGCTACAATTGGTATAAAACCCAACAATGATAGTTCATAACATTGGCATAACTCATCTATTTTGTATCATACACTAAAAGAACAAATAAAAGAACAAATAAAAGAATAAAAAAGCAGCTGCAATGAAAACCTTGTTTTGTGTCTCAATAAGTTGGCATAAAACTCAATAGTTCTTGAATATAGAAAGAGTCTACTCTTCAAAAATGAAATTGGAAACTCTAATAAGTAACCAGTTCGTGTAGATGTGCAGTCCGTAATCAAATCCAACCGTCCGAGTATACCTCAAGGGCTAATTTTCTTATGAGAAAGCATGACAAAATCACCGATGAGCAATTCCTTTGGTGGCAAGTTAAAAAGCTTTTTGAATGTCGAATTCCTATGAGGTGACTTCAGATTGAGCTGTCAAGAAGTTAGAATAATTTGTATAGATGTGCAGTCTGTAATCAATATATTGCAAAAGTTAAAAGATTTTTACAAAAGAATGAAAATAAAAAGCCCTAAAAAAAGAAGTGTAAAAGAGTCATTTACCAAACTTTAGATGGATGCAAAAAAGAAACGCTCTTTGTTCATACTTACTTCACACAGACATCATTTTAATAGTGCAAATGTCAATTTACCTATAAAGAAATTAAAAATAAAAAAATAAGCCAAACCTGAGATCCTTTTTGACAACATATGCATCCGACTCAATTATATTGGATCTTGAAAAGCAAATGTATTGGTTAATGCAAGTGAAGGATATGGAATGGATTTTCCAACACCCATTTTTTGTAACATCCACTTTCATATCCCTTTTACACATACTTATGTTCTCATCATGTGCGATTCTTGCTTCTATTAAAAAATACAAAGTTATACAACCATATAAACCAGATAAGAATTGCACTTTTAGAAAACATGTATATTATGGAATAAGGTTAGAACATGTTTGGTCTTCAAATGTAAGAATCTTAAGAATGACCTAACTACAAAGATTCCCAAGTATAGTGTCCCACGGTTGGTTATTTATTCCAGTGAAGGGGATTGTATCCCAGTACCTCGATGGTATATTATCTAAGAAAGTAAGAAATAAGGCTAAATGAAACTTAATGGCAAAACGCCATTCTTTTGTTGGTTATACTGAAAAATATATAAATTTTATAAATTCTTGGAAGTGGATATATTTTGTTTTGATAATCAACCTTCTATACATAAAATCTCAAATCTTCCCGATGATAAACTTTGATAGTACACGGTGATTACAAATTTTTTGTCTCAATAGCTTTAGCATTTAATAACGGCTTGAGGATATGAATATAAACTAAAGAACTACATACAATACATACCTAATAACCTTAAATGCTCCAGAGCTTCAAATATTCTTCTCACACTTCTTCTCTCAACTTTTACATATTGACGACATGTCTCCAATGGGTTGAAGCGCTTCAAGACTTGTGAAATTGTTCATCATCTGCAATGATAACAGAATACTTTTTAATCTTAATCCAAATACAAATTCTATTCTAGTACCTAAAAAACTACATTATGGTGTCCCTGCTTTACAATATTAGAAAAAAAAAATAAAAAAAATTCATACCTTTTTTGCAACTTTTTCATAAATTGCATGAAAATATCTATCAATCTTTTTCTGGTCAAGGATTTGATCTCCCTCATCATACCAAAATCATAGTATATTAATGATTCATGATTCATGATTCATCCGAGCCAATTGCAAGGTTTCTAGGATGAGGATCAACATGAAAGAAACCGGTTAGTATCTACATACAATAGGAAAAATATATTAAAAATTCAGTAAAAAATAAAAGCATTTTTTTTAATGAGCGTTTTCATCTGAGTGTTGGGCGTCTTATTTTGAGAGTTTTTCTAAGTTTTGTGCCCCAATATACTCTTTTTTAGTCCAAAAGAAAAGTTTCATTTTATTTTAGAGGAAAAATTATAAAATTATTTTGACCACTTCTATTTTTTATGATCATACAAATAAATGTTGACCACTTTTTTATATTATTTTTCAACTACTCAATCAATGTGAACTCTGGAACTAATAACTCACCAAATATCTTTTGACGACAACATCTCTGTCTATTCTATCGTTTTCTACAACTAAAAGCAAATATGAAAAATAGATATATTTAACTATCATATTACTTGTTCCATCACTAACAACAAAAGAAAGCTAACAAGAAACATATTTGAAGATTGAATTGCTATCTGATGCAAATTGACTCCTTTTTTTTATTCCTTTTTTTTGTTTATTTTCATATGACAATACCATCAAAAAAAGGGTATTTGCAAGATGGTGTTAGATGTTCTTGAGGTACTGGGTGAATGCCAGTTGACATCAAGAACACATATCATAATTGTGTTCAACAAAAACCCAAAATCAACATCAAGATAGCCCTGAAGAAAAAAGTAAACACACAAAAGGTATATAAAAAAACAGAGAATGGTAAAAAAAAATTGAGGGAAAGGAAGAAAACAGTAACAAAAATCGTATAAATGCAAAACAAGAGGTTGAAGTGGTGTAGAAAACAAACCTATGAACAGATCAAAAAGACGCACACATTAACTGTGTGTGTATGCCGTCTTTCCAGTTTCTGCAACAGATAGAAAGAGGGAGGTGGAGAAGGAGCGGCGATTCTCTTAATTTCTGAAAGCAAGTGTAGAAATTAGGTTTTTTTCATCAAAATTGAGAAATAAACACCAGAAATCGAAACATAACAAATCAATTATAAGTTGTTGTGCGGATAAACAAATAATTGACCGGAAGAAGGAGAGCCCTAGGTGAAACGCAAGAAATATGAAGAAAGAGAAGGAGACGAAATAGATGAATGTTTGTGGTTGTGATCATAAGACGAAAGGGATTTGAGGTTACACAATGATGAATCAAAGAGATAAGATTATGGATTATTTGTGCATAGAGACATGGGAAGAGAAATTGTTTCCGGATTCGAGGTCGCAGAAGGGAGAATCGATTGAATCATTGTGAAAGAAGACGTACACATCATTGAAATTAGTGGGAGAATCTTTCTTATATATCTTCCAGCACCATTAATCTTCGTATCTTCTTCCCTGCGATAAATTGAAAAGAAAATAATGCATGAACAAAAGAAATGGGTAATGAGGGGTGGGGCGGTGTATTATTTTATTTAATTTTTGTGAGATTTAATTGTCATTAATAGATTTCCTAATTTTAAAACTAATTTTATTTTTGGTGAGATTTGATTGTCATTAATAGATTTTCTAATGTTAAAATTAACTGTCATTAATAGATTTCATAAAATTAGTGGACCAAAAAAATAAGGGTTGACCAGATGATGATGTCAGCGTAACGATCTAAAGGTGGAAAAGATAGGAATGAAACACAATCAACGATCCTGATTGTTGAAGGTGATGTCACAAAGTTTCTCTTTTAATAATATTTAGAGATTCGCTTTGATATGTTTTTAAGGAACCTTTTCTAGAAATTCCGATATATTATTTAGATTTCGGACATGTGTAACATCCGGATTTCCAGGGATAATATTTTGAGTATTCATTTCGATATATGAGGAGTGACTCGACGAGTTGGCGCCTTAACTCGTCGAGTAGAGTCACGTTTTGGTGACGTGTTTAATGAATGGACTCGACGAGTCGGGTATCTGACTCGCCGAGTCAGCGCTGCTGAGGAAAACCCTAATTGTCCGGGTTTGTGACCTATTTAAAGGCCCTTATGGCCTTCATCTGCAGCTACACTTCCCTTGAGAGACCCTAATCGATCCAGAGAGCATAGAGAGAAAGAGGGAGCTAATTTTCATCATTTGGGTGCATTCTTGCAAGGAAGAAGGAGAGTGTTCAAGCTAAATTGTTGGAGGGGCTCAGATCTACTTCTATTCCATTCAAAGCTGTTGTTTAAGGTATAAATCTTTACCTGTTTTCGTATGGTTAGTAGATCTCATGAATCTAGGGTTTCTTTACCCCCTTTTTGTTGA
The DNA here is from genome assembly GCF_052849685.1 of Lactuca virosa. NCBI lineage: Eukaryota > Viridiplantae > Streptophyta > Magnoliopsida > Asterales > Asteraceae > Lactuca > Lactuca virosa. The sequence continues at coordinate 171,203,641 of NC_136427.1, read as the reverse complement.
GATTATGGAGCATGGAGAGTCCCATTGTGGCATATGACATTAGATCTGGACCTTGAGAGGTCTAGAGAGTCCCAATCATCCAGCTTTATGCAGTCTCATTGGAGTTTTGAGTCTAGGTTGTCATTTTAAGAGCTATTTCTTCAAATAGAGCTATGTGTGGTGCATGGACATAAATATTGAACCTTTACGTGTCTTTTGGGTGCTAGAAGGCCAGATCTATAAGTTAGAGAAACAAATATGACCTCAGAAGGTCAATCGAGTGTGGCCATGGAGGAAACTCGCCGAGTCCATAAGAGGACTCGACGAGTCGGATCGGGTTGCCCCGCGATTCGTGTTCAATGGTAACCCGACGAGTGAAAGGTTAACTCGACGATTCGAGTGAGGCCTTAGGAGGATTCGGAGGACAAGCATGGACTCGCCGAGTCACCTGAGTGTACTCGGCGAGTCTGGTCAAAGTTATACTGTTGACTGGAGTTGACTTCAGTTGACCTTAGGGTTGGTCAAACTGATTCAAGAGGGGCTATGGAGGGGTAGAATGGTCTTCTACCCATTCTTTAGAGATGAGGATATAATGTGAGTATTGATTAGAGATATTATCATTTTGATAGGCGGAGGCTAGATCGGGGATATCGAGCACGAGAGTTTTCTAGACATCATGCGAGGTGAGTCTTCTCACTATACATTACCTATAGTGGTATCTATGTGCAGACCGGAGGGTCTTATGTGTTATGTGTATGTTTGAGAATATGTGCATTGTGATATATGTATACTATGTGTTATATAGACCGGACCGGAGGGTCCAACAACTTACGAGGCTAGAGGGTCCTCGAGAAGACTGAACCGGAGGGTCCAACGATTTAGACCGGACCGGAGGGTCCAACGAGCTAGACTGGACTGGAGGGTCCAACGAGCTACGGGACTGGAGGGTCCCACTGAGACACATTGACCGGAGGGTCATACCGAGTTATAGCCTCGAGTATCTATGTGATGTATGTGGTATTGTGGGGAACTCACTAAGCTTTGTGCTTACCGTGTTATGTGCTATGTGTTTCAGGTTTCTCAGGATCGCGGGACGGCACCGGCTTGATTGTACACATCAGAGAAAGAGTTATGTTTGAGGATCCTGGATTATTAATGGAGTTGTGTTTTGTAATTTGAATAAACGAGGTTTTTATACAAAATGTTATGAAAAGTATGCGTTTTAAAAATGAAAAATTCGTTTGAAAATTTACGGTGTAACAAGTTGGTATCAGAGCCTTGGTTTGAGGGATTCGGATGCACCTTCGGGTAAATCTGGACTCAAACTGAGGATTTGAGAAAAATATTCAAAGAAATGATTTTTCTAAAAACGAGCAAGAGTTTCTGAGAGAAAACGAGAAGGAGCAGTGTGTACAATCAGCCAGAGCCCGAACGGTGATTTCCTAAAATACCCTTAATTTTGTATTATGAGATATGTTATGAGGTATTATGCATGTTAGAGATAGGCTAGGTATTTCATATTTTAGGACTAGAGTGGCCTGATTTGTGATGCCTTAGCCTAGGAATTGTTGTTATCTGTGATGAGCTTTCGAGTATATGCTGAGTAAGAGTATCCAGCAGGAATCCTTTTTTAGAGGGATTTGAGTAGAGGAGTAATCTAGGAGAGATACCTGATGAGCATTTATGGAACCTACTGAGAGAGTAGTTAGCTACCCGCGAGGGGTAGAGTTGCTGATTTCGGTGATATCTTTTGAGTATAAGTAGAGCAAGTGGAGTTATCACCTAGAGTGGGTTTTGCGTGTTTATTCGATGCCCTAATGTTGCTTGCTTCGTGCTTTGTGGAACTCCCGATGATGGGAGTCAGCTACCAAGTGAATGTGACGATATTCAAGAGGTAGATGACTAGCACCATAAGGAGTTTCTCAGCAGCTGATGGCGGAGAAGTGTGAGAACCTAGGAAGAGCCTAGGAAGTGACCTTAGTCAGATGAGTACGCTGACAGAGTAGAGCATTTCGCTGGGAAGCGAGCACGCGTGTCGAGATTGGTGATGGCGAAGGTTGAACAGCTACTTAGGGACTCTGGGATGGTCCGTGTAGAGAGTATGGGTAGATGTGGCAGGTAGTATGGGCCCGTACTACTGAAAGCAGAGGACCCATACTCGATGCAGGGAGTATTCCGAAGGATCTAAGTAGCAGATCGAGAGGTGATGTCATGGTTCGAGTACCATGATTTGTAGCAGATCGAGAGATGATGTCATGGTTCGAGTACCATGATTTGTAGTAGATCGAGAGGTGATGTCATGGTTCAAGTACCATGATTGGTAGCGAATCGAGAGGTGATGTCATGGTTCGAGTACCATGATTTGTAGCAGATCGAGAGGTGAGGTCATGGTTCGAGTACCATGATTTGTATCAGATCGAGAGGTGATGTCATGGTTCGAGTACCATGATTTGTAGCAGATCGAGAGGTATGTCATGGTTCGAGTACCATGATTTGTAGCAGATCGAGAGGTGATGTCATGGTTCGAGTACCATGATTTGTAGCAGATCGAGAGGTGATGTCATGGTTCGAGTACCATGATTTGTAGCAGATTGAGAGGTGATGTCATGGTTCGGGTATCATGATTCATAGCAGATCGAGAGGTGGTCACATGGTTTGAGTACCAGGACACGTGGCGGTTAGTGGTTCTGGTTTTACTGGTTATTCTGTGGTGATTGTCTAGACTGAGATCAGATGTGAAAGAATATGGGGCCATAGGGCCATGATGAACGAGTTTTAGTGGAGCATCCCTTAAAAGGGAAATCGAGCTAGCTCCGAGGGATTGTTGGTGAGATGCCAGTTGGAGTCGCAAGACCCAGGGATGAGTAGGGATGGTGCGTTATGGGAGAATACGGTCTGGGCTGAGCGACCGGCCGATAGTGGAAATGTCATTTTCTGTGACCTGAGTGGTGCTATTTCTGTTCCTGTGGGAAACAGGAGAGATATTGAGATTTTCGGTTTCCAAGGTTGGGGGTGAGCCCTGTGGGGTAGCTTTGGTTACGATCTTTCATCGGAGTATCTGGGCAGTACGTCTGTCGCGAGGTAAGGATATAGCATGAACAGGTTGTCAGTGGGGACTGAGATGGTCAAGGACCAGGATACACCTTATTTGAGCATAGTAGGGCATGTGTTAGCTGCAGCAACGGACGATCAAGAGGAGTATATCGGAGCGGTGGCTCTTATTGTCTATGAGGGGTATCGAGTGTGGAAATGAGGCCTCTGCTCTTATGATAATTCATGTGATGGGACGTTGGTTGAGGAGTCGAGGATGGGGAGTATGTAGTTTATTATTTTCAGACTGAGAGTCAGGGTTACTACTGGACAGTTGAGATGTCCGGTAGTGGGATGGTACGAGATTCTGAATGACTAGAGGTAGTCGTGATGAAAAGTTTCTGAGGATTTCATCTGAGATTCGGGGTATTTGGAATTTCTTGATCTCCATCGGGGAGATCATCGAGCATTGTGTATCACCTTCCAAGAGTAGGTGCAATGTTATTGGTAAAAACAGTTTGTGGGGTAGATTGTTGGTGAACCAATGGGTGATGGTTCGAACCCTGAGTGGGGGAGAACCGGGTACTTTTTGAGGAGATCAGAGATTTGTTCAAGAGCGGTTAGAGAACTGGATAGAGAGGCCTGCGGTGCGGATTCCTGAGACCAGGGTTAGTGTGTGGTCAAGGAGAGGTGCAGAGCGAGATAGTGCATGTGGTACGTGTTTGAGAAGGGATGAGTGTCTCCACGGCAAGTGGCCGTTGGTAAGAGACCTTGTGGTGGTTAGGAATCCTTCAAGGTTAAAATGGTGAATTAGAGGTGGTTGGCTTGTGAGGTTAGTTCGGCGGTTGAGAATTTCTGGTTCAGAGTATGGGCTATTATATGCAGTGTGGGAAGGGAAGAAGTTGATTGGGCAACCAACTTCAGGGTCGTTATGAGTATTTTTGCATGAGTTTTGAGGAATAGAGGAGGAAGTTTCGGATTATCGTCTACGTGTTCTGAGCCGCTGACGACTCCTCCGTGTTTCAATTGAGAGTTGGAATATTTCGGAGTTACGAGTGGTGCGAGAGGAAGATCAGTTGCGAGACTTTGAAAGGATGCTTTGTGGTATCAGGGTATGATACCGTATACAGGGGATTGGTGGGTGAGGAAAGACTTCGTGAGGTTCTGTGATGGTGTACCGAGGTATCCGAGCATGATGCCCTGATTATCGGGTTATTTTGAGGCTTGAATTACAAGATAGTAAGTTGTAACGACGTAAATTTTAAAACAATTTTTCATTTTTCAAACATGATAAAACTCATATAATATTCTCAAAATCTCATGTGTCAAATGTCATCGTAATAAAACATATCCCAGAATCTCAAAACATAATCCTCTGCCAGTGTGTACAAATCATGCCGGCGCCTTCCCGCGATCCTCGCTGGTACCTGAAACACATATCACATAACACGGTAAGCATAAACGCTTAGTGAGTTCCCCAAAATACCACATACAACACATAAGTCACTCGAGGCTATGACTCGGTATGACCCTCCGGTCAATGTGTCTCAGCGGGACCCTCCAGTCCCGTAGCTCGTTGGACCCTCCAGTCCGGTCTAGCTCGTTGGACCCTCTGATCCGGTCTAAATCGTTGGACCCTCTGATCCGATCTAAATCGTAGGACCCTCCGGTCCGGTCTATATAACACATGGCATACATATATCACAAAGCACATAAACTCAACATACACATAACACATAAGACCCTCCGGTCTGCACATAGTTACCACTCTAGGTAATGTATAGTGAGAAGACTCACCTTGGGTAATCTCGGAAAGTCTCGAACTCGAATATCTGATCTAGCCTCCGCCTAATCACATAAAATAATTATCTCTAATTAATACGGCTCTCAAAGGCTAGACTAGTCCTTCCCTATATTCACTCAGAAGGGGAAAAGACCATTTTACCCCTCCAGTGGTCCAATGTCCAAATGTTGACCAAACCCTAAAAGTCAACCCCAGTCAACGGTCCAACTTTGACCAGACTCGTCGAGTGCACTCGGGTGACTCGGCGAGTCCATGCGTGTCCTTTGAATCCTCCTAAGGCCTCACTCGACTCGTCGAGTTAACCTTTTTCTCGACGGTTACCACTGATCACGAATCGTGGTGCAACACGATCCGACTCGTCGAGTCCGCTCATGGACTCGGCGAGTTTCTTCCATGAGAATGCTCAAACGACCTCCTGAGGTCAGATCTGTTTCTCTAACTTATAGATCTGGCCTTCTAACACCCAATAATCACGTAAAGGTCTGAACTTGGTGTCCATGCATGGCATTTTGGGGATGAAATGCCAAGAACATGATTTAAATGGGGTTTTCACTCATAAATATCATCAAGGCTGAATAAAGCAGGAACCTTTGGGTGCTAGAGACCTCCTAAGGTCCAGATATGGAGTTCAAGCCTCCTCATGAACCCCAAATCCTCAAAGTCCCAAAATGAAAGGAAAAGAAGCCATAATCTTCAAGATGAGAGATCTACTCAAATAAAAGGGAAAGGTTCGAACTTGATACCTCTAATAGAAGCTCTTGGACGAATAAGCAGTAGATCTATTAGCCTCTTCTCAATCCTAGCTTGGAATCTTCTTTTCCTTTACCAAAATGCACTCACAAATCTCAAGTAAGGCTCAAGACTCTCTCACAAGCTCAAGGGGCGATTAGGGTTTCTTCTCAGTGAGGTGTGGCCGCAAATGAGGCTATAAGTGCCTTTAAATAGGTCCCAAACCCGGGGATCTAGGGTTTCCACTTACAGCGCCTACTCGGCGAGTCTACTCTTGGACTCGTCGAGTAGTTCATTAAACTCACGTGGCCACCCTGCTTCTACTCGACGAGTTATAGCACCAACTCGTCGAGTAGTTCAATGATCCTCAAAATAAATAATTAAAAAAATAACATAGCTGAAAATCCGGATGTTACATAAGTGGAGTATCAAGTATCTATGATTCCAGTGGGAGCCCTTCGGCTAGTGACAGCAAGTGAGATTATTTAAGAATGTGGATTGCAGCAAGAAAAGGTGTGGTGATACTACGAGGAGCCGTAGTACTCACCAGTCAGTGAGAGAGGGTGCGGCGATACTGCAGGGAGCCGTAGTACTCACTAGTCAGTGAGAAGGTGTTGTGATACTGCGGGGAGCCGTAGTACTCACTAGTCAGTGAGAAGGTGTTGTGATACTGCGGGGAGCCGTAGTACTCACTAGTCAATGAGAAGGTTTTGTGATACTGCGGGGAGCCGTAGTACTCACTAGTTAGAGAGGGTGTCGTGATACTGCGGGGAGCCGTAGTACTCACTAGTCGGTGAGAGGGTGTCGTGGTGCTGCGAGGAACCGCGTTATTCGTTAGTCAAAGCATGACTCATGAGAGTTCTTAGGCTTGAGTAGCCTTACTGCATTGAGTAGGCTTGAGTAGCCTATTGCATTGAGTATCCGAGAGCCTGGTGGCCATATCAAGAAAGAGACGGAGGTCTCCATAATGGTCGGGAATCATTATATCCTGAGTTAGGTTGTGGAGACCGTAATGGGGAGGGATCGGAGACGTGATGTACCAGTGGGATGCAAGTCATGAGTCATGAGTTGGGTGCTTTATTGGGACGGGTGGTTCCAAATTCGCGTCGGGCCAAACTCTCGAGTTGAGTTTGATTCTAGTGGTGTATCGAGTAAATGGATTGATATTCCGGATTTAGAGATGGATTTCTTTTTGGAAGGGGTATTGTTTTCATCTGGTGTCTTGGAACTGGGTGGGTCGGTTCGTTGGTATGGGAAAAACCGCGAGACGCATGAGACTAATGGGTAGTTGTCGACAGAGGTCGAGGGTGAGACGATTTTAGTAATCGCTTGGGGTAAAGCGAGCGTCGTGTCTGGTGTGTGACATTGGGCCGAGATAGTTGTTATGAGAAGGAAGTCAGTGAGACGCTTTGGGGCATATGATTTTAGATGTCAGAGGACACTTCTGAGCGAGCTTGATTATTTTTCTTGTGTCTGAGGACAGGGTGTTGAGGGTCCAATGTTCGGACAGATTCTGACATCAGTACAGTGGATGGGTCTCTGGTAGCATGTGACCCTTTCGTCTATGGAAGTGTGTTTGGGATCGTTTGGTATTTCTGGCATGGGTAATCGGTAGCCGATTGTTGGGCTTATCTTGTGAGAATCTGAGGGGCAGTGAGTTATCGGGGTCTGTTATTCGAGGAGCGAATAACGTGATGATATCTTGAGTGGACGGTCTGACGACGGACCAGATCACTAGAGTTCCAGACTTGAAAAGTCAGAAGGGGTATCTTAGCGGCAGAGGGGTCGGTTTTGTTCTGAATTTAGGAGTTCCTGTTTGGGTTAAGGTATCCATGGAGTAAGATATCGTTTTGATGTGAGATCCTTTCAGTGGTGCTTTTCGGGTGTTTGGTTTCTATTTATGTGGATGACGAGCGATTTCGAGGGCGAAATCTAATTCAAGTGGGGGAGAATTCTAACATCCGGATTTCCAAGGATAATATTTTGAGTATTCATTTCGATATATGAGGAGTGACTCGACGAGTTGGCGCCTTAACTCGTCGAGTAGAGTCACGTTTTGGTGACGTGTTTAATGAATGGACTCGACGAGTCGGGTATCTGACTCGCCGAGTCAGTGTTGCTGAGGAAAACCCTAATTGTCCGGGTTTGTGACCTATTTAAAGGCCCTTATGGCCTTCATCTGCAGCTACACTTCCCTTGAGAGACCCTAATCGATCCAGAGAGCATAGAGAGAAAGAGGGAGCTAATTTTCATCATTTGGGTGCATTCTTGCAAGGAAGAAGGAGAGTGTTCAAGCTAAATTGTTGGAGGGGCTCAGATCTACTTCTATTCCATTCAAAGCTGTTGTTTAAGGTATAAATCTCTACCTGTTTTCGTATGGTTAGTAGATCTCATGAATCTAGGGTTTCTTTACCCCCTTTTTGTTGAGATTATGGAGCATGGAGAGTCCCATTGTGGCATATGACATTAGATCTGGACCTTGAGAGGTCTAGAGAGTCCCTATCATCCAGCTTTATGCAGTCCCATTGGAGTTTTGAGTCTAGGTTGTCATTTTAAGGGCTATTTCTTCAAATAGAGCTTGATGTGTGGTGCATGGACATAAAGATTGAACCTTTACGTGTCTTTTGGGTGCTAGAAGGCCAGATCTATAAGTTAGAGAAACAGATCTAACCTCAGAAGGTCAATCGAGTGTGGCCATGGAGGAAACTCGTCGAGTCCATAAGAGGACTCGACGAGTCGGATCGGGTTGCCCCGCGATTCGTGTTCAATGGTAACCTGACGAGTGAAAGGTTAACTCGACGAGTTGAGTGAGGCCTTAGGAGGATTCTGAGGACAAGCATGGACTCGCCGAGTCACCTGAGTGCACTCGGTGAGTCTGGTCAAAGTTAGACCGTTGACTGGAGTTGACTTCATTTGACCTTAGGGTTGGTCAAACTGATTCAAGAGGGGCTATGGAGGGGTAGAATGGTCTTCTACCCATTCTTTAGAGATGAGGATATAAGGTGAGTATTGATTAGAGATATTATCATTTTAATAGGCGGAGGCTAGATCGGGGATATCGAGCACGAGAGTTTTCTAGACATCATGTGAGGTGAGTCTTCTCACTATACATTACCTATACTGGCATCTATGTGCAGACCGGAGGGTCTTATGTGTTATGTGTATGTTTGAGAATATGTGCATTGTGATATATGTATGCTATGTGTTATATAGACCGGACCGTAGGGTCCAACGACTTACGAGGCCAGAGGGTCCTCGAGTAGACCGGACCGGAGGGTCCAACGATTTAGACCGGACCGGAGGGTCCAACGAGCTACGGGATTGGAGGGTCCCGCTGAGGCACATTGACCGGAGGGCCATACCGAGTTATAGCCTCGAGTAGCTATGTGATGTATGTGGTATTGTGGGGAACTCACTAAGCTTTGTGCTTACCGTGTTATGTGCTATGTGTTTCAGGTTTCTCAGGATCGCGGGACGGCACCGGCTTGATTGTACACATCAGAGAAAGAGTTATGTTTGAGGATCCTGGATTATTAATGGAGTTGTGTTTTGTAATTTGAATAAACGAGGTTTTTATACAAAATGTTATGAAAAGTATGCGTGTTAAAAATGAAAAATTCGTTTGAAAATTTACGGTGTAACAACATGTTTCTAAAATTTCAGAATATAATTTTTTTTTTTTCACTTTGATTGCATTGTTGTTCGAAATCTGAAATATACATTTTTGTCATAAATATATTTAGTTTCGACATAACGGTAATCTAAAACAAAATCGATTTAAGCCGAAATTAATTTTCCAGCTTTGTTGATTCCTTAGTTGTGTGGAAAAATTAGGCCATATCCCTACATTCCCCAAAATCATATAATTATTTTTGTGACTTTCCTAACTATTTTATAATTACTCCATATAAATATCATTTTTAAGCTTCTAAACTTGAATATGTATCTTTTCCCATTTGAATTTGTACATTTGATTTTGTTATGGGTGAAAAATCAAACATTTTTGTTGTGTTTTGGCTGACACGGCATGATATATCATTGTATTTTGTTTTTCCGACATAGGAAAACTCAATTAATACACGATAAAACCGATCAACATGAAAAAATAAAACAAAATAAATCTTTAGTTTATTTAATTCATATTAATCTTACCAAACACGACAAACACATGTTAATACTATGTCGAATTTTGACTACAACATGTTTTCATGTTTTCATGTTTTTTACATGTCACGAAGAATAATTCGAAAAATTAATTGTGTCACAATTTTGTTTCGTGTCTTGTATTTTTATAATCTCTTGCAATTACTGCCATGGATTATCACCCCCAGATTTCGACTAGTAGTTCTCGATTTTAGTTTTATTTAGAGATCATATTTTAGATATTGGATTAATCAAATATATTTGAACTGAAATGAAAAAAAACTATTGTCATATTGTTATATAATTTAAACAATATAAAATTGTTTATCATGTTAAGACATTACGTTGAACCCAAGAATATGTTTGTTAGATAAATTTGAATATTTCTTATTTTCTTTATAAATCAATTTAGTACAATACAAATGTGGACTATTTTTGAACCTCATATTTTTTTTCTACCAAACATAATTTAAATTTGAATTGAAAAAAAATGGGGGGAAATGATCAAAATAGCACATATTCTACATACATAGTTCAACTATTTGACTAATATTGAGGCTTACATTGTTTTAGATTATAGTTATCTTTCATTTTCACTTACTTACTTTATTTATTTATTCATATTGTTATGACTATATAGGTTTTAAATGTTAAAATCAAATACTAAAGAATTGAATGCATATGTAATTATGAAGTAGACTTCTTATTAATTTATACAATATTTATTTTTGATAACTTTTTATATAAAACGTTTTTTTATCACTAACCATTATTCTCTCTGCTTCAAAAATAATAAATCATTATTCATTCTATGCTATTTTTTCAAAACACCTTTTTTGTGTATATACTTATTAACAATATCAACAAAATATTAATAAAGCAATTTTGGTGCTCAATTCTTATAATTTACTATGAACAAATTACGCGAATGGTCCTTTAGGTTTTGGATTTTTCCCTAATGTAGTCCCTACAATACTTTTTTCCCTCAAATAGTACCTACGGACCATAAGTTGCACACGTTTGGTCCCCGAGTTGGATGTCCGTCCATTCCAACGTTAAGTTGCTCCATTTGACTTGCACATGAGGGTATTTATGTCATTTTAGCCTAAAGGACCTTTTCTGAACATATAAATTAATAGCTATATCCATTAAGGTGGCGGGGTTTAGTTTCAGACATTGACTTTACACTCTATCTCTTTCCCCAAGAAAACCTTTTGATCATCCCATCTTCTTCAATCATGAGTTCTTATCGTCGTCCGACAAAAGAGTTCAACTGATTGAAGGGTGTATCGAGGAAAATGGTGCTCACATTGTGGTCTTTACGTCCACGCTACACCCAACCACCTGACCTACGTAAAGAATATGGTAAGCACAGACCTTGTAATGCTAGGTTTTGACGAAATGCAATTTTACTTTCCTCCATCATTAACATTTTATTGTTCTTGAATGTTCACATCAGGTTCTATTTCAAGCTTTTGCACATTCAAGATAAATCATGGGGGTTCGTTCACAAATACGGTATCTGGAAGGTCATACATAGATGGGCTTGTGGATCACTTTGATTTTGTAGACATGGATGTGTTTTCAGTCCACGAGTTAGATGATATGATGGCAGTTTTAGGGTACAATGATGGAGGTATAATGTTTTACCATTTCATGATCCCAGAGACAGACTTGGATAGTGGATTGTTACCCCTTGGCACCGATCAGGAAGTCATTCAGCTGGCAAGGTATGTGCTTAATCATAAGGAAATTAATTTGTACATCGAGCATGGAAACACTAGAGTAGTCCCTTACTTTAAGTCCCCATTGAAGGTTCGTATTGAGGAAGTTGAAGGGAATCATTCTCCTGAAATGAATAAGGTTAGAATGAAAAAGAAATCAGTTGGGTCATGTAGTAAAAAGTTGGATTTGAATGAGTCCACTGATTTGTCAAAGTTAATTGTACCCTATGAACCTGTGATCAACAAAAAACAATCAGTTGATCGAGAGAGTGATCCCTTTAGGGGGGTACAGTGTGAGTATAACCATGGTAAAAAAGATGTTGACACAGGGGATGATCACCAACCAAAAGGGGATGTTGATCCAGTGGATGATTATGAGGTAATGTGGGATGTGGACGCAGAATATGGTGGGGAAAAAAATCTACATGATGTTGAGTTTTTGGAGGATGAATACAGTGGAAGTAAGGAAAGTGTTAGTGAGGGTCCTTGGAGTGATGGTAGCGGGAGTGAGGGTAATATGACAGACGATGAGAGTGAGGACAAAGACTTCTTTGTGGATTTAGAAAATATTGTAGATGATGCGGATGTTGATATGAAAGAATTTCATATACATGTTGATGAAGATGTTGAGTGGGTTAAAAAAACCACAAAAGAAGCAAGTGGTAGTGGTGTTGACTTGACTGAAGGTGAAGATTTGGAGGTCATAGACCCAGAATCGTTTGAGTCACCTATTGTAGATGAAGAAAACAACAGAGAGAGGATGTTGAGAGACATAAGAAAGGAAAAAAGTTGTTCTGAGGGTGTAGTTCATCCAAAGGCTTTCACATTAGGACAGAAGTTCAAAACAAAGAAAGATGTGAAAGAATATATAAATAAACATGCAGTAGAAACCAAAAGGGATTTACATTTTGAAAAGAATGACAAAATAAGGATTAGGGCTAAGTGTAGAGGAGTGGTCCCAGATATGAGTGGTGGGCCATGGACAAAGTCAAGGACTGGATTCAAGGACAAAACAGTAAATATGAAAGAGGGTAAATGTCCTTGGGTTGTACTAGTGTCTAGACCTAAAGAGACAGATGACTGGGTGGTGAACACCCTAATTACTGAACATCGGTGTGTGCAATCAAGAACCATTAAAGCTTGCAACTACAAATTCATTGCAACAAACATTGTGAAGCAAATTGAGAGTAATCCAACCATTCCAGTAAATGCACTTCAAGAAGATCTCATCCAAAAATTCGAGATGAACATGTCAAGAATGAAGGTACATCGGGCAAAGGAATTGGCTCAGAAGCATGTTTTTGGGGATTTTCAGAAACAATATGCAAGTTTGAGGGACTATGGACTAGAGTTGATGGAAAGAAACCCAAGTACTAATGTGAAGATCGATTGTTACAGTGAGCCAAATTTAAATTCTGATTCAAGGACATTTAGGAGAATTTACATTTGTTTAGGAGCATTAAAGGAAGGATTTAAGGCTAATCTAAGGGATTTCATAGGGTTGGATGGTACTTTCATGAAAGGTCCCTATCATGGTCAAATTTTAACTGCCGTAGGGGTAGATTCCAATAATGGGATATATCCTCTTGCATATGCTCTTGTTGAGAATGAAACCACAAATTCATGGACATGGTTTTTGGAACAACTTGCTGATGATCTGGAACTTTATGCTAATTCAAACTTCACTTTCATCTCAGATAGGCAGAAGGTACATATACTTCAATTTAATTTGATATTGTTGTTATTTAGTCAACTAAGTATTGAAATATTTAAATAGGGTATCATTCCTGCAATTGCCAAACTTTTCCCTCAAGCTGAGCATAGGTTCTGTCTGAGGCATATTTATGAAAATATGAAAAGACAGTGGAAGGATAAAGAGCTCAAAGATTTGGTGTGGGCATGTGCAATTGCTACTACTGTAAGGCATTTTGAGAAAGCATTAGAAGAGCTAAAGAAATTCAAAGCTGAAGCTCATGATTGGCTGATACAGATTCCTCCAGCTCATTGGGCAAGATCTCATTTCTCAGGTTAGTACTTCATCTTTCCTTTATGTTAACATTTACTTGTCATTTTTTGGATTTGTTCTCATTTTGTATTATATGACTAAACAAGGAGGGCACATACTAACATCTTGTTGAATAACCTGTGTGAGGTTCTGAATGGAAAAATACAAGGTGGTAGGGACAAACCTATCATTTATTGTTTGGAGTATATTAGAGAGTATTTGATGAAGAGAATTTTCAATGTCCAAAGAGAGATTGATAGATGTCATGGTCCTCTCACACCAACTGCCACTAGTCTTCTTGATCCAATGAAAAGACAAGCACAAAAGCACATGTGTATTTTCAATGGGGTTAAAACTCAAGTCACTACTCATTGGGGTGATCAGTTTATTGTGAATTTGGATGAAAAGACATGCACATGTAGACATTGGGAAATTACAGGCATGTTATGCTCACATGCAATAAGTGCAATATGGGACAAGATTAAACATGGAGCAAATAATGTTCCTGAGTTGGAGCATTGGGTCCACCCATGCTACTGGCTAGTTACATGGGCAGAAGTGTACAAACACAAAATTGAACCTATAAGTGGTAGATTGATGTGGCCCAAATCACAATGCCCAACCAAGTTGCTTCCACCCAAACATGTTGTTTAGGTATGTCTTCATATATCAATGTAACTGCAGTTTTTTAAGAACAACAATTTAATCTTATGTACATTTGTAGGTGGGTAGGCCCAGGAAGAAAAGGAAGAGGGCATATGATGAACCTGCTACACAGGGGCATAAACTGTCCAAGAGGTGGACCATTGTCACATGTGGAAAGTGCAACAACAAAGGGCATAATTCAAGAACTTGTAAAGGTCAAGGTGGCCCTAATGACAAAAGAACTGAAGAAACAGGAGGATAGAAGTGAGGATGGGGGTGTTGTGTTAAACTGTCCATTAGGTCTTTTGATGTAATTTGCACTTTACTTTTATGGTTATGTTAACACCTATGTTTATGTACCAAAAAATACTTACTTTGGGCTCCTTATTTTGCATGGTCATGCATGTTGACCTTGAATCAGTGTACACATAGGTAAACTATGAAACAATGTCAACTGCTGTTGTGATATACAATAACATTTTTGTTATATTCTTGTTCTTGTCAACTAGTATTTGTGATATTCAAAGTGTATGGTCATGCATGTTAAATTGGTGTTCTTGTCAAATAATATTTGATTGCACAAAGCCATGACACAATAACCTTGTTCTGAAATTAATCCATTTGATTACACAAAGACTATAACATTAAGACAACATTAACCAGAACATAATTTTCTGCAGTCAAACTAAAAAAAAGACACAAACACTACATAAACCATGCTACAATTTCCTGTCTTCAGACTCAAAATAAGACAACCAGTACATTAACCCTATGACTACGACACTACTTCTTGCATTCAGACACCACATTCAGAGGCAACTTCAACCATGCTTCAAGTAGAATTGCAAAAAGACCCCAACTGAAGAGAATGATTAACTTATACATCCTAGCTTGCAGTGTAGCTTGTTGAAGAGATTCTTGGAGCTTGTTCATAGACCTGATTAACCCAGGTATCACTTCCACCGATCTAGGGCACATGGGCTCATCAAACCACCCAATCCAACCACACATTCTCTCATTACGAAGACAAGACCAAAATCGCCTTCCAGGGTTGCGATCTGACCAGGAAGTGATGATGGCTAGATCACGATTTCCACAAGCACATATCGGCATTTTCCACAGCTTTCTTTCTCTAACAGTAGTAGTGATCGATTGAATTAGGAGGAAGAACAAGAAGAAGTAATATAGGCGTTAATTTATATGTTCAGAAAAGGTCCCTTAGGCTAAAATGACATAAATACCCTCATGTGCAAGTCAAATGGAGCAACTTAACGTTGGAATGGACGGACATCCAACTCGGGGACCAAACGTGTGCAACTTATGGTCCGTAGGTACTATTTGAGGGAAAAAAGTACCGTAAGGACTACATTAGGGAAAAATCCAAAACCTAAAGGACCATTCGCGTAATTTGTTCTAAACTTTTCTTCCAAATTATATATAAATTTAAGGATTATTGTTAAAAAAAATTCTTGTCCTAACTTATAGAAAAGTCTCATTTTTTATTTTTTGAACAGAAAAATCTTGATTATCTAAAATTATCCAAATTAACAAAAAAATCATTTTTAACAGAAAATCAAAAATTGTAATTTTTCCATAAACTAGTAGAAAATGATATAACTTTACTAATAATAACCCTAAACTTAAACTTGGTAAAACCGTAAGACTATATTACTTGGTTTTTTAATTAAATTTTTTGTATAAACAAAATATTATATACTCAAAGGAATCAACAAAATATTATAGAGTAAACAATTCAAAATAGGAGGAGAAGAAGCCGACAATGCATTTTGAAAATAGGAAACCATCTTCATCTCCATGCCTAACAGGTGGCGCCAAAAACTTTCGGTGATTTTGAAAGGTTTTTTTCTTTTGTATTATTATGTCTTATTATATGAATAAACTGTATTTTTTTCAATTTAAAAACATATCACTTTATATTTAAATCACATAGATTTAGCCGGACAAATGGACAATATAAATTCCAATATTTAATATGCTCATGCTAGAGTTTTTGTTTGCATATGAATAACGTTTAACGTTAAGGTTCTGTAAAAATAAGTTAGCTATATAGTAATTTACAATTCGGTATAACTATAAAAATAACTTATTTTAGCTTATAAAATAATTTATAAGCTACATTTTGATAAACCACTTTGAATACCTTTTGATAAGTTTATTGAGTTTTTAAAAAAATTATTTCAAATATGTCTTTCATTATATCTATACTTTTTTCTATTAGTTATATATCTAAATGTCTATTTATGAATTTTATATTGCAATCTAACTTGTAGGCTATTTTTTTAGCAAACACTAACTAGGTTTTGCTTTAGCTAGTTTGTTGGCGTCATAACTTAGGATACAAGTACATTTTCTTGTCTATATATTTGGCTTTTGTAATCTTCTAAGACAAGATAAACAATAAGTATAAATGATTAAAAAATGTTATATTATCTAACATTTCGATTCACATTTCAAACAAACAAATCCATTTAACCCATGACTCTTTTTTTTTACTTATCATAGGTCGTGTTGATTTTTCAAAGAAAATAACTTCACCAGTTCAAATGTTCATGATTGAAATCAAATCGTATGAACCCAATAGGTTAAAAATCAATGACCTCGATTTGATCCATTTCTTTTTATGGTGCCGACTATTGACTTTTGGTCAACAAACCTTTTTCTTGAAATGACTAATGCATTTAACATGTGCATCCTTATCAATCAAATTGATGATATCTAGAGATTGTCAAAAAGGAGTGGATGAAACTTCATAAAGAATAACAGATGCTTTACTTTATAGTTTATACTTCATACATAAATGTTATAATATTAGAAAACTTATTAGTTAAATTACACCAATATTTAATTTTTTAAAGATTTTTTTATATAATACTTTAGCATATAGTAATATATATTATAACAATAAACTTAAAAAACAAAAAAATAAATAAATAAACCCTCTAACAAGTATCATTAACTTTTTATTTAACTTAAAATTGCAAACCACTTCATTGGGAGGTGTTAGAATACCAAGTTATGCTTACAGATATAGCTGTAAGTTACATAAAAAGGTAGAAATACTTTGTTAAAGATTTTATTGTCATACGAAATTACATTAAAAAAAATCCAGAGGGGTGAAAAGAAGAGAATATGTATATCTAGAGAAATGCAATAATACTAAAATTTACCAATGGAGATAATAGCAATATTACACAAAAGTACAAAACTTCAACTTAATAAAAACATAATGTAAGAGAATAAAAGAAAACGTCATCTTCATTTCCCAAATCCCTCCATATTTACACGATCAGCTCATCTTCAAGAAAATTGTACTCGAATTTAAAGTCCGTCTTGATTCTTTGACACCTGGCAGAAAATTTGGCAAAAATAATCGTTACTTAAATAACAATTTCTTTTATAAAATCCATTTTCATAATCGTATACATACCATCCATTCTGCATCTCATCATTTCCAATGTGGAAATCAAAATACACATACGTTCCTTGTTCATAATCATCTGTAGCAAATTTTGGCTCTTCGTGTCTCTGAAACCACGTGTTGTATTTTTTATGGTACCTCCATGATTGTTTCTTTAATTCTTTTGCAGCCAGATATTGTTGATAAGCATTCTGCATTAAATCACACACACATTTCAGAATATTTAAAATAAAAAATACAATTGATAAAAAAAAAATACCTGTTGATAATAAAATGCAAAAAATAAAGTATCTGTCCCAATGTTATCGGATCCGAGACGTTCCCAAAAGGCCGGGTTGTTCACAATTGGAGCTTGCACTTGCGGATAGCTTTGTGGGGTCACTGCAGGGTGCCTCTGTAAAAGAGTTAAATACTTTATTATAAAAAATAATAAATGAAAAGTATGATGTTGTAATACGTACTGCAGTGTAGCTTTTGGCACGTTCAGAGTCTCGGGGTTGGGGGAGTTTGTAGAAGGCGGACTCGAGCATTTGGAGGTTGTATTGTTGGTCGTGGGTCCCACCTAAGGACACGGCTAACCCACTAAGGTTGTCTCCAATTGCACCCAGGTCAGACAGGCTTCTTCTACCAATCACACCCAGGCTAACCGATTGGTTCGATTGTAATGGCTGACCAGGTGACAGGTCAACATCGCGTGTGCTTTGTGCTACTTCTGTCATAGTCCCAGATCCCTTTAAAAAAAAAAAAAAACATATTATAAAATATAAACCCTAGAAGAAAAATTAATTAAAAACAAATTATACCTGCATATCTAATGCATATGAGACCTTTGGATCTTCTTCATTGGAAGTGTTCTTGTTGAGGACAGGAGATTGTGCAGGATCAGGTGCTGAGTCATCAGATGTAACGCTTTGTTGTTGTTGTTGTTGTTGTTCAATCTCATCAACTTTTGAATTGTTAATTTCTGCTTCAAATCATAATTTTCAATTTCATTTATCTGACAATAATGTTTAAAAAAAAGTCGAAGAGTTTACCACTATCTTTAGAACCAGTTGACATTTGTTGACTTGACTGTAAATGGATTAGATTTTGTTGTTGTGCTGACGTGGCAGTGTTGGGACTTGCTGGTGGTGCCCCACCCAATCCACTTGAGCTTTGAGAATTAAACTGTGCATATCAACATAACATCATTTAATCAAAATAAAAAAATCTTGAGAATATGAATTATGAATTATGAAATAGTATGAGAAAAGAAAGAGAAACCTGTTGTAGAAGAGGGTTTTGCTGTGTTGAAAATTGCTTATGAGTTCCTCCAGAAATAGGAGGCATTCCAAGAAGAGTGCTGGTACCTTGTTGTTGTACTTGTTGGAATCTCTGCAGAAATTTCTCCCTTTGATCTGGTGCTATTTCAGTTCTTCCACGGAATTGTCCCTGTTAAAATAAAATTAAAAAATAAAAATTAAAAAATAAGTAAATACACTAAATAGTATTTTAGTTAATGTAGATACAATATAATGTATAAGTGCATACCCCTTCATGCTGAGTTTGGAAGGAACTTCCAGGTCTCCACTGAATGCCAGGAACACCAGAAGGTGAAAAGACTCTTGTGCCCATGCCACCACCTTCACCACCATTTCCATTATCACCATCACTAGTTTTCACACCACTTTGTGGCAACATGATTCTGCTACTCAAAGATGAAACAGGATGCTGCTGCTGAACCATTCTCTCATCTGTCCCTAACATAGGTCTCTTAGCCATTTCCGAAGCTTGACCAACACCAAGGGCATTATTGGTAGAAATAATGTTACTATTCGTAGGGTTGATAGGGAGAGTAACTGAAGATTGACTTGTCAGACTGGTCAAACTGCCCCTCCCGAGATTCCTTAATCCGGATTCACTAAGAGCAGGAGATGATTTACGAACAGGGAATCCACCGACTTCTTCTTCCTTGTTTATAGGTGAGGAAGGGATGGTGGAGACTGAAACTGAATTGTCTAAAACGCCCCTCACCGGACTTGGACTTGGAGGGACTGAAGAGGCGGTGAGATTATGAGATGGAGTGGGGACAGTAATAGGGGTTGCGTGGGTCCCGGATGGTGTTGGAGGAGATGATGAGATGGCAATGGCTTTTGGTGGTGGGGTCCGTGGCCCATGCTCTGATATATTCTCCTGAGATAATGTCTCCTCAGTTTGTTCCTGTACTGAAGCTCCCTGTTGAATATATTTTTTCCATAAATCAAAAAGAATACACAATATCATGTCTTTCTATGCATATGGCAACATGGGGAGGTGTCCTATGTCCTATGGGGGTAGATTTGTCATTTGACATACCGGTGACTGAATTGGAGGTGAAGACAAAGCATTTTTCGTACTTAAAACAGCAACAGTAGCACCAACACCCTGCCAAAACAATTATTTTCATGAAATTTCTTGTTCATATGAATTCCTTCTACATAGGGCAATTAAGCAAACTAACTTGACTAAGTTGACATGGTTTCTAATTGGAACTGGTTTCTAGATGATGAATGGAATATAAATTCAGCAAGTAGGGTTTTGATTTTTAAACAACAGATATGTTTTTACCTTAACGAGGCCAGGTGGACCAATGATAACAAGATCTTCTAGTGCTTCTACTTTGTCTAGTGATAAGGTGTTGTATAACATATCAACATCCTCAAACTCATCAAAATCCTCCTGCAGATGAAATGGTTTGTGGTGGTTTTAGATACTTTGTAAAAAGTGAAAACCACAAGATTCTTTTATCATAGTGGAGAGAAACTCAAAGAAACTATTGAGAAAATGTGAAAGGGAAAAAAGTATATGATGACCTGATTTCGTTCCACATAGTCATCAATGAAGTCCTTAACATCATTGACTTGTTCAGGGCTCAATTCATCATTATCCAACAACCTTAATATCAACTCTAGCTTCATTATATGAGCCTTATGTCGAACAATTGATGACTCTAAATGTGTCTATCAAACAAAAGAGTGAAAGACATTCATCAGATTATCAACTGTAAGGTAGATATTGAATAAATGGAGTCTATTACAAGGTGAAAATTTAAAGAAACTGAATCTTTATTCACCATATTGATATTACCAGTCTTGGAGGTCTTGCTTTTCCTTTCTTAACAGATAGCCCCTCCATCTCAGCTTCAAAGCTATCAATTTGAGATTCCAGCTCAGACACCTAACCAATAAAATAAGTGTCTTCATATATAATGTCTAAATGAGGATCCACATATGTAAATAATAAAACAAAGGGAGGCCTTTAAAGTACTAGTATAATGCTATAAAGGCAGTAGTATAGTGTAGTGTTATACCGTATTGTTCAACCAATCTCTAGTCTCTGACTTGGCTTTCTCCTTTGGATCCTACAAGATATCATCAAAAAGGTATAAAGGATACTTCACTATACAATGACTGAAGATTATTTCCATGTATAATATGAAAAAAGCAAAGCAATAGATACCGTTTTAGGCTGTTGTCCTAGGCCTTCTTTAGAGAAAGCTTTTGTCTTTGTCTCCTTTTCACAAATCTTAAACCGTTCCATTTCTCGCTCAATAAGCTTGCGGGCATCCATCAGAGCCTGCTCATAAGAGGCACTAACCTACGTCAACACGTATCAGAAAGAAGAACCAGATGTCAATAAGGAAGTAGATGAAACAAGATATAGGCATCTAATTCTTAGCATAGAAGCTAAAACCAGATTAAATTTGAGATAGTGTGGCAGCAATAACAGAAAGTATAAGTGCCAACAGTAATGACCAATGGAAGATAGCATATGTATGTGAACCAGAGAACACAACAAGCAAGTAAGCAACTTGTTTTTCTTCAGATCATGCTCTTAGTGAGAAACACTATGTCAACTCCTCATGGCCTTTTATATTCATATTCCTTTCATGTTAAGCAGCATAGAACTAGTCACCAGACAATATTAGATGGTATGTGATGCTAATCAAATGCATACACAAATGTACATCAAATTATCATTTGTCAAACAAAATCTTCTTTTGAATAGTGCAACGTAGGCATTAAGCAACTTTAGATGATTCTTCACTGTTGATGAGAGAATTTGTTTCATAAGGCAACTAGACTGGGTAACCAGCGACTGATACATGCTTGCGAGGGAAGAGTAAGAAGAAAGGAATACAAATGGAAACATAAATGACCTTCTTATCCTTGATCTCGCTGGACTGTATCCATGTCTTAATCTGGTCTCTGTACCTCTGAAGTTTCTTAATCTCCTTCTTCAAGTCGGCCTCAAACTTCTCCTTCTGATTAGCATTGTCAGTATCGTATACCTAAAATACGAAATTCAACATGCGAACATGAAACTTCAGCATTCAGATTACACAAAAACCAATAACGTCAATAATTCAAAGAAAATTAAAATCATTTACGCATGCCTTGTTCCATATGCTGTCGAAAACATCAACACCTTCTTGAACTTTTTTTAGGACTCGATCGATCTCACCTTGAAGCTTTCTACTGGCTCCCATTGATAAATTACTAAATCTATTAAATCTGGAGTGGTAATTGAATTGTGAAACCTAAGCATCCAAAACCTTCGCCGGCGAACAAATACGATGACGAGTCTGATTAATTTTTGCAATTCTAGGGTTCCGATCGGGTATGGTTTTGTGTGGAGTTTTGTTGTCTCTGAGTGAAGACGATGAAAAGGGGAAATCCGCTTATTGAAAAGAAAAATTATAATAGGCCTATTTCCACGCATGATGTTGGGCCGGGTCGGTTTCACCTTCAATGCCTTTGAATGGAACTGATCTAGTTGAATTATCTAGTAGACATTAGTGATTAGTATTTAGTAATTCAATCTAATTGATTGTGGTTAATTAAATCAAAACCACTTAGGTTGCGTTTAGTTACGGAAAAACAGTTTTCATTTTCCCTTTTCAGTTTTCGTTTTTCGTTTTCAGTTTTCATTGGAAAATTTAGAAAACGCGTTTAGTTAAAACTTATTCATTATTCATTTTCAGTTTTAGAAAATTAGAAAACGCGTTTAGATGTGTATATTTCTATCGGTTTTCATTTTTAGAAAACGGTAGCGGTGGTAGAATGGGGATGGGGGCAGCGGCGGGGGGTAGTGGTGGTGCCGATGATGGCGTTGGTGGTGGTGGTGGCGGCGGTGGTGATTGTGGCGGCGGTGGCGGTGATGGGGTAATGGTGGTGGTGATGGTAGGTCGGTGATTGTGGTAATGGTGTTGGGTGGGAGTGTGTGTGTGTGTGCGTGTGTGTTTATAGGGGTAGGGGTGGGGGTGGGTGTGGGTGTGTGTATGTGTGTGTAGGTGTGAGTAAGGGTTGGGGTGGGTGTGTATTTGTGGGTGTGTGTGTGTGTGTTTGTGGGGGTGTGGGTGTGGGTGGGTGTCTGTTTATGTGTGCGTGTGTTTGTAGGTGTGGGTGTGTGTGTGTGTGGGTGTGTGTGTGTGGGGGGGGGGGGGGTGGGGTAGGTGTGTGTTTGTGGGGGTGTGTGTGTGTGTTTGTGGGGGTGGGCTTGGAAATGGGTGGGTGTGGGTAGGTAGGGGTGTGGTGGGTTGGAGGTGTAGAGGTGGGGGTAGGTAGAGGTGGGAGTGAGTGTATGTTTATATTTTAGAAAAATATTGGAATTAGAAAAATGTGGAAAACAATAATTATTGGTTTTCCAAAAATTTCCAACTTCTTTGTAATTTTAGAAAACGGAAAATTTTCATTTTTCGTGAAAATTTTCGAAAATAGACGAACTAAACGCGTTTTCAAAATTCTCATTTTTCTTGGAAAAATTTTCCGGAAAACGGCCCATTTTTCTGCAACTAAACGCACCCTTAAATATTAAACTAGATCAGTGTTATTAGTTAAATATATATCGATGGACAATCTAATTTTTATCTAGTGTAATCTTATATTATGGATATTTTTTTCTTAAACTTTCGTTATAAACCTTCAAAATATATAAATAGATGTATACATTAATAATTTAAATATTGGGAAATAGAGTAATCTAACCCTTATGAACGGTGTCTTTGAAAAAAAATAACTTATTTTTTTGTGAAATAACCATTTTGTTCGGAATATGACATTCCGGAGATATCTCCGGAATATGAAATTCTTGAGATATCTTCGGAATATGACATTTAGGAGAGACATTCGGAATACCGAAGTATGATTCCGGATAAGCGTTTCGGAATAGTTAATTTTTTTATTTTTTATGTTTATATATAATATTTGTTTTGTGTTATTTTTTGTTTTCTATAATATTGGTTTTTATAAAATGTAAATTGCAAATGTAATCTTAAAATCTACAAAAAAAAAGTAACAAATACATAAACTTAAGGGATTTGTTTTAAATATAGTACAATGTTCAAATGGACTTTGTCCTCGTATCCCAAAATATTTTTGTCAATCGTTTACGATATGACATGACCCATGTATCGCTTTCACCCTCTATCAAATACAATTTCCCCGCGGTTAACATCTTCATGAACCAACACAAAAACATCCAACAATCCTTTATACTGTCAATCTATTGTGGTACGTTTGTGGCCTTTTCTAGGGTCATTTTGAAAGTCTGAATGGGGACTACATCAATTGGTTTGGTACCCCAATAGGCAGTAGTTGATACCAACTAGGAGTTTGTGGATGCGGACTCGCATAGCTGCAAACCAAGACTCATTTTCTCAACAAAAACTGCTCTTCCAGTGACTATCATATATAGTCATTTTGAATGTCTTCAAATCCAAAGCACCCAAAAACCAGTGAGCACGCCATATATTGATAAGGATGTAAAACTACACAAAAGGTTGGAATGTTAATCATCAAATAACATTACATTATTAATTACTATTACTTAGGTAATGTAATCGAAAAACAATTACATTGTATCACACTTTGGCCAAGCTGGGTAAATAGATTCGTCAGTTATGTCACTCCATTCATATGTATCAGTGTTGACTGCTGACAACATAATCGTCCACCGAGCATCATCCCGTCTACGCTCTATCAACAATGAGATCCACATCATGATGTGTTGTCAATCAAAATTTTTACAGTAAAGTGAGTATTGTTATTAGAAGCGTAGTATGTAATGATCCCATAATTATATAACTTACATCACATTCCAACCAGCCTGCGTGAGTATCTGTGTATAAGCGCCTCCAAAACTCAATTGTCGGAATAACGGTCAAAAAACAGTGAGCAAACAACAATGAAGCGTCTCGTTCTTTATATAGATTGTGTACGGTAGGTAGACCTGGCAATTTCAAACACGAATACACGAATCTGTGAGAGACACGACACGACACGAATACATCTTAAAAATTGAGATAAAGCTTATTTCTCATCGTGTAATCGTATCGTGTCAAATTCGTGGCTGACACGTTTTCATGACACGAATACACGAATTGCCAGGTCTAACGGTAGGTTTTAAAAGATTATCCAACGGTTAGGGTGGCAATCAAGCCATCATGTCGTATTTTTGTTTGACACGACACGACACGACAAAGTTTTATGTAACACGAACACGACACGATATCGTGTTTTTTTTAAGTAACACGAAAGCAAACCAATTAAAAAACGACAAACACGGCACGACACGACAAAAAGAACATAAAATAACAATTAGTTTATTTAATTAATACTTAATCATACATAACACGAAAAACATGAAAAACACGACAAAACAAATGCTAAATCGTGTCAATTGCATGTCGAATTTCGAACACAAACACGACACGCCACGACGTCATGTTTTTTACACTTGACACGAACACGAATTCAAATTTTAGTTTCGTCCCAATTTCATTTTGTGTCGTGTATTTTTGTCAAGTCGTGTCATCAATTGCGACCCCTACCAACAGTGTTGGTTGTTGTCGTGCAACACTTTTCCTCTTCATATGTATCCATGGGGAGTTATACCATATGGACATAACTTTTTGGTGTAGAGAACGCCTAAGAGGTGTTGCATGCATTTTTTATTCTTCTCGTGGAATCTCTTTTACATCCGATGATTGAATACATGTAGACGACTGCTCAGGGTCGTGATTCAATGGTTGCTCGGGTGTGCCAAACCCATAATCATGCTCCCATAAGTCATTGTTGTATATGGTACCAATATCTTGCATGATAAGTGCATGTACGGTTCAATAGTATTTAATTATAAATGATGCAATAACGAGTATACCATAAAGTTAAATAAAAATTGTATGGGAGTGAAATAATTAACAATGTTCCTCCACCCCCTTTGAGGTACTAACATCATATTCGGGAGTCTTATTAATAACTTTTAGAAGCATGGTTAAAGCAACGTCATGTTCTCCTAAACGCATATCATGTGACCTCAACTGCTCGCAAAATTCACAAACCTCGTTTTGCAACTCAGTAATAATTCGGTCCTTATCAGTTGATGGTACAATGGGCGATGACGGCGGCGGTGGTGGGTGAGATAGATAATCTATTTGTATATTCTGTGTCAGGTAAATCAAGGCAATCAATCCACGCCGAGCTAACTATCCATCATTCGGCACGATTCTCAACTTTTGTCGGCTCTAACTTTTGTATAAGTATATTATCCTGCTAAAAAATTATAAAAATATAAATAAACATAAATTATATATAGAGGAAAACTATAAAATATATAAGTAATCGTACGACATTGATGATTCGAAAGTGGTTACATTCAATCGCATGTAAAAGCTTCAGTTTCGACCATGTAACAGCCCGATGGATCACATTCGGTTGTCGGGTACCAAACAAACTGCTCACAGGAAAACTCTCAAGAATCCATATTTGAAACAATCATGTATTATAATATTATTAAACAAAAAAATAATAGATTGTTAATCATGTACTTTACCTTAAGAAACGTATAAAATGTCGTTTAGGGTGTAGGTTATTTTTTGAGGTTGTTTAGCTTTTGGTTCGAATAGATGTATATGCTTCTCTACCTTATTGAATACAGTAAATAGTTGTGAGTATAATTATTCCCAAATTATCCTCCCCCATGGATATTTGCGACATAAAAATTCTCAATTAAATTTGTAAAAAATATTAGTAATGATAATTATAATCCCTAATTATAAATTAACAACATGATACCTATTGAATTCATCACGGTTAGATACCAAAGAGAAATACTCCTCTGCCACAGGCTGTTTAGGCAACTGCCCATTGAAAACCGACACTTATGTTATGTTTGGCTTTTTGATGTCTTTACAATATTTCTTATTTATATATATATTTTTACAGGTTTCAAGGTTGGTTTATACAAATTCTGGACTTGCAATATTGGCTATGGCACAACCTACTGAAATGAAGGTACAAGGAGATATATACTCCATGATTTACATAATTTCTTTTATTTCTTATCAATCATGTCAAGGAAAAAACTAAAATAACTTTTTTTTCATTTTATAACATAGGAAGGGCATATGAACAATGGTAAGAGGAGGGTGCAATGGGAGTGAATGAGTGTGATTGTATTCAAACACACCCGCCACTCCTATGCCTTACGCCTTACTAACAGACAAGAATGAATTTTTGTGATGATTGAAACCGTCAAAACAAAGGTACTTGATTGGATATATGCTTCAAAGGTTGCCAAGTTAGTCATATTTGGTTCAAGTCACAGGGCCATTTATGAAATACGACAAGATTGTTGCAATGAAATTTATACTTAAGCATGGTAGGAGTGAGAAGGACAAGCAGAGTTTGAGACAAGAAATTGAGGTGTTTACCTTATTCCCGATAATTTTAGTTTTTGTAATTCTATTCATACTTCTTCTTGTCATCCATTACAATGTTTGTTGTTTAGATTATGGATTAGTTCAACTTTCATTAATTCTCTTCCTTTTATTCCATTTATTTACTGAAAAAGAATTAGTTGTATTCTTAATCAATTATGCTTTTGATTTTTCAAACTAGAGCTGGTATGTAATGAAGGTTGATTCACAGCTCATATTATGGATTTTGTTATTTGACTTTGGTGGAATGACGCACTATTATTATTTTTAGGTTTTTACAACAACATTTTGGGGAACAAAAATCGATTTTTGGCAGAATGGTAACAACTGATCTAAACCTTGATTGTTGTTTCTGTAATATGCGCTACATCAGTTATTATTGCAAGGGAGAATGACTTGCTTCCTTCTATTTTTTCAGGTATGCTATTCTTATTGTTGTCATTTTAGATAGATGATTCCTATAAGCTTGGTAATTTAATGTCATTTAGTTTTTTGCAATGTAATGACTCATTTAGATTCCATGGTCATTCCATTCCACTCCTTTTTTATTCCATTCCAATTATATCATGTTATTTATCTAATAAATTTTTATCTTAACAGAATTTTCCTCGGTTTCCATTACCTACACATGAAGTTGTCGGGGGAGGAGTTGTTCCAGTTGAATTCAAGATGTT
The DNA here is from genome assembly GCF_052849685.1 of Lactuca virosa. NCBI lineage: Eukaryota > Viridiplantae > Streptophyta > Magnoliopsida > Asterales > Asteraceae > Lactuca > Lactuca virosa. The sequence goes on along the minus strand of NC_136427.1, from coordinate 171,175,733 downwards.
TATAGTAATCTGACATATAAAACAAATCTTCATTAAAATGTTTATCACAAAGTAATTTGCTATTTTTCTATATCTATTGGATGAAAAAACTATTTTCTAGTATTGATGTGTCTAGAAATGGAACTGCTCCTGTCGTAATCTTGCAATCAACAAAAAATATCTGACCCGTGCAACGCACATGTCTCTTTACTAGTTTAAGATTAAGATACATCATTTGGTTTATAAGCATTTGATTTAATGGGTATTGGATAAATAGTAACTATGGTGTGTGTATATAGTTACTAACACCCTACGTACGTCGTTAGTGTTAAAGAGAAACATCTTTTACACTTTTTTTTGTCTTATTGCGCAAGCACGAGTAAAAAAATTTATTTCTTCTGCAACTCACCACCCAACCATTTCAACTCCATTTTTACAAAGAAACTATTAATGGAGAATAACAATTCCGATCAACAACGATGTCCAACTAAAGCAAGTTCCAATCCATGGGGACTTTGCGCCTTACAGTTTAACGTTTGCAATCTTTCTAGTAACAATCATAATTATTTCAAATTTTTTCTAGGAAACAATGATAGATCTACTCTTTACAAGTTCTAAACCGGTTTCATGGCATTTGCATATTCATCGTCGACGGTACGTTGCTCTTTATCTGTAGCCCTCAAAGAAGAGATCAACTGGTGTGATATAGAGATAAAATTATCAGGATCTCTGTTTTTGCTGCATCTATCGCCTCCTCACTCTTTTTCTTTTATAAGACGAAACACAATACATTTGGTACAATCGTTGTTGGTATTATCACTGGAATTTTGGGAAATTTTCACATCGTCACAAATACTCTAATCGTAATTGATATTATCATTTTCACATATATCAACTCCTCAAGGGGAAACACAATACGTTTGGTACGATCGTTGTTGGTATTATCACTGGATTTTGGGGAAATTTTCACATCGTCATGGCTACTCTAATCGTAATTGACATTATAAGGACTCCACCCATTGAAGAACCAACATTTGAAGGAGACAATGAAGAACCAATTAATCCACCGATAAATGATAATCAACCATGAAGGTATAACCAGCTTGAGGAGGATTGGAAGCTGATTTAAGTTACATAAATTAATGTTGATTTAAGTTTTACATTAATTAACGTTTTTGTTTTCCTTTTCGTTTTCCCTAAATGCTTATCATATTGTCCTTCCATTTGAATCTTCTTCATTTATTTGAATCTTAATGAAAAAACATTCATGTTTTAAATAATTGATTACGTACTTGAGTTTGTGATGAATGAAGACCACGATTGTCATATTGATAAATAATTTAAATATTTGAAATTGCCAGTGAGAATAAGATTGATTAGATAGTCTCAAGAAAATAACTATGGCGATGGCTCATGGATGTATAGAAACGATGATGACTAAACTATTGCGTACTTTTCACAATTTCAAATTTTTTACAACTGAACCATGCACAAAGTTGATAAGTAAAGAACTAAAAAATTATATATAGGAAAATATGTTTGAATTAGAATTGTTTTATTTTACGTAAATATTAAACAATGATAAATATATTTGTATACATCAAAATGGTTGAATTTAATATATTTTTTTATAAAAGAACAACTTTGTATATTTCATTCTCTTGGGCTATACAGAATGGATGGTGTTCTTTTACAAATAAAGAGATATCAACCAATATCAACTCCACTAGGTTTTCAGAATCCTTAAGAAATGGTGTTACACTAGTAAATTCCTAATAAGTGGGGAGAAGGGTATATATATATATATATATATATATATATATATATATATATATATATATATATATATATATATATATATATATATATATAGAGAGAGAGAGAGAGAGAGAGAGAGAGAGATTGTGAGGAAGCGTAGTGTCATGGGACGACGCAATCACCGCGTACCACTTAGTGTTAATTCGACTAAGTCGGGCTTTACTACGCTTCCTTGAAATGTACTAACGACTTGGAAAACAAGAGACTAAAGCTTTTATATTTACAACAAACGAAAGAGAACTTGTATTATAAGAACTCAAGAGAATACAAACCAACTTCCGATGGGTTGGAGCAAATGAGCTCCTCCCCTATTTATACTTCTTCTCTCCCCTCTAGGGAAATTTCTAGAGATTACTCCATTAATCTTTCATTCATGACTATTCTATAGTTTTCTACTAAACTACATGTATTTACAAGACCTCATGAAAGGTGCTAGATCTTTCTTCAATGTCCTAAAGATATCTAGGATGTTCCAAGGTCTTTTGGGCCATTGTAGAACTTTCTCGAGTACTCTGAAAGAGTGTAGAATCTCGAATGTGACATTAGCCTCACTCACGGATGGTCACATAGTCACAAGGCAAGGCCGGTTGGGTAGTTAACGAATGAAGCTATATACAGTTCTAGTAACTAGAAATTAATAATAGCATCATTAATAATGAAAAATAAAAAAATAAATATAAAGATACTATTATCATTATTATTAGTAGTAGTATTTTTTGTTTTCTTGTCAATATCAAAGATAATAGTATCATGATGGACTTGAACAATTGTGGAGTGGTAACTTAAAAAAAGTCAAAATGAAAAGATAATAAGTTAGTATAAGAGTTATTTTCTGGAAAAATGAAGAGTGTCTTTGGTTGTGAAAAATTTTCAATTTTTTATGAAAATTTTCAAATGAAAATGAAAATTTTGAAAACTCATTTGGTTGATTAGGCTTTCAAAAAATTTCCAAGAAAATGAAAACTTCTTGTTTTCCAAATTGTATATAAATTAGAAAAGTGACTTTTATTTTTTAAAGTTTTCTAAATTTCTAAAATAGAAAAAGAAAAATCCACCAGTTTCAAACAAAAACGTTTTCTAAAATTGTCATTGAAAACTAATAGTAAAAACTCAATTCTATTTTCAAAAAACGTTTTTTTAGAAAAATAAAAACATTTTTCCAAAACCAAACGCACCTTAAGACTTTTTATGTTTTGTCATTATTATCGTTATATGTAATTATTACCATTAACAATTTGTATTTTATAACAAAAAAATGTTTCAGATTTAAAGTGATTCGTGGTTACGAATTAATTATATTGATACAATTAGAAAGTTGAGAGCCCAAACAACAACCACATTTGAATAAGATTGCCTCGTAAAGGTTTGTAGAGCCAAGTTCAAATGAGAGTTCAAAGAAATACGAAAACCTAAAAACTCGCTTTTAGATTGAATTAATTTGACGACCATGATTTGTAAGCACGCCTGCTAGTTTGTAACCGTTTACAAATCATGGTTGTCGAATGAACTTATAAAGGCGTGATTGATCAGGTTTTTGGTTCTTACAATTTATTTGAACTTGACTCAAAGATTGTAATGATAAAAACAAGTTATGTTTTGATAAGCATTTCTAAGTTCACCCGTGCCAACAACTTGTTAAAATGTGTGGTTCTTAAGATATACAACCTAAACATTAATTTTGAAATTATTTATATATTAATCCAAAAAGTAAATTGAGGGGAATGTATAATAGTATTTGTGTATTTTTGTGAATATAATTTGCACATAGCTAGAAAGAGAAAACTAATTCACAATAACCTACAAAGGATCGGTGATTAGATAAATATTTAGGAATCATGAAATGTATTTTGAAATTGGTAATTTATTTTAGGTTTACAAAATAATTGTAATGAGAAAAATGTATGAGTTCTACTTTGCACACATGGGCATGAAGGAATTGCTTGAATTTAAAAAATATTGAACATATTGTTGGATTAGGTGTCTAAACCCATAACTATTATTGGTATGTACTTGACCCGATTATGAGCATGGTCCTTTTGGGTTGCCTTCACTCATGCAACTTGATAGGATGACAAGAGGAGAGAGAGTAGAACTTATTATGTGAATAATAAATTGGTACTTAAAATGGTTTTATTAATATATTATTTGGAAATCATATTATTTAATTAGTATTGATCGGAAATTAATTTGGAATTAATTTGGTGGTCAAAAGAGACTGATTAAATAATTGGGGGACTGTTATGCAAATCATTGATAGTTGCATAAATGGGCTGATGGACTCCATAGAGTGGAGTGGACGAAATTTATGGGGAAGCCCATAAGATTTCGTCCATGGGCTCTAAGGAAGGAGTTCATGGACTGCTTGTTGCCTAAGTTAGGTATTAGGGTTTCCACCTGAAAACCCTAGCAGCCACAACTATATATATAGGACCCCATATGCAGGGTTTTTTCGTCCAATGCTTCTAGGAAGTAACCCTAGCCGAAAATCCTTCTCTCCTAAGTCATCTTCTTGCATTGGGTGTTTGTGACTCCATTAGAGGTGCAACACTTGGGGCACTAGGCTTTCAGAAGTCAAGATCAAGAAGGATTAATCTAGTTATTGCTACATAACAAGAGAGGTAAAGTTTTTAACCCTATAGGGTTATTGCTTTGGTATTCAATGTTGTATGTTCAATTAGAGAAACCTAGATCCAAAGCAATTAGGGTTGCATGTACACCATAGGAATGATGTTATGCTCAAAACCCAGTAGTGGTATTAGAGACTAGGTCGTGTTTCTATTGAATAGATGCAAAAGTGAACTGCCAAAAGATCAGAAAATCGAAAATTTTGCTGTCTGACATGTCTACTCGACGAGTCCATGTACGGACTCGACGAGTTCCATAGTGGACTCGACGAGTCCAGGGTTCTGTTGCCGGGATTTTCGATTTTTTGACCAGATTTTAATTAGGATAACTACCATAACTCATTTTTCTTGCCTAAAATCGATTTTTATGATTGGTAAGAGTTATCCTTATCAAAATTGGTGGATTTGGTTAAATATGAACAATATAGGATTATTTTGAGTCAAATATTTAACCTAGTAATTTTGAAAAGTTTTAAAATTACACCCTTTTGGTTTTATAGCTTTAAAATTGAAATTAAAAGTTTAGTTTTTGAAAATTCAAATAGTTAAACCAAAATATTTTTAAAGGTTTCAAAATTTGTCCTCAAGTTTTGGAATTTATAATTTAATTAAAAGGTGTTAATTTTGAAATATTAAATTCTAAAACCCTAGTGTTTTGAAAAGTTCAAATTACACCCTTATGGATTTTATTAAATTAATTAAGAGTTTAATTAAAAGAGAGAATTAATAAATCCATAATTATATGGTTTAAGTTTAAATTAAATTAAAAGTATAATTTATTAATAGATTAAACCACTTAGTATTTTAAAAGTGTAAAATACAACCTTATACTATATAAAATTAAAAGTCTAATATATTATATATATGTATAAGTAAAAGTCAGTCTTACCATTAGTAGGTCTCATTCACGAAGCTGGTCTATAAGGGGTGTTTAAGGAAGTGGCCTGTAAAATGACCATCATTGGGTATCTACTCTTACCCATCGCACCCTTGACTAGTGGAGGGTCGTTAGTCGAACGGGTAGGATAGGACACAACCTTCCATTATAAGTATAATGAAATACGAAGTAACTAAACACCATTTATAAATTCCCAAATCTTAGTTACTTTAGGAAAAATGTGAATTTGTTGCTAATCCATGAAATTGCACATTGCACCTTGTTGGTCGTTAGTGAGGCGTGTGTGGTTAACCGGCATACTAATATGGGACCAATGAAGGATGACAATGGGTAGCTCGTAGATTATCATAGATCGATGGAGCATGTGTGGTTAACTGACACATTGATTAGGTGACAAACATCTTCGAGAGTACCACGCTAATTTGCATTGTTATTCACACCTTGTTTGTGATCATCGACATCCCAGTCACAAAATTGAAGGGCATAATCGAGATTAAACATGCCATTGAAAAGTTAAATGAATCTCAAAAGATCTAGGAGTTTCAATTCATTTAAAACCTAATTTTCATTTTCGTTTTTCATGGTGGAAATTGGTAAATCGTCATTTGCCTACCTTCAAATATTATGCAATTGGATTACGACATCCCTCTTTCGAATTATAGAATATTGTGTTGGGTCCTAGCCTTGATATTTCATTTGGGTGTTATATTAAGAACTCTTATTAAATAACTTGAATTTCTCACTTTTGTAGATGTCAAATTCTAACAACTATGGTCTTCCTGAATCCTTTCCAAATGAAGATGATATTCCACGATTGGATCGTGGAAATGGAAATCATGCTTCACTTCCTCCACCTCCTCCAATAATTCTCCCTGACCCACATGTTCGAAGACTTGAAAAGTTCAAGGTCACTCAAGCCCTATTGGCAAGCAGACACGAAGATGGAAAGTATATATGTGCTCACGTCTTGGAGATGAAGTTGTATATTGACAAGTTGGGAATGTTGGGTGTCAATGTCTCGAGGAAGCTGGTTGTTGACTGGGTTCTTCAATCGCTTCCTGACTCATATAGTGAGTTCATCAAAGATTACTATATGGGAGACCACAACGTGACCCTTATTGATCTGACCTATTTGCTTATTGTTGCCGAATCAACAATGATTTGGCGCGCTGGTAAAGCAAATTTGATTGATAGATCTACTTCCCAGACTTCCATGGACATAGGAAATGGCAACGATAGTCCAGAAAGTATTTCTTCTCCTAAGGGAAAGAAATCTGCCATGGTCAAAAAGTTTAACCATAAGAGAAAGGCAAATTCTGAGATTGTCCTTTGTGTCATTCCCAATGAGTCCATATGTTTCTATTGCCAAGAGAAGGGGCATTGGTTGCGAAGCTGCCGTATCTACTTAAAGGATCACAAGGATGGGAGAGTCAAGATGTATGACTCTGCTTCAGGTAAGTCCACTATCTAACTCTATTAAGTTCCTATTTGTAGATTCTTAATACATGATGTGATAAGATTGCATTTTGATACTTTATAGGATCGAAGAAAAGAAAGGAAGCTTGAAAGAAGAGTGAGCTGAGTCTGATCACGAAAAGATGGATTTCGATCGCATGGTTCGATGATCGGATTTTTAAGCTACTACTTAGGAGTTATGATAGATTGCTTAGGATTATTTAGTAACATAGTTTTCATTTGTAATCGCATTGTAAGGTCAAGTTTTTCCGCATTTTATAAATAAAATAAATTTTGATTTATTGTCTTATTTATATCTCCTTACAATGGCTTTTGTGAAAATTGATGTTTGTATCTTTCTATTATTAGCAATAATGAAAGTACATGTGATTATTAGTTATGTTATTTGTGGTTGTGTCAAAAATTTACCAAATAAGGAAAGATTCTCATCACCCAAGTTTCAATTGGACAGAAACTTGGAATCATGCGACTTGTATTGTGTGATGAATGAGAACCTTCATCTTTGGTAAATTAAGACCAATTCCTTGTTCACATATAGATGTGAGTCAAGTGAAGGAATAGGGGATCTAGTACACATTGTTGTGCATTGGTCAAGTCCACCACAAAGAACGATAAGGTTATTCGTCATGATTTACTAAAAGTTTGGTAAACATGGTTATTCTGAATCATTGGAAAAGTTTCATTGTATGGCAGAACGAATAAGAAGAATCAATTAGGTAGAAAGATAAAAGTTTCTCCAATATGAAAAGAAGGGAGAGTACTTGAGTATCATGTTTTATGATCATCTTTATGATTATGAAACCATATCACAATTGATCCTCTAAGGACACCTTAGTGCACTAGTATGGCTAAGAAGAGGAATCGGGAATTGTTGAAATGATTAAATCAAAAAGGTGAATCATACTTCGTTCCAAAATCGAGTCTTAGAGTCGTACTCCAAGATTGTGACTTGAGTGACATACTCTTAAGAAGGTTTATAACACTCATCAAATGTGGAGTAGAAATGGTTCTTACTCTTACACATTTGAAATTAGTAAGTTGTGATGTCTTGAATAAGACAAAGACAAATTCAAACCAATTGTGTGAAGTGTTTGTCTTGATAAGAACCCACACCGACTCTTGAATATTTGTGTTGTCAATGAATGTTTCTTGACAAAAGAATCTTATATGTCAAGAGGTCAGTGGGAGTCTTAATGGTCTTGAGTAGCTTCATGAATTAATCAAGAATAAACCTATTGTGTATCACTAGCACACGACTTGAGGTTTATAACCTATCGCGTTGACATATTCTTATGTCTGTGCCATTCCAGTTAAGTGTGCATGTGTTCTATGAGTTCTCATTTGATTGCATAAGGAAAACCACCTTGATCAATAGAAAGTACATTGATCTGTAAGGGTGAGCTGCTTAAACAACCCTGAAGACATGGTAGGCCATTGTGCTGCCAAGTGGCAAGAAATTAAGATTGAAAAAGTTCAGTACATATGAGTTCGGATTTGTCACAAACCTTGTCTTATGATAATGGTTATGACAAATTCACATGGATAGGAACGCATACACCATAAAATCTAAATGACAAGGTTTCTCTCCACTTCATGAGAATGATTGTGAGGAAACGCTTTCACTAGGAAGATTTTAAGAGTTAGCAATTGTGATATTTGCATTCTCAAATTCGATTATGATTACGACATCCCTCTTCACAGTTCAAATTGTGAGAAATGGCAAATAGTTTGAACATTTAAGACTTATTGCTATAAGTTTTGAAATTGTTTAGACACGTATATGAGATTTCTAAAAGGTGTATGAGCTTAGATAAAAGCTTATCGAAGCGTCTCGTATCAGAAATATGAACTTTAGTCAATAAGTATTGATTTCTAGAAGTCCAACTGATTTCTGAATACATGTTAAAGTTAGTGGGATCATAAGTGTTATGCTAGTAAGGAGATAATTATCATGTTAGTGGGAGCATGATTATTATTTTAAGTGTTTCAAGCTAGAAATATTAATTATAGAAAACAAAAGTTTCAATTCGCAAAGTTGCAGGGGTTGTAAAGTTGTTTTGCTATAATTAAGGGGGAGAAATTTATACTTCATTTCAAATCTAAAAGCTTAGATCAAGAAATTTTAATCAAACTTAGTCATGGACATATATGAATGTTATGTTGAAAAGATTCAACATAAGGAAATTCTATATATGGCAATATTATAGCAAGAGACTGGTAAAGTATCATGTCTTTATGTAGGACACTATGTATCGTATCCCATACACTTCAGGTATAGGATCGATTGCATATGTTGTAATATTCGACCGTTCTGATTTTCCAAATGCCTAGGGCATTAAGAGGGAAAAAGGACCAGAACCGGATATGACTAAAATAATTCAACAACTGTCAAGGACGATCTAAGATTCACTAAGGATTGGTCACTTGTGGGCAGTTGGAAGTATAGTAATGAATGGACCATATCGACACTATTATGAATAGATAGGATTATATTAAGAATGATTTGTCATATGGCAAATATGGAAATGTTTCCATAATGGGAGTTGGATACTAAGAATCTATGTGTAGGTTAGAAACTTTTATGCAAGAAGGATGTTCAAAGGAATGTACTTTGAATGTGAGACTTCATATCTATGGAGTTGTCTTGTAACAATCTCCAATAGAGAATTTTGTAATATCATTGGCAAAGTCTTTGTGACTTTGATGTTATGACATTACAAAAGGATTATTGCATAAAATGTTAGAATCTAACACATTCTAATAGTTGCAAGAATTTAATATTTTGAGTGATAAGGATTGGGAATTGTGAAATGAGTATCATTGGGAATGTGTTCAATTGAACTATTTCACAAAGAAATGACCATAGGTAAACATAGTGTGCATGCTTGGAGCATGGGATAACTATTGTTTTTATTCAAGTACTAAGTTGATTATCCAAAACATTATACAATGAATAATGTGTAATCAATATGGTGATTGACTAAAAGGTGTTTGTATTTATACTCAAAAGCTTGAGGCCATATTGGATTCGATTATTCTTGTGTTTCACTTTGCATGTTTTGACTTCCCGAATAATAAGATTATTCAAACCATCCACAGTCGATCATACGTTGGAAGTAGGTATTGAGGCAAGACTGTCATGAATTGGCTTGTAGATTGTATAAAGCGTTTAGACATAGCAAAAGTTTGCTGCAACGTTCATGAGTGCTCATGAAATAAGATTTGAGTATTGGATTAAACCCACGCTCACGTGAATCACTTCATGGATTTTATCACGAGTGATTGTGAGACGATAATATATTATATTCTTGAAACGGAGAGATATGAGTTATTGTTTACGAGTCGGTTGCACATTGATAATATGTAAACGCATCAGTAACTTGATGTTATAAAACATATTGTTGTGTGTGATTTGATGAGTAAATAGTACAAGCATATGAGTCGAAGTTTATCCGTTCCTTTTACCCAAAGTGGGATAAAAGCGATATATGTGGGCCCCTCGATGATTTAGTGATGACACCCCTAAGCGCTTGGCCAAGCCTGGACTGATTTGATCTGTTCAATTAGTCAGTCGTCATAAATCGGAAATCGGGAAACAACATATGAACAGAGAGAATGATTATAATCCATGTCTCAGTTCATACGATATCCAGAATGGAGGAATATATGATCCCTTATCTAAAGGACGCGTTACTGATAAGATCAGAGTTCTACATCGGCTTTTGAAAGCTACGATTGCTGATCAGGTTCTGAAGTCGTACTTGCAATAATAGTTATTAGACTTATCCAAATGGGAGACTGTTGGATTAGATGTCTAAGCCCATAACTATTATTGGTATGTACTTGACCCGATTATAAGCATGCTCCTTTTGGGTTGCCTTCACTCATGCAACTTGATAGGATGACAAGAGGAGAGAGAGTATAATTTATTATGTGAATAATAAATTGGTACTCAAAGTGGTTTTATTAATATATTATTTGGAAATCATATTATTTAATCAGTATTGATCGGAAATTAATTTGGAATTAATTTGGTGGTCAAAAGAGACTGATTAAATAATTGGGGGACTGTTATGCAAATCATTGATAGTTGCATAAATGGGCTGATGGACTCCATAGAGTGGAGTGGACGAAATTTATGGGGAAACCCATAAGATTTCGTCCATGGGCTCTAAGGAAGGAGTTCATGGGCTGCTTGTTGCCTAAGTTAGGTATTAGGGTTTCCACCTGAAAACCCTAGCAGCCACAACTATATATATATATATATATATATATATATATATATATATATATATATATATATATATATATAGGTCCCCATATGAAGGGTTTTTTCGTCCAATGCTTCTAGGAAGTAACCCTAGCCAAAAATCCTTCTCTCCTAAGTCATCTTCTTGCATTGGGTGTTTGTGATTCCATTAGAGGTACAACACTTGGGGCACTAGGCTTTCAGAAATCAAGATCAAGAAGGATTAATCTTGTTATTGCCACATAACAAGAGAGGTAAAGTTTCTAACCCTAATCATATGTGATTTTTGAAATATGTATGCTAGTTATAGGGTTATTGCTTTGGTATTCAATGTTGTATGTTCAATTAGAGAAACCTAGATTCAAAGCAATTAGGGTTGCATGTACACCATAGGAATGATGTTATGCTCAAAACCCATCACATACATGTGGTACTGATTTTTCCGCAAGTTCCTGCACCATCCAAACATATTTGTAGAGAAGTGTAAGCAAAAACACTATGATAGAGTATCTACAATGCATAGTTTAATGGGAAAATAAACTCGGTTTTTTAAGTTCAAATTAAATGTTCAATTGATTTTTTTTGTAGAGTTCAATGCGTTAAACTTTTTATACACGTCTAGTTTTTTACCATAATAGAAAAACTTGAACTTACTTGCAAAATCAAAGTTTTCTCAAGTTTCTCTATAATCAATCCCATTGAGGGTCATTGTTTCCGATCATTCTGCAAGCAATCATATGCAATCTTTAAAACTATATTCTAGGAATCGGAGGCTATTTGTTTCTTCAAATCACGATCAATTATATCATTTAAATTTCCTTTTTCATAGCAGGTCCGGGCTAGTTGGGGTAAGAATCATTGTTTACTGTTTATGTTCATAAAGCACAAACTCCAATATAAAGTTTCAAACAGTACCACGCCAAATAAATAAACATCCGACTCTTTTATGAGGATACTTGTATTCATATATATAGGATCGCAATAACCTGGTGTGCCATCAACATTTGTAATTCGATAACTTTCATTTTCATTTGCACGACCTATCTTGGAAAGAGCCATATCTTAAATCATAGTTTTCTAGTTGTGATCTAATAGAATATTCACACTCTTTATATCCCTATTGATAACTCTATGATTTTCTGCAACATGGTTATGAAGATAATCCAAACCCCGTGCTGCTCCAAGGCATATATTGAGTCGTTGCTTCCATGTGAGTGGAAACGTGGTATTAGACATATAAAATATAATAAATTAAATATTCAAATTTAAAATTCTAATTAAACAATATTCCAAATTAATTAGAAGATTTAAATATTCAGATTTATCCAGTTAAAATAATATTTTAAAAATGATGTTTATCCCTAGATTTTCAAAATCAGTAGAAATCCAGGAAAACTTGAAAACCCAATAATTGTGTCACGCTAAGAAGATGGGCCCGTCACACCTGTGATTAACATGTTTCTTTCAATTTTTGTTTTTCACAAAGTTTTGTACAATAACTAAAACAACTAGTCTTTTATACCACTATTGGGGATTGTTGACATGAAGTACACATTACATAGGTAGCGGAAAAATCAAATTTGGTATACCTAAGTGTGCATGCAATCTAGGATCCATGTTTTACTATTATAGCATCCTACTTTGAAAACGACATAGAGTAAAGTTTACTAACCTGTTGATGACTTCCTTGTGATCACGTATGTGCCGACTTAGTTACAAGATGAAGGATGTGACATCCCCAATTTTACGGCCAAAAAAGACCGATTTGTTTATGTTTTATTTAAAATCAGACTATACTTTTGAAGAATAATATTGCGGAATTTGTTCCCAAAATACAATAAAGATACTATCAAAGCATTTCTAAAGAAATGTATTTTAATTATATTAAAAACGTTGGGATGTCATCGTCAATACAATACATAAGCATAAACGGAAATAGTAGATGCCTTACAAACATTTATTATTCTACTGACTTGTGTTCTTGTGCCACTACCTGTAATACAAAAAACTGAGTGGGTCAGTCTTGGGAGCCTGGTGAGCACATAGGGCTTTCAACCCACAATAATTAAATTCTTTATTTTCATCAAATCATTCAACCCGATTACCCGTTCCTGTTATTCCCACTCTCTGTCCCTAAAGCATCTAATTCAAGGGACCTGTCATAAGGATTATCTTCGGGATAAACAATAATGCTTAGGGGATTCCTTAGCAATATATGTCAATAAGGCAACCATAGAGGGGGGGGGGATGGAGTACACCTGGTGAACACTTAGTTCAAAAACACCTACATGCTGCGAGCCTACCAACGTTCCACTGTACTGTCTAGAATAGTCTGTGGTCGTCATCTATACTCGCTAGACGACTGGATCATCTTTAAAGTCAAGGCCTCTCATCATGTATTTCATCTTTCATCTCTCATCATCTATATCGTCTTTCATCTACCCATTTTTACTTAATGTATTTATAGGTATATAAAAAATATATATATACAGTTTAAATCAAGTAAAATATGTATAAATTGTTCATCTAACATAGATATCAGGAACACAGATAGTAGGCACATATATCATGTAATTATCTTAAATACTTCATATCTATGTGTAAGATGAAAGTAGCTATGCACTCACTTGTTAAAGTGAAGACTCAAAATTCGGACAACGTTTCGCTTCTAACAACTGTCTTTTCCTTTGACGTAACCTAGTATCATTATCACGAAGTCTTAGTCTAATATTTATTGCAACTAATTATTAGTCTAGATTAATCATTAATTCAAAGTCTACTGATCTACATTTGATAAGGGACAACCTGGTAAGATCATATCGGAGGTAGGGTACATTTGGCATACATAGTATATTGTTTGGAAAACTCACTTTAAACACCTCACTAAATCTAGCATTGTCATCATCCCCATAAGTAGATCAATCAATATAACGACTTGGAATCACTGATAATCTTGTTTATAGGTTCATAATAACGATAATGAATTTAAACATAAGTTACACTTAAAGCGAAATAGGTGTAGCTCAACTTACAGGGTTTCAAGCGAAAACTTATGTCACGACTAGTATTTTAAGGCTAGGAAATTCTGTCCATGTGTAATTAACTTTTGGTGTATCTTGTAACCCTAAGTATGATGTTATACAAATTATTCATTCAAAAACGACAATTCGAATCAAAACTCACTCGTGCAAGCTCTAAACCTAATTCCATACACTACATTCACTCAACTTTGGGCTTGTAATCCTAACTTCTCGGTTCAAACCTATTGTTGGACCAGGATTCACTTATTGGGCCTAATGGGCCAGTAACCCCTCAACTTGGTTCTTTTGGGCCAAGAATCCTCATTTGGGCCCAAATTGGACCCACATTCATTAAGCAATAGTATTTTGGGCCATAAGACTCTTCACGGGCCTTATTGGGCCGAAAACCACTTAACTTGTCTCCATGGGCCGAAAACCCATTTCTTTTACCACTTTGGGCCGTAAGCTCGATGTGGGCCCAATGGGCCGAAGAATTTCTTATTGGGATAAGGTATACTTGGTTGCTATTCAAATCCAAGTCCAATATCTAATCTCCTTCCCCCCTCTCCTAAATTCTCGGCCCATAATAAAAAAAAAAGAAACACAAAAGCAATGAGAGTTGACTTGGGTTGCCACCTCCTTATTGCATGGAGGATATCCATGCACTTACCCCCATACATCTAGAAATCTCATACTTCAAGGCAAGCTCCCTCTTCCCTCTTCATTCTTCAAGATCGGCCGAAACCCCCACCATCACCCTCATTCTTCACTTCAAACTCATTCAAAACTCTCTCATACCTTCCCCTCAAACTCAAAGAAATTCTCTCACTTTCCCTTCAAATTTTCGAGGATTGTATGTATGCATCAATGAAGTTCTCATAAGCTTTCACTAACTTGGTAAGTTTTGTTAAACTCTATTGTTTCCTTCCAATATTACATTAAAAATCCTCCTTCTTACACTTCATTTTCGTGTGTGGCTTCCTAGAACTAGCTTAGTTTCGAAAATCTCTCCAAAGAATCTAACTAAGGCCGAAAACTTCCATCTCTTCTCACTTCAAAACCGATCAAACTCAAGGTGAGCTTCATACCCGCTAGTTTTCGAGTTTTACTATCTTTTGGGGGAGAATACAAGCTATTTTTGTGGTTAATCTTAGTATTATGCATGTATGTGTGTATTTTTCATGTTATATGTTGTGATTATGCAATGAAGACATGTTAAACTTTCATAAAACTCGAAATACCTACCAAATCTCGGTGATGTTTGTAAACTAAATTACTTGAAGTAACTCTACATAATGTTGAAAAGATTTAACATGCAAAAGTTACTAGAAAAGCAAAGAAATAATGCAAAAGGGCCATTTATGACAATAAGGATAAACAAGATGGACTTTTGGAGTCATTTTCGGTTTAATGGGCTTAAATTGATGATTTTCGATTTTATCGGGCCTTATTTGTCAATATACAGTTTTATGGGCCCAAAAGTGCCATTTTTCATAAAAAAAAAGGCCTTAAATGAAAATATACGGTTAAGTTGGGCCTAAAGTGTAAATTTTCAATAAAAATGGGCTTTATTTGGAAACTCACGGTTTCATGGACCAAAAATGTCATTTTTAACAAAAATGGGCCTTTATTGTAAATTCTCGGCTTAACGGGCCAAAAATGTCATTTTTAACAAAAATGGGCCTTTATTGTAAATTCTTGGCTTAACGGGCCAAAAATGTCATTTTAACAAAAATGGGCCTCAAATACCCCTTTAAATGCTTAGTGGGCCTTATATACTCATTTCATGATTATTGGGTCTTACGTACTCATTACATGATTATTGGGCCTTACATACTCATTTCATGTTTATTGGACTTTACATACTCATTACATGTTTATTGAGCCTATTATACTCAATTACATGTTTATTGGGCCTCACAACATATTCTATATTAATCGGGCTGATAACAATAAATACTTGACATTTTGATAAAAACAAATGATATTTTTATCACCGATGATTTTTATTCAAAATACATACTTGAAACATTACTTAAAGCGTTAAACAACGAGACACACTATTCGCGTAGATTTAGTTAAGGCTCTTGTGAGACACACCTTCATTCGTACCTACCTAGTGTACATCATAAGTCCTGTAGTTATAACCAGAGTCTCCTAGAGGGAGAGCGAGAATTTGTGTATAGATCTATACGGGGTTGACACCCCCGCACCTGAGTTGTTCGCTACAGCTAGACGGTCCAGTCTAGGGTGACAAATGTCTTACCTAACGCGACGCCTGAAGAACGTCATGACAAGCATAACAGTCATATCAAGCATGCAATAGCGACTCACATAGATATTAACAAACACAATAAATTTACGGGATACACATACTATACTCTTGATACATTGTACGAACTATACATTTACCACATTACTCGGGTCTTAGGGTTAAGACCACACTTTTTCATTATACAGAAAATATAGGATTTTCTGGGAAAGTCTTTTTATACATTATCAGACAAGATCACACACGCTCTAATACAAGACTTGAAACAAAACTTACAAACTATTTTTACACAAAATATCGGATTTTCCGGTGTTTACAAACTACTACAAAACCTTTCACATAAACATACTTATGAACTCACCAACATTTTATATGTTGACGCTTTTCAAAATAACTTGTATTCTCAGGGACTCACTAATCAGGTCGGTCATCAAGGAAATGTGGACTTTTGTTGTAATTTGTTTTCATCATACATTTAATATTTTGGGGATGTAATTTGTGAACAAACACACTTATGTAAAACTATGATGGTTGTTATATTTTCATGTACGATGATGATGTTGTCTTTGATTCATTTATATACACTATGATGATATTACAAGATGAAGTCACCCACCCCCGGTCGTTCCCGCCGTTCTGTTCGCGAGGGTGACAGATTGGTATCAGAGCTAGGGGACGAGTCGATGTGTTCGACAGGGACGTCGAACCCTATAATGGGGGGGGGGGGTGAAGGTGGGTTACAACCTGATCCCACATCGACTGGGAATGAGAACTAAGCATTCCTTATAAGGGGTGTGTATACATTCCCTAACACAACACGTTTTAAATCTGCGAGGGCAACAGATCCCATAAGAACTCTACAGTTAAGCGTGCCCGGCGAGAGCAATTCGGGGATGGGTGACCCCCGTGGGAAGTTTTCGTGCCGGGAGCCCAAAGCGGACAATATTGTGATACGTGCCAGAGAGGGATGTTACAAATGGTATCAGAGAAATGTTTATAGTGAACTGACATATCTAATCATACAAGATATGCAACTATAAATACATTGGGACTAAAATACTCTGAACAAAAATACAATACAAACCTATGTGTGCATATTAGAGTATTGTCACAATAAGACACAATAAAAGTCTTCAGATGAGTTGAACATCGCGGTTAAACCCGTGCAGTTATGTAATCGTATTGGGGGTAAATATAGTTTGATCAACTATATTTATTCAAAATACGACCAAGATGTGCTTGGGAGTGATCATGGTGAGCAATGAATCTAGAAACTTACCAACCTCGTATCCAAGAAGTTTTAAGGAACCCAAACATAAACAATAAAAATACTATAGGAGTATTCTTACATGCTATCCATTTTCCTGCATTCATATAGTTCTGTGCAGACTCTATGGCCGGATTTCATCTTCCCGGAGATCCTTACTTCCCTAACCAGGGGAACGGAGGATGGCTGGATCCGGAACCAGAAGAGGAACCAGAGGAGGAACCCGAAGAAGGACCCGCAGAACCAGTGGTGGACTCAGATGAGGAGGAGTCTGATGGGGATGATGCAAATGACTCGGACGCGGAGTCCGAAGTCATCAATCCGCCATACGTAGCTAGAGTGTCGCCGCATAGGATGGGTACCAACGGCCCTACGCCCTAATGGGCACATGAGATCTGGAGATCGAGCAGACAGCAGGGAGTGTGTCCCCCATTCGACATGAACCGAGACTATTATGACCTTAGTCATGGCGGACCTGCGAATCGAGCCCTACCAGTGATGGTCAGGAGGACGCGAGATATAGGTGAGCAGGCACAGGCGACCGCCGGTAAGATGGTTGCGATGAGGGCTGCGGTGGAGCGCGCAGAGAGACTGACTCAGGTGGTGGTTAGGGACTACCAGGAGAGACATGCAGTGTTAGAGGTCCAGCTACGTGCCACCGAGCGTCATTTGGCTAGACTTCAGGGCGTATCCACCTCATCATCAACACCCGTTCGCCGCGGGTAGGATTTTCTCTCTTCATCGCCACTATCGATTGGACTTTCTTTTTAGTTACTATTATATGTAGGACTGACTCTATGATTAAGTGAGTACACTACTCATAGAGCAGTTATGCTAACGGATTATATTTTTTCTATGTACTGTACGCCTTTTAAAGGCGAATTTTCATGTATTATACTACGAAGTTTATCATTAATGAAATGGTTCTATGTTTTATTTGTGATGTTATCTGCTATGTGCTCTATTCCTAATATTTCTTGTTACTGTATAAATTCAACTATAAGTAAAATGGCATCACCGCAACCGTTAGACAATAAGGGATATCCAAGCTCGTTATGTACTCATGATCTTCCTGCTCCATGACAGCAGATGCACCGAAGGTACGTACGCAAAAACAACACGGCACCACCACCATCGCCGTCTCCACTGGAGGTAAACTCTGCTGCATTCCAGGCAGCAGTATCGGCTGCGGTCACCACAACATTGGCTCATATTCATAATGGAAACAATGGTGGTGGAAATGGACAAGGAACAAGAAGCTCCAACCATGGAATGAATCAAGGGTCTACAAAAGTCTGCACTTACAAAGACTTCTCTAATGCAAAAACCCGAACGTTCAATGGAACCGGTGGGGTGATAAATTTGAAGCGCTGGATCGAGAAGATCGAGTCGGTCTTTGAGATATGTGAATCCCCTGAGGAGAGTAAAGTGAAGTTCGCAGCCTGTATGTTTGTCGATCGAGCACTGTCATGGTGGAATGGCCATATTGAGGCCTTAACACTCCATATAGCAAAAGCCATGCCGTGGGAGGAACTCAAGGAGATGTTGTTGGCTGAATATTGTCCCCGTGGGGAAATACAGAAGCTGGAACATGAATTATGGAATCTTACAGTGAAAAACTTTGATATCGAAGCTTATATCGCTAGGTTCAGTGAACTAGCACTTCTGTGTCCGGGAATGATCACCTCAGAGGGAAAGAAGATTAAACGATTCATTTGGGGGTTAACTCTCCCAATTCAAGGGAATGTGATTGTAGCAAACCCTGAAACTTTTGATAGTGCAAAACGCCTAGCTTAGAAGCTCTATGACCATGGAAACAAGAAAGGTACCAAAACTATTGAGACTGAAGCCAAGAAGGAAGAAGGTAATAAGAAGAATTCGGGAAATAAAAGGAAAGGAGGACAACCTTCAGGATCTTCCAAGAAACCGCAAACAGTGGCAGTCCACGCTGCTACTGCTCAAACCACACCAGCCCCCGCCGCTCCAACCTCAACCACACTAACTCCTGCAAAGCCTTACGCCGGCACTCTACCCAAGTGTGGTAAATGTAACTATCATCACAATGATGAGTGCCGAGAAATGCAATGTACCAACTGCAACCGCAAGGGGCATACCGCCCGGTACTGCAGATTTTAACCCCAACCAAACAAACAGCCTAACAACAACAACGCCAGGGCCAGTTATACATGCTACGGATGTGGAGAAACTGGTCATTTTAGGCGAAATTGTTCAAAAACCAACAACCAAGGTGTAGGAGGATCAGGCAGGGTCCTGACATTGGGTCAAGGAGAGGCAGTTCAAGACCCGACGGTTGTTACTGGTACGTTTCCCCTCAACTACACTTACGCATGCATTTTATTTGATAGTGGGGCTGAGCGGAGTTTCGTGAGTCATAAATTCAAACACCTACTAAATCAACAACCCCAAAAGCTAAGCGAAGCCTTCATGGTGGAGATGGCTAATGGGAAAACTGAAACAACCAAAGACGTTTACGTAGGATGCATGTTAACATTAAACAGCCACTTATTTCAAATAAATTTGATGCCAGTTAATATTAGGAGTTTTGATGTGATAGTCGGCATGGACTGGTTAAGCCCCCACCATGCTGATATTATGTGCCACGAGAAGGTCGTTCGCCTTCACCTCCCCAACCACGAAACCCTAATAATCTACGGTGATAAACCTGGCGCCAATCTCCATCTTATCTCGTGCATCAAGGCACAAAAATGCATGCACAAGAAAAATTATGCCTTCCTCGCTCATGTTGTGGATAAAACGAAAGAGGAGATAAACATCAAAGATATCCCAGTGGCATGTGACTTTCCAGACGCATTTCCCGAAGACCTCCCGGGAATACCTCTAGAAAGACAGGTCGAATTTCGAATTGACCTAATACCTGGAGCCACATCAATTGCCAAATCACCCTACAGGTTCGCTCCCGCCGAAATACAGGAGTTATCCAGTCAACTAAGCGAACTTCTGGACAAAGGATTCATAAGGACAAGCTTCTCACCCTGGGGAGCTCCAGTCTTGTTTGTCAAAAAGAAGGACGGGACTTTCAGAATGTGTATCGATTATCGGGAATTAAACAATCTCACTATTAAGAATCGATACCCACTTCCTCGGATTGATGATCTATTCGACCAGCTTCAAGGAGCCAGTTACTTTTCAAAAATAGATCTAAGGTCTGGATATCATCAGCTGCGAGTCCGGGAAGAAGATATCCCCAAAACTGCCTTCCGAACTCGATATGGCCACTATGAATTCGTTGTTATGCCCTTCGGTCTAACGAATGCTCCCGAAGCATTTATGGACCTCATGAACCGAGTTTGACGCCCATTCCTAGAAAACTTTGTAATTGTTTTCATCAATGACATACTCGTCTATTCTCGAAACAAGGAAGAACACGGTCAACACTTACGACAGGTTCTGGAGACGTTGAGAGCAGAGAAGTTATATGAAAAATTCTCCAAATGCGAGTTCTTGATTCGCAGTGTGAATTTCTTAGGTCATGTAGTCAGTAAGGAAGGAATTCATGTAGATCCTTCCAAGATCAAAGCTATTGAAGGCTGGGCAATTCCGAAGACGCCGACGGAGATCAGACAATTCTTGGGACTTGCTGGCTACTATAGAAGGTTTATTCAGAACTTCTCCAAGATAGTCAATCCCCTCACCACTCTAACCCAAAAAGGCGTACCCTTCAACTGGACTGGCAAGCAAGAATTTGCTTTTCAAGCCCTGAAGCGAGCCCTCTGTAGTGCTCCGGTACTATCCTTGCCAGAGGGAACCGAAGACTTCGTAGTATATTGCGACGCTTCAAATCAAGGGTTAGGATGTGTTCTTATGCAGCGTGGAAAAGTGATAGCTTATGCGTCCAAACAATTAAAGACCCACGAAGTAAATTACACCACCCATGATCTCGAGCTGGGAGCTGTGGTCTTCGACCTGAAGATTTGGAGGCACTACCTCTACGGTACAAAGCGCACCATCTTCACGGACCACAAAAGCCTCCAACACATTCTAAATCAAAAGGAGCGAAACATGAGGCAACGAAGGTGGGTAGAACTGCTCAACGACTATGAATGCGAAATCAAGTACCATCCGAGCAAGGCTAATGTGGTGGCCGATGCCCTGAGCAGGAAGAAATACACGAGTCGACGAATGAAAAACCTAACATTGACCATCCAATCCCACTCATCCACGCAAATCAGGGATACTCAATTGGAGGCCCTGAAGCCAGAAAACGTTGCGACCGAAGCGTTACGTGGGATGGACAAAAATCTCGAAATCAAAGAGGATGGAGCTTATTACCTAATGAACCGAATCTGGATCCCAAAGTTTGGAGGGTTCAGAGACGTGGTCATGAATGAAGCGCACAAAACAAGATATCCAGTCCATCCGGTGCTGATAAAATATACTTGGATCTGAAGCAACAATATTGGTGGCCAAACATGAAAGCAGAAATTGCCACTTACGTGAGCAAGTGCCACACTTGCGCCAAGGTTAAGGTGGAATATCAGAAGCCCTCGGGATTGATGCAACAATCCGAAATTACCGAGTGGAAATGGGAAAGAATTACAATGGATTTTATAACCAAATTACCTAAGACAGCGGACGGATTGGATGCTATTTGGGTGATTGTCGATAGGTTAACCAAATCCGCTCATTTCCTGCCAATAAAGGAGACGTACAAAATGGAGAAGCTAACCCGAATCTACATCAGGGAGGTGGTGAGACTTCATGGAGTGCCGATATCTATTATCTCTGACCGAGATAGTAGATTCACCTCACGATTCTGGCAGTCACTCCAGAAAGCAATGGGGACCCAACTTGATTTGAGTACTGCCTACCACCCCCAGACCGACGGTCAAAGCGAGCGAACCATTCAAACACTGGAAGATATGCTCCGAGCTTGTGTGATAGATTTTGGCAAGGCATGGGATACTCACTTGCCACTAATCGAATTCTCATATAACAACAGCTACCACACAAGCATTAAAGTCGCTCCCTTCGAAGCCTTGTACGGTCGGAAATGTAGATCACCCCTCTGTTGGGCTGAGGTAGGAGACACCCAGTTGGAAAGGGGGCAGGTACCAAACATCACACTCACAGGGCCTGCGATCATTCGGGAAACAACGCAGAAAATAGTTCAAATCAGGGCACGACTCCAAGCATCTCGGGATAGACAGAAGAGCTACGCAGACAAAAGACGAAATCCACTGGAATTCCAAGTAGGGGATCGCGTGCTGCTAAAAGTCTCTCCCTGGAAGGGGATGGTACGTTTCGGGAAGCGGGGAAAACTAAATCCACGATACATCGGACCATTCGAGATTCTTGCCCGGATCAGTCCGGTGGCCTATAAGCTGCAGCTACCCATGGAGCTCAGCAACATACACCCCGTGTTCCACGTGTCAAATCTAAAAACGTGCCTATCAGATGAAACCCTCATTGTTCACTTGGATGAAATCGAGGTGAACGAGAATCTCTTGTTCATCGAGGAACCAGTTGAAATCATGGACAGGGAATTGAAGCGTACAACAAAGCCGCATTCCGATTGTGAAGGTTCGATGGAATGCTAAGCGCGGACCGGAATTCACATGGGAACGCGAAGATCAAATGATGCAAAAATACCCTCACCTTTTCTCTAGCTCTTAAGATCAACTTTTAAAGAATTTTAGGACGAAATTCCCTCTAACGGGGGGATGATGTCACAACTAGTATTTCAAGGCTAGGAAATTCTGTCCATGTGTAATTAACTTTTGGTGTATCTTGTAACCCTAAGTATGATGTTATACAAATTATTCATTCAAAAACGACAATTCGAATCAAAACTCACTCGTGCAAGCTCTAAACCTAATTCCATACACTACATTCACTCAACTTTGGGCTTGTAACCCTAACTTCTCGGTTCAAACCTATTGTTGGACCAGGATTCACTTATTGGGCCTAATGGGCAGTAACCCCTCAACTTGGTTCTTTTGGGTCAAGAATCCTCATTTGGGCCCTAATTGGACCCACATTCATTAAGCAATAGTATTTTGGGCCATAAGACTCTTCATGGGCCTTATTGGGCCGAAAACCACTTAACTTGTCTCCATGGGCCGAAAACCCATTTCTTTTACCACTTTGGGCCGTAAGCTCGATGTGGGCCCAATGGGCCGAAGAATTTCTTATTGGGCTAAGGTATACTCGGTTGCTATTCAAATCCAAGTCCAATATCTAATCTCCTTCCCCCCTCTCCTAAATTCTCGGCCCATAATAAAAAAAAAGAGAAACACAAAAGCAATGAGAGTTAACTTGGGTTGCCACCTCCTTATTGCATGGAGGATATCCATGCACTTACCCCCCATACATCTAGAAATCTCATACTTTAAGGCAAGCTCCCTCTTCCCTCTTCCTTCTTCAAGATCGGACGAAACCCCCACCATCAACCTCATTCTTCACTTCAAAGTCATTCAAAACTCTCTCATACCTTCCCCTCAAACTCAAAGAAATTCTCTCACTTTCCCTTCAAATTTTCGAGGATTGTATGTATGCATCAAGGAGGTTCTCATAAGCTTTCACTAACTTGGTAAGTTTTGTTAAACTCTATTGTTTCCTTCCAATATTACATTAAAAATCCTCCTTCTTACACTCCATTTTCGTGTGTGGCTTCCTAGAACTAGCTTAGTTTCGAAAATCTCTCCAAAGAATCTAACTAAGGCCGAAAACTTCCATCTCTTCTCACTTCAAAACCGATCAAACTCAAGGTGAGCTTCATACCCCCTAGTGCTATTTTTCATAAAAAGAGGGCCTTAAAGTGCCATTTTTCATAAAAATCTCTCCAAAGAATTTATTTAAAAATCCTCCTTCTTACACTCCATTTTGTCAATATACAGTTTCATGGGCCCAAAAGTGCCATTTTTCTTAAAAAGAGGGCCTTAAAATGAAAATTATAACGCCCCATTTATTTAAATAAATTAATAAATGTAATTCCCGGACTAATTTGTGAAGAATTTTGATAGTTGGGCGCTGTTTAGTAAATTACGGAGTTGATTTGAGAAGAATTTTACAAGCAGGGGTATGTTTGGTAATTATCAGGACTTCTTATGAAAGGGGATTATGGAATCAGGGGCAAAAGGATAAATATTGGGTTTAATTTGAAAAGATCCCATGGGGAGGGACCATGATTGTAATTATGGAAATGTTGTTAAATGATCGAGGTATATAGAGCCGATGGCTTCTTAGTCCAAACCCTAATCCTAACAAAAAACCCATCAGCCGTCACCCTCCCAAGG
This sequence comes from Lactuca virosa, assembly GCF_052849685.1. NCBI lineage: Eukaryota > Viridiplantae > Streptophyta > Magnoliopsida > Asterales > Asteraceae > Lactuca > Lactuca virosa. The sequence continues at coordinate 171,150,853 of NC_136427.1, read as the reverse complement.
ACACCTCCAGTCGCCACCTCTTTTCTTCATTGTTTCCGATCTGTCGAGTCGCCATCGAAGCGCCACCGCCACCGTGACTGCGGGACTCCGTAACCGTGAACCGCTGCTGCCGGAGACCGACGAACCGACCGTGTTCACTGTCGATATGGTTGCTGCTGCTGGAATGCGCATCCATTGTCGGACGCCATGACCTTCTCGCCGGAGAAATGAACTGGGGAGGAGCCCCTGCCGTTGGTCGAAGTCCGTCACCACCGTTCTTTTTCTTCTCTTTTCTGTTTGACGCCGCCGTCGATCCCTACGGTGGTTCTCTGCTATGTTTTGGGTGTCGCCGCCTAGTCAAGTTCGTGCCATCGGAAGTTGTGGGTAACCGGAGGACTGTGGAGCAAGCCATACCCATCGTGTGTGGGTCGTGAGCCACCGTTGAGGGAGGCTGCCGAACGCCAAGATCGTTGTTGTGCCGCTTTTGTTGCTGTTGGACTTTCGTACGCCGACGTGAGCCATCAGGTGGGTGGCTGGACCTTTCGAGCAAATCGGGATCGTGGGTTGTGTGTGTCTTGTCTAGCCGGAAAGTCGGGAATAGCCACCGCCACTGCCGTGAGGTGGTGGCTGCCGACGCGTGCCACCGCCGGCCACCACTAGGGCAGCTGTGTGTGTGTGTGTGTTAGTTAGTGTGTGTTATTTTGGATTTAAGCTTTGTAATTGTAATTAGTAAAGAATAATGAAAAGAACCATAACCACCACCGTAAGGTGGCCGCCGCCGCCGTGAGCCGCCAGTGACCACCACTACCCGAGGTGGAAGTGGGTGGTGTCTGACTAGCAAAACCCTAATGGGCCTAATGAAACCTTAATGGGCTTGAAGATTTAGTTTGGGCCTATTGGGCTATGGTTGGGTGGGGAAACCCTGATTAGGGTTTAGAAAACCCTAATTGTGAGTATTTGGGCCTTGGACTTATTTGGACCCACTTTTGGGCCAACGGGATTGGACTATGTATTAAGCCCAACTACTCCATATCATTATCTAGTAGAGTAAAGGACTTAATGGAATAAGTCCTTAATGGGTTAAGTGAGAAACCCTTAACCCTAATTGTCATTTTATGTGAAACCCTAATTTCACTTGGCTTTATGTTGGGCCTTTCTATTGGGCTTTGGTGTTTGAGCTAATAATGGGCCATCCTAGATCAATCAATGGATTGGAATATTTAGATGGGCTTTAGGGTAAGGCCCATATGAGGGTGTGGGCCTTACATACTCATTTCATGTTTATTGGACTTTACATACTCATTACATGTTTATTGGGCCTGTTATACTCAATTTCATGTTTATTGAGCCTCACGACACATTCTATATTAATCGGGCTGATAACAATAAATACTTGACATTTTGATAAAAACAAATGGTATTTTTATCACCGATGATTTGTATTCAAAATACATACTTGAAACATTACTTAAAGCATTAAACAACGAGACACACTATTCATATAGATTTAGTTAAGGCTCTTGTGAGACACACCTTCATTCGTACCTACCTAGTGTACATCATAAGTCCTGTAGTTATAACCAGAGGCTCCTTGAGGGAGAGCGAGAATTTGTGTATAGATCTATTCGGGGTTGACACCCCCGCACCTGAGCTGTTCGCTACAGCTAGACGGTCCAGTCTAGGGTGACAAATGTCTTACCTAACGCGACGCCAGAAGAACGTCATGACATGCATAACAATCATATCAAGCATGCAATAGCGACTCACATAGATATTAACAAACACAATAAATTTACGGGATACACATACTATACTCTTGGTACATTGTAAGAACTATACATTTACTACATTACTCGGGTCTTAGGGTTAAGACCACACTTTTTCATTATACAGAAAATATAGGATTTTCTGGGAAACTCTTTTTATACATTATCAGATAAGATCACACATGCTCTAATACAAGATTTGAAACAAAACTTACAAACCATTTTTACAGAAAATATCGGATTTTCTGGTGTATACAAACTACTACAAAACCTTTCATACAAACATACTTATGGACTCACCAACATTTTATATGTTGACGCTTTTCAAAATAACTTGTATTCTCAGGGACTCGCTAATCAGGTCAGTCGTCAAGGAAATGTGGACTTTTGTTGTAATTTGTTTTCATCATACATTTAATATTTTGGGGATGTAATTTGTGAACAAACACACTTATGTAAAACTATGATGGTTGTTATATTTCATGTACGATGATGATGTTGTCTTTGATTCATTTATATACACTATGATGATATTACAAGATGAAGTCACCCGCCCCCGGACGTTTCCGCCGTCTGGTTCGGGGGTGTGACAACTTAGAACTCCGTGGTCAAAACTTCATCGTTGAATCTTTCTTTTAAAAAGATTCTTGTAGCGCTTCAACGCTCACCTTACTATACTAAAACTATAGAAAGAGAAGTCGAATCAAGAGGGACCAAAATACTCGAGGATAAGAAGAGAAAGACTCTTGAATCAAGAGAACGGTGCTAGAAATATGAGAGCCTAGAGCCTCATATTTATAGTAATTGAATTTTCAAAAAACACCATTTATAGTTAATTAGACAACCTTATTGTTATTTAAACGACCAAACACCAATTTATAATACTATTTTAAATAGATTTAAGGATGTTTGTACTAAACTAATGTCGAAAGTATTCAATATTAGTCTTAGATAAATATGTATATATATGTATACATATATATGATTTATACTTTATTTTAATATGTAAATATGCTATTATATATTATAACTTGTTCATACGAACTCCATTTTTGATTATTTATATCAACGCGTAGCTATCGACAAGATCTACAACTCTCATTTAGAATCTGTCGGCTAGTTTTGACTTTATTTGTAAAGTTATATTTTAACACACTTAAATTGTTAAAGTTCGTTAAAATCCATACATTTGTCATCCGACGTCCGTTTTCGACTGTCTTTTTATCGTTGAACTCCTATTAACGAGATCTTCAATTCTCGTTTAGATTGTTTCGGCTAAAAATCGACCGATCTAATATTCGATTTCTTTGTTGTATACCACTATGTCGAATCTTAGAAAAATCATAACTTCCTCTAACGAAGTCAGATTTTGACGTTCTTTATATGCATGCTCTTAGTTTGATGACTATTACGACTTTCGTTTAGACCACTTAGGCTAAAAAGTAATTTATCAAAAATTAATTTTTACAATACGCAGAGTCGTGCCGGTTTAATCGCGAAACTTCAACGGGTTTTAACTTCATTGTTATAAGTCAGATTGGAGCGTTCCTTATATCTTCAGAATCCTTATCACGACTACTTCAACTTTCTTCAAATATATTAGGTCTAATTATTATTCTATTTTAGACGCTTATTTTATTCCTATTTTATTATATCGTTATAAGCATGTATATGGCACATACATCACATAATGCTCGGATAATTCTCTTTTATTACATCAAATAGGTTACAATTGTTGACTCTAACCATTACATCATCTTATTAATGCCTAGCGGGAAACGCGGACGTTACAAATGATCCAAAAGACAATTCCTCTAACGGAATCGACATGCAACACCAAAAGCAATAAGGAATTAAAACAATCTAGGGTTTATACGAAAATCACCAAAACCCTACGAGAGAGGGGGTGTGATTTTCATACAAAGAGAAGGGAGAGAGAGATGTGGACGATTTCTGTGAGAGATTGATTAACCTATAGGGTTTAACCCTAACAATCTATTTATAGGCAGGCAAAGAGTATTCTAGAAGGATACAAACTCTAAGGTTTTATCCTAATCCTTTCCTTATGTCAAAGGACATTGATTTGAGTGGACTCATTTCTCCCCCGCCGGACGCTGCATGTCCCTTTTCCATCATTGTCGCCGTCTAGAGTCGTTTGAAGGTTGTGTAGCTTCGAGTACACGCCCGGATGACGCCAAATGTTGTGATATGTCTTCGAGCTTAACGTCGTTTGTGGATTGCGTCGTTTGGTTAAGATTGAGAATCACATCAAAACAAGAGCTGGCGTTAGTCGTCGTTCGGGAGGGGGTCCTGGAACGAGACTCCGACGGTCTAGTCAGAAGTTGTATGAGGGAATTAGGGTTTTGTATTAGATAGAGAGGGAGCGATTCCTTCTTCTAGAGAAGAAGGGTCCTTTTATACCTGTCATCTGGGGAGCATGTCCCCGACATCACCTTCTGTCTTGTTTGGCCTGTTAGGACGTGGAGGCGTCCTATTGGTCGGTCGTGCACCACTGGTGGCTATCCGCTATTGGTACAGAGTTACTGAGAAGCGGCGCTCTGAGCGCTACACTTGTTGTTCTGGGGAGAAATTTGGTACTATTTTGGCTTTTTATGGGCCTTGGTGTTAGGACGCGGGGCCTAAGCGCGAGAGCACGAGGACGAGGGCTCGGGCCTAGCACTTATGCTGGGCAACGACCATTAGCTAGGTCGTTCTTTAGATAACCACTGCGTTATCTTTGACATATTCCTGGAAGGGTACGTTAACATGGACCAATCCAAACGTTGCGCGTTAAATTTATTTCATATTCTTATTTCAAGTCTTTGAATAATTTTGTTTTTAATAGTTTTCCACATAATAATGCAATGGCATCTAAGGGTCAAACGAAGTACATGACAATAACGTCGTTGAAGAGTATCTTGGATAAGTTTCATGATGGGTTGTCGAAGTTGTGGAAGGTAAAGTTTTTTTGAATCACAGACTTTTCCATCACTTTCCCAATCAAATTAACATTGATCGAAACACCAAATGGTGCTTTGATTTGGAATTGTTACTTGATCCTGATCCAAACCAGATTTCACTGTCATGCAATACAAGTTTGAATGATTTCTCAAACTCGTATTTCTACCCCCTTAAAAAAGAGACCACATTTCTTGCATCAAGCTTTACTTGGATTACTCGAGTTTTGACACAAGTCGTAATGTTGTCAAATCCTTGAATTTCTTTTTGTAGTTTTGATTGAAACAACTTTTAATTATTTGACGAAGCTCCAACCCCAAAATAAACAGTGTGATCTACAATATTCAGATATTCTTGTTTGCAAAGATGAATAAAGAAAAACTAATAAGAGATTGTCTTTTTGAGAGATAAGAAAATATTTTTGAATGATGTGATAAAACTAACAATCTAATACCTATTTAGCTGGCCAATAAGGGGCAAAAGGGTCATTTAGGAGAATAAAAAATAATGTCGATTATATTACCTTTTGCAAAAGAAAAATGTATCATCTCTTTCTTGTAAACTAGATTCAAAACCATATCCACAGACTATATCCTTGTAAACTAGAAGTGTTTCTAGATCCAATTCCACGGACTATATCTAGAAGCACTTCTGCAACTTTATCTCTCTCCATTTCCCTAACTTTTTTTACTTCTTTAAAAGGGGAATGAAGACCTTCCTTAGAAGTTGTCGCTCAATCGAAAGGATATAATACATACAAAACCTTAACTTCGCGGACTTTCCGAGCGATTTCCCTGTTCTAGTGCAAGACGCAAGTTTCGAATATTATACCAAAATGTTCATATTTTCGTATTTCAAAATTTCCAAATTATAATTTTTCTTATTTTCTAATTTTGAAGTACTTGTTTTTCTTAAGATATATTAATATTTAATTAATTTTAATATTTTATTAATAATCTATGGTCCCCGATTAATCCCTGATTAATCCCCGCCAAGACTGATTAATCCCTTAACACCAGTCGACCGTCGAGCTACCGTCGAACGATTTTTACAACCTTGGATTTCAAAAAACAATTCGGTGATGGATTCATATCAGATAGGGAGGGATGGATTGAGGTTTTAGAGTGGTGGACGGAAGAGTAGTTGTGGTGATGGACTCCGACAAGGGTGGGAGGGGCAGATTGAAGTAGCTTGGTCCTCTCATTCTCCGGCAACGTAACTGAGAGAGAATGAATGAAGCAGGCAGGGCAATTTTGTCTTTTTCATGTTTAGTAGGACCAAAGACGCAACAAAAATAAATACTAGGGACCGTCTGAATTAAAAGAACATAGACTAATCGTGCAGGTTCCCCAAACCACAGGGACCTTTCTTGTAATTTACCCTATAATCAATGTCTAAATAATAAAATGTATATATAATTGTATACATTCATAGCACACATCTAATACACACCGAAATACCCATAGAATTAGTAAAAATAGCATTTTTAAAGTACGAGAAAGATAAAATTTTCATCACCAAATGTATATTGCTATATATTGCTATGTTGAACATCTCCGCTAGTCTTCTCACAACTAACCCTTCCTTTGCCATTAATACGCAATAACTTCTCACCTGTATCACATTATGTACGTTAGATTTGTTTTTTTAGAACAGGAAGTATATAGGTTAGATAACATATATGTGTGATCAACAAGTTTCTATAGACAATTTCCAAAGTCCGCAATCTTATCGATCAAAGGGTTTCTTGATGCTATTAAATGCATAAGCAACACACCCATAAGCTTCAAATTATCATATGACAAACTCTTTCGTCAAAGATAGAATTTGTTTCGGCGACTAGACTTGGTGACCAGTGATTATAAGTCAAGAACAATAACAAAGAAGTACGAACGGAAACATTAATGACCTTCTAATCGATATCCTTGATCTCGCAGGACTGTATCCATGCTTGTCTTAAGCCGGTGTCTGAACTCCCGAAGTTTCTTAATCTCCTTCTTCAAGTCGGCCTCAAACTTCTCCTTCTCATTGGCAATGTCGGTATCGTTAATCTAATTTAATGACGAGATTTCAACATGCATGAACCCTTGATCAGCGTTCAGATTACAAAACACTGACAACGTCAATAATTTAAAGAAAATACAAATTAAAATTTACGCGTACCATGTTCCCTATGCTGTCGAAAACATCAACACCTTCTTGAGCTATCTTTAAAACTCGGTCCATCTCACCTTGAACGTTTCTACTGGCTCCCATTGATGAATTATTTATTGAATGTGGAGAAGTAATTGATTATGAAACCTGAGCATCCAACATCCAAGCCTTCGCCGGCAAAAATAAATATATACGAGGAGAGACGTAATTATCTTTTGCAATTCTAGGGTTCGCTTATATATCTTTTTTTTAGAAGGGCTAGGGTTCGCTTATATATAATACTATAAAATAATAATAGGTTTATTCCACGTATTAAACTATTAATGCATCATGGGCCGGGTCTAAGTCTCATGTTGGGCTGGGTCTAAGTCTGTAGATCAAATCGTAAAGCAAATTGGGCTTTTTGTTCAGCAATCGAAGAGGGAGCCGATGAGGCTTAATGAACTTTTCACAAATGTCAATGCATATGCCAATTTAATAAAATTCATTTTTTTGTATAGATGCCATATGAGGAAATCCATTTTTCTTAAATGGGTAGCAAAGAATTTCGCTGACTATGTAAAATTCTCACACTTATATGAAAATATTTCCAATTTCTCCCCTTAAATACTAAAATAATTTCCGTCGGGCACATATGATTTTTTGCATATGGTAGAGATTTTCTCATATTTCATATATGAAAATGATTATTTTGGTCAATATACTACTTTTTTTTTATTAAATCTTGAAACTGGTAATTGTGATTATTGTGATTTGTTTTTTTCCCTTTAAATAATAGGAAATAAAATACTCTAATCCTAACCCTACACACCCTTCCTCCCCTTTCTTAATCCCATCGTCACTCTCATTATGGTTACTATCTAACCCCCTTACTTTCACAGAGAATACAAAGTCGATGCAGATCAAGGATGGGTTGTGGGAATTATCATCGCCCCCACCAGGCGGTACCACAATTATGTGAGAAGAACACGTTGGGGAAGCCAATGAGCCTACCCTTTCTATTGTCTCTCTATTCTCTTAACCGTTCACCATTGGTCACATTTTGCCCCCTTTTATGATTTATATATACCACACAACCACTTAAAAAACCACACATTCTCTTCAATTTCGTTACAACTCTTTCCAATATAATTCCATCATGTATATTCCATTCCAATATTTTATATTCCATTTCAAATGGATTCTAGTCGTGGCAAATAAAAAAACGGGTTCAAGGCAAAAACTAAACCGTCTAAACTAAAGCATAAGCAGTTCACAAGATTTTCTATTTTCCATTCCCGATACCAAATCCCAAATTATCCCCGATTCACACCATATCAACACAAATATAGTCAACTCCCATTGTTTGGGAAACCAATTTTGATGATCGCATGATCATTTTTGTTTTAACATGTTCCCATAAATGGGAAAATTAACCAAAAAAAACAAATTCTTTTTTGGAGCGAGTTCTAGAAAACCAAAAACTTCAAACAACAATGGGGGCTTCAGATCGTTCTAGGCATCAGGTAAACACCAAATGGAAAGATTTGCCGGTGACATTTAACAATTTTAATTACATTTACAACAAAAAGTTGAATAACCATGCAAGCGGAAGATCAGAGCTCGATATTTCAAAGTCGACACAAAGTGAACATCACAGACTCTTTAAAACGAATGAATTTTCCACGTAGGCAACATGAAATATTTTAAAATTACACACGAAATGGTTAGATGTTGAAGTTATGGGTGAGAATCCCACTACTCCATCCAAAATGACCAAAACATCTGAATCTAACATGTACACAACCTCTTCGGATGCATAATTTATATTAGAATTCAACATAGAGGCTGATGAGATTCCTGCTGAAACATCGGAACGACGACAAAAATAGGAAGAATATAATATCCATATCTCCATAGCCTACCGAAATAACAAATTTGTTTTTGTAAATAAAAATATCACCATTGCGTATCATGGAAATTAATGAGCAAAAGAAAGTGGAAATCTTAAAGGAGGAGTTACAACTGGTTAAAGAAAAGTGAATGAAAAAGATTTGCGGTTTTTTGTTTAGCTGCATGACCATTTGACTGGAGGGATGATGAATGTGATGCTCGCTTGCAAGTAACAATTATGAACGATTTAGGGTTGGAAGTCATTTAATTTCATTTTAGGTTTTTTTAATTCTCATTTTTGGAATTTAATTATTGTTTTATGATTTTAATTAACGTTTGTAGTAGTGTATCGTTTTTTAATGACAATTTATTTTTAATTTTAGTTTTACTTATTAAATTTTAAATTAGTGAATGTTTATTTTTTAAAATAAGTATTAATTACTTGTGTATGATGGGAGGGAAAGAAGGGATGGATTTCCACGTGTTGTGGTTGAGACAGATGAAAGCGGAGGAGATAGAAAAGATGATGTGACACCTACGTGACATATGTGTTAGGATACGTGACATACGGGTTAGGAGGGATGGATTGAGATATAAGTATATTTATATATACATTCTGTGCAATATCTTGGTGTTTTGAGTTATGTTTGGTCTAAAGTGAGATATATGATACTTATTTAGCTTGAAATTCACTTTTATCGTTAAAAGACATAGTTGGGAAAAAAGGAGTTTGAAAATGACTAAATTTAAAGAAGCAAATATCATGGCTAATCATCGCCAACACGACACGTTCTATGGAAAATACACGACACATTGGACCCGAAGAACTTAAAGTCATACGTGAATTCTTGACATAGGCGACACATCAATTTTCTTAACTCGACAAGTTTACAACGGTTCTGAAATGTATTAATAGAGCTTTATTTTTGACCTAATGAATAACACATTAGAGAGCGGTTGTTTTTAGAGACTTGGAGTGAACAAAAACCATTCTTAGGTGATTGATGTGAATTATGACAATTTGATTTGCCATGCGAAATTAAAGAACACAAAGAACACGGTGATTTGGGTGCTAAAAGATGTATTCGATCATAGGAATGAGTACAAAAAAGATCTAGATCTATTCTACATAAATATCCCACTCACTAGTCATAATGAACTACATCTCTCAAGCAGATCTTTACAAGTGATATGAACCAACCTTATGTAGAGGTGTTTAGATCTCTCTCTCTCTCTCTCTCTCTCTCTATATATATATATATATATATATATATATATATATATATATATATATATATATATATATATATATATATATATATATATAACGGCGTGAAATTTTCAAACAAAATTTTCATTTTTAAAACACATTAAATTCTCATTTCACCATCTCAAAACACAAGTATTCAAATTCATATCACAATGTAATACACAATCCCAGAATCATAAAAACATCTCCCGCCAGTGTGTACAATCATGCCGGTGCCTTGCCGCGATCCTCGGAACTACCTGAAACACATAACACACAACACGGTAAGCATAAAGCTTAGTGAGTTTCCCAAAATACCACACACAAAACATCAGCCACTCGAGGCTATAACTCAATAAGACCCTCCGGTCAATGTGTCTCAGTGGGACCCTCCGGTCCCACAACTCAGATGGACCCTCTGGTCCCTCAACTCAGCAGCTCAATATAATACACAGTAAACATATCACATAACAAATAGCAGGATATCTCAATACACAGCTCAATCACATAAGACCCTCTGGTCAGACATAAAATTACCACTCAAGGTAAGTATAGTGAGAAGACTCACCTCGTAAGCTAGCAAAAGAAAGCCTCGAACTAGGAATCTCGAACTCTACCCACCAGTCTAGCCTCCGCCTAACACATAATAATTATCCCTAATCAATTTTGGTTCTCAAGAACTAGACTAACACTTTTACACTCACAGAAGGGTGAAAAGACCATTTTACCCCTCCATAGGCTTAATAGTCCACACTTTTGACCAAACCCTAAAAGTCAACAAAAGTCAACGGCAGGGAGTACGCTGCGCGTACTCGATCTCTACGCTGCGCGTACTCGGCTGCCATGCAAGTATCAGGAATGCTCGACCCCTACGTCGCGCGTACTGGGATGACGCCCAGCGTACGCCCCAGTTTCAGTCTTCTCACATTTTTGGTCTTAACCAGTTAAGACATAGGCTCATATATCAGATCTTGACTCTCTAATGTCTCTTAATCCATAAAGTCATTGACTTTAAGCCTTTGTATGGCTGATTAGGCACCATCCTCCAAAATATACACTCTTTTGTCTCAAGGATCTCATAACTCATGCATGGAGTGATTTCACCAATCAAGATTGGATTTTTATGACATAACACTACTCATACACTCAAAAAGGGTTGGTCCTAGTCTCTAGAGTTCAAGATCTCATCAAGACTCCACCTTTTTGGGACAAAACCCTAAAATGCTCAAATAACATGCTCATAACAAAGGAAAGGCAAAGTCTGAATCTTTATACCTCAATAAGAAGCTTCCCACTCAGATTTGCTCGGATCGAGAAGCTTGGACTCCAACTCCTCCTTCTTCAAGACCTTCTATTCTCTTCAAAACCACACAAACATTCTCAAGGCTCAAACACACACACACAAGCTCTAGAACAGAGGTTAGGGCACTCTTAGGGTTTTCTCTCTGGGAATGGTGGCTAGAAATGAGGCCATCATATCCCTTATATAGGGGACTCACCCCAAATTAGGGTTGCACTCTAGGCCTAGTACGCCCAGCGTACTAGGTGGTCTCCGCGTCACATGCATGCTGACGAGTACGCTATGCGTACACCTCAGGTACCCCCCGCGTACTCGTTTTTCACTCTTTTATAATAAGGACCAAAAATGACAATAACTCAATACATCAAGGTTCTCGAAGTATACCTGGACTCGGGATGTTACAATTCTCCCCCACTAGAATCAAACTTCGCCCTCGAAGTCATGCTCCTCAAACAGCTCCGGATGCCGCTCCCGCATCTCGGACTCCGACTCCCAAGTCATCTCGGACCCTTTCTGATGTTGCCACTGAACCTGAACCAGGGGCACCTCTTTGTTCCTCAAAACTTTCACCTTTCGATCCATAATCGCGATCGGTCTTTCGATATAATTCAAGCTTGCATCCACCTGAATGTCCTCTAATGGCACTACTGCCGTCTCATCGGCCACACACTTCCTCAACTGAGACATGTGGAAGGTGTTATGGATCTGGCTCAACTCCGCAGGTAGCTCCAAACGGTATGCTACCTTACCCACTATAGAGGTCACTCTGAAAGGACCGTTGTATCGGGCCCCCAGCTTGCCCCTCTTTCTGAACCGTATTACCCCTTTCCACGGGGATACCCTCAGGAGAACGAAATCTCCATCCTGAAACTCGAGTTCGTATCGTCGCCTGTCCGCGTAACTCTTTTGGCGACTTTGAGCCGTCAGTAATCTCTGTCTGACCTGCTGAATCTGCTCAGTCGTCTTGAGCACTATCTCAATGCCACCCATCACTCGCTGTCCTACCTCTCCCCAACAGATGGGGGTCCGAAACCTCCTCCCATAAAGGAGCTCAAAAGGAGGCATGCCGATACTGGAATGGTGGCTATTGTTATAAGAAAACTCAGCCAGGGGTAGGTATGTGTCCTAACTTCCACCGAAGTCCATAACACATGCTCAAAGCATGTCCTCGAGCGTCTGAATCGTCCGCTCACTCTGTCCGTCTATCTGTGGGTGGTAGGCTGTGCTAAAATGCAATCGCGTACCCAACTCCTCATGGAACTTCTTCCAGAATCTGGAAGTAAATCGCACATCCCGATCTGACACTATAAGTATCGGCACCCCATGCCAAGCTACCACCTCTCTCACATATATCTCTGCCAGCTTCTCTGCAGAAGAGCTCTCACTAATAGCAAGTAAGTGAGCGCTCTGCGTCAACCGGTCCACAATCACACAAATCGCGTCAACACCCCGCGCGGTCCTTGGCAACTTGGTGATAAAATCCATAGAAATTTGTTCCCACTTCCATTGGGGAACCTCCAGTGGCTACAACATGCCATGAGGACGCTGGTGTTCGGCCTTAACCTGGCGACAGGTCAAGCACCTCTCGACTACCCACGCAACGTCCCTCTTCATACAGGGCCACCAATAATCTCTCTTCAGGTCCAAATACATCTTAGTGGCCCCAGGATGGATCGAGAATCTCGATCTATGCGCCTCCTCCATCAGTGTACGTCGAGCTCCGCCCGTATAGGGAACCCAAATCCTCCCCTGAAAGGTCATAAGTCCTCGGCTGTCCATCGCAAACTCGGACATCTGCCCAATCACCCGCTCCCTCTTGTAGTTCTCCGGTCTCACGGCCTCCTCCTGGGCCTCTCGAATGATATCTAAGACTGGAGTCATCACTGTCATCCTCATACACACGTCTCGGATCGGGGTAATCTCTGCTCTACGGCTCAGGGCGTCGGCTACCACATTAGCCTTGCCCGGATGATACAGAATCTCGCAGTCGAAATCTTTCACCACATCCAACCATCTCCTCTGTCTCATGTTAAGGTTGGGCTGATCCATAAGATACTTCAAACTCTTGTGGTCCGTGTATATGGTACACCGAACCTCGTACAGATAGTGACGCCAGATCTTGAGGGCAAACACCACTGCCCCCAGCTCCAGATCGTGGGTTGGATATCTCGTCTCATGAGGCTTCAACTGCCTCGATGCGTACGCTATCACGTGCCCTCTCTGCATAGTACCGTACCCATGCCCATAATAGATGCATCGTAATAAACCACAAAATCCTCCATTCCCTCCGGAAGGGCCAACACGGGAGCCTCGCACAATCTCTGGCGAAGGGTCTCAAATGAGGTCTGCTGCTCGGGACCCCAAGTAAACGCAACGCCCTTCCGGGTCAAATTGGTGAGAGGGACGACAATCTTGGAGAAATCTCTGATAAATCTCCGATAGTATCTGGCCAGTCCCAGAAAACTCCTGATCTCGGTAGGGGATCTCGGCACCTCCCATCTCATAACTGCCTCAATCTTGGCCGGATCGACCAAAATACCATTCTGGTTAACGAGGTGTCCCAGGAACTGGACCTCTCGTAACCAGAAATCACACTTGGAGAACTTGGCATAAAGCCTCTCTGATCTCAGTATACCCAGACTCTCTCTCAGATGCTCCTCATGCTGCCCTCTGGACCTCGAATACACCAAAATATCGTCGATGAACACAATCACCGAACGATCCAACATGGGCCTACACACCCGGTTCACAAGGTCCATGAACGCTGCCGGTGCGTTGGTGAGCCCGAAAGGCATCACCACAAACTCATAGTGCCCATAACATGTCCTGAAGGCCGTCTTCTGGACATCCTCCTCGCGGAATCTCATCTGATGATACCCAGACCTCAGATCGATCTTGGAAAACCAAGATGCCCCCTGCAACTGATCAAACAAATCGTCGGTCCTCGGAAGTGGGTAACGGTTCTTGACCGTCAACTTGTTCAACTCCCGGTAATCTATGCACATCCGGTGTGAACCATCCTTTTTCTTGACAAAAAGGATCGGGGCTCCCCACGGCGAGCTACTCGGCCTGATAAACCCCTTCCCCAACAGCTCCTGCAGCTGTGAGGATAACTCCTGCATCTCTGGAGGCGCAAGGCGATAAGGTGCCTTGGTAATAGGTGCCGCCCCCGGCACCAAATCGATTCGAAACTCTACCTGCCTCTCGGGAGGCACTCCCGGCAACTCCTTGGGAAAAAAATATGGGAACTCGCGCACTATCGGAACCTTGGAGATAGAACTCGATCTCTCTGCAGTAGCCCGCGTATCCCTCACATACGCCAAAAATCCCATACAACCCTGCTGTAGAATCTGTCTCGCTCTTGCGGCTGAACAAAATGCCGACCCTGATCGGGTACCCTCGCCATATACTGTAAGCACTCCCCCACTAGGGTTTCGTACGGTCACCAGCTGACGCTCACAGTCGATTATAGCTCCAAATCGACTTAACCAGTCTATGCCCACGATGACACAGACGTCCCTCATCGCAATCGGTACCAGATCAATCGGAAACTCAACTCCGAAAATCTCGAGCACACATCCACGAATCACCTCAGTCGCAAATACCGCATGCTCATCGGCTATGGAGATTCTCAGAGGTCGACTCAACGCCTCTCGTCGGATACTGATATGACGACTAAATGCTAATGATACAAAGGATCGACTCGCACCCGAGTCAAATAACACCAAGGCAGGCACATAACTCACAAGAAAAGTACCAGCCACAACATCATGTGATGCGCGGACCTCCTCTGCTGTCAACTGAAAGGCTCTCCCACGAACCCTCGGTGTCTCGGCCTTTGCTGGCCGAATCTCAGTAGCACGTACAAATGTATGTGCAGATCCCTGAGCTGATCCCTGCACGAGCTGAGGACACTCGACCTTCCGGTGGCCGGTCTGGTTGCAATGAAAGCAAACCGAGAATCCCTTGGGGGCAATCCTTCGCCATATGCCTCTCCTTGCCGCATTTGTAGAAAATCCCTGAATGGCAAGAACCCTGACTCTTGCCGCACTTGCCACAAGTGCGGCCCTTCTGCCCCTCAACTCTGGAATCAACGGGCTTGGCCTGCTTCGTCGCCGGCTGCGACTGCACTGGTCTCCAGTCCCTCCCCCGGGACTCCTCCTCCTCCTCCTCCCTGGTCTGCAACTCAAGCTCAATCTCCCTCCTCCTGGCATTGGCCTGGAGCTCGGCCAATGTCTTATACGACGAGTTCGCCACGAACTCTCGTAAGGCCCTCCTCAGTATGCTCAGGTATCGGCTCATACGTTCCTGCTCAGTGGACATGTGTTCAGGGTAAAACATCGCCCTCTCATGGAACATCCTCGAAATCTCAGTCACTGATTCTGTCTTCTGCTTGAGAGACAAAAACTTCTGTGCCAAACGTTTCCTCTCCACCGGGGGAACATACTCATCTCGGAACATCTGAATAAACCTCTCCCATGTCACTACAACATGATCTGCAGGGGTAAAACCAACTGTCACAAACTTCCACCGGTCCTTCGCTCCCAAGCGAAGCTGGTTCAGTGCAAACCGAACTCTCAAGTGGTTGGGGGAATGAACACGTATAAAAACACCCCTCGATATCAGAGATCCACCTCATCGCAGCAATCAGATCCTGTGTCCCATGGAACTCTGGTGGCTTCGTGTTACTGAACTCCCGGAATAACAACGAGTCACCTCCCTGTGGCCTAGCAGCAGCGACAGCTGCAGTGGCGGCAACAGCAGCAGCCTCAGTGAGGGCAGCGTATCGCTCATCAAATGTATCGATCAGGGTGGTCTTGATAGATCCAAACATCTCTGGAATCTATGCTCGGATAGCTGCAACCACCTCCTCGTGAATCATCCTCCGAATCTCATCGTCACTGGTACCACTCGTATCACTACCTCCCGGGTTGTGGCGCGTACCCACCATGATGTCTCTGAAATACAACAAAAAATAATCAAAGACTCACTCGAGTATACTCACACTCGATTACTCGCCCCTACTTGTTCCTTAGCATCCTAAGGATTCTTACTTGGACCGCTCACTAATCTGGTGTTTCCAGTAGTACGGGCCCAATACTACCTTCCACACCGTGTCAGTGTTCACCCCAAGTCCTCCTCCTCGGATCCCAATTACAAGTACTCTATGCCTCACCAGCTACTCTCACAGTAGTCCTCTCATTGGCTCGCTCCTGCTAGATACTCGTACTCAAAACAAATCACTGATGGCATAAATCCCTAGGCTAAGGCATCACAAATCAGGCCACCCTAGTCCTAATATATGAATTACCTAGCCTATTCTCTAGCAAGCATTATATCTCATAAAATATCTCGTAACACAAAATGAGGATATTTTAGGAAATCACCGCACGGGCTCTGGCTGATTGTACACACTGCTCCGACTCGTCTTCTCTTAAACTCTTTCTCATTTTTAGAAAAATTTATCTCTTTGAAAATCTTTCTCAAATCCTCAGTTTGAGTCCAAACACACCCAAGGGTGCATCTGAATCGCTCAAACCAAGGCTCTGATATCAACTTGTAACGACGTGAAATTTTCAAACAAAATTTTCATTTTTAAAACACATTAAATTCTCATTTCACCATCTCAAAACACAAGTATTCAAATTCATATCACAATGTAATACACAATCCCAGAATCATAAAAACATCTCCCGCCAGTGTGTACAATCATGCCGGTGCCTTGCCGCGATCCTCAGAACTACCTGAAACACATAACACATAACACGGTAAGCATAAAGCTTAGTGAGTTACCCAAAATACCACACACAACACATCATCCACTCGAGGCTATAACTCAATAAGACCCTCCGGTCAATGTGTCTCAGTGGGACCCTCCGGTCCCACAACTCAGATGGACCCTCTGGTCCCTCAACTCAGCAGCTCAATATAATAATACATAGTAAACATATCACATAACAAATAGCAGGATATCTCAATACACAGCTCAATCACATAAGACCCTCTGGTCACACATAAAATTACCACTCAAGGTAAGTATAGTGAGAAGACTCACCTCGTAAGCTAGCAAAAGAAAGCCTCGAACTCAGAATCTCGAACTCTACCCACCAGTCTAGCCTCCGCCTAGCACATAATAATCATCCCTAATGTAACACCCATAAAATTTGAGCCAAATTAAAACATTTTAATCATTCAAAAACCATTACGTTCATACAACTCGTTTTCAAAATAGTTTAAACATCAGAGTATCCCCCAGAACCATATCATATAAATCATAAAACATGAGGAGCGGTACGATCATGCCTTCGCCTTGCCACGATCTCCTGAAGTACCTGAAACAATACACTGAAACTGTAAGCCCGAAAGCTTAGTGAGTTACCCCCAAAATACCAACCACACATATCACACTCATAACATATCATAAATAGAACAACCATGCACATCGGGTCTACTGTGTGACTGGTCCGCCCGCACCGGACCTTCAGTCCACCTGGTCCACCCTCCGAGTCTAGCCATGTACGTCGAGTCTACAGTGTGATTGGTCCGCCCGCACCGGGCCTTCAATCCACCTGGTCCACTCTCTGAGTCTACAGTATGACTGGTCTGCCCGCACCGGGCCTTCAGTCGGCCTGGTCTACTCCCCGAGCCTCGGCACGTCTGGTCCGCCCTCTTGGGGCCTTCAGCCTATCCGGACCGCTCGCTGGGCCTTCGGAATATCCGGTCCGCCCTGGGTATGTTGGCCTTCAGCACAAAGCAGGACCCGCCTCAACCCAACCCCCGTCAAACAACCATGTGCACATAAAACAATCAATCACATAACAATCCTCAACCAGACAAACAGTCTAACAGATCACATAGCATATCAACATCCTAACCAGGATTCCGACCTAACCGGTCACTAGCATAACATTACCCTATATCCCGGGTACCGACCTTAACCAGGTCACTAACATAACACCATCCTAAATACCAGGATGCAGATCTAGCAAAACAATAACATAACAAACAATACCCGGATTTCCATCTGATAAAGGGCCGGCCTTGGTGCCGTAGACCCTGTCGATATAGAGAGGATAACTCACCTCGCAATTGCCGACTGAAAGGATAAGATCAGCTGCTCCGATCACCGACACGAACTCCACCACCGAACACTACCAAAGAGCCAATTCCATAAATACCAAAATCACCAAAATACCCTTGGAAGTCAAACTGGTCAACTCTTGGTCAAAGTCAAAGTCCTCAGTCAAAGTCAACCTCCCTGACTGACTCTACTCGCCGAGTCGACCCGTCGAGTCCCTATACTCAGAAATTCCCATAACCCGAGTCTACTCGCCGAGTCACCCCAAGACTCGTCGAGTCCAACGATCTCCGAGTCCCATCCTGTCCAACTCACTGAGTCACCCCTCGACTCACTGATCTGCGTCTTAACCAAAAGGGGTTAGGGGTTCTGCGACCAGACTCGCCGAGTCCAAGAACAGACTCGCCGAGTCCACGACAATCTTCAATAGACTCGCCGAGTTGTTCTTCCAACTCGTCGAGTCCAAGCTCATCGTCATAAGACTCGCCGAGTCACCCATGCGACTCGCCGAGTTACTACGTGACTCAAAGTCTGATCTCTAGCCCGACTCGCCGAGTCATCTCCCAGACTCGTCGAGTCCATACGTGCATTCCCAAAATCTCGAGACACATAGCTGCTCCTTTGCTCCAAACAATAGACCGGGGTCTCTAGAGTCCATTAGCAACATAAAGTTGCTACCTTTACATGCTTCTTGCCCCATAATACCAAAAACCAAGCTAGAAAGGGACTTAACTCTTGGGGAAAGGCTTTTGCATAGCAACCAAAAGGGCTTTCTGCATCTTTGATCCAAATAGAGCTCAGATCCGGAGTTTCAACTCCAGATCTAACTTATACACCAAGATCTCATCATATCATCTCCAAACAAGCCCTAAAACTTCCATGAAAATGGATCTAGAAAGGGGAAAGCCAAGGATAACGATTCATTACGTCCAACACGACCTCCTGCTGAAGAGTAATCTGAATCTCCACAAATCTCCTTGATCCAAGCTTCTTGATCTTCAAGATCTCTTCACAAAACACTTAACAATGCTCCAATTTGCTTCCAATGGCTCTCACTCACGATTCTAGGGTTTCTGGGTCTCAAAGGGGGCTAAGGGAGCTGAGGGGAGGACATTAAGTCCTTTAAATAGGGTGCAACCCCGAAGATTAGGGTTTTTCCTTAACCAGCACTGACTCGTCGAGTCCAGCCGCCGACTCGCCGAGTCAGGCCGCTTAACCCCGTGTCACGCACCCGCTTCGACTCGGCGAGTCAAGAGACCTACTCGCCGAGTCCCTTCCTTTATTTTCACTTAGCACCCTTCAACTTCTTGCTTCCGAACTTGGGATGTTACACCTAATCAATTTTGGTTCTCAAGAACTAGACTAACACTTTTACACTCACCGAAGGGTGAAAAGACCATTTTACCCCTCCATAGTCTTAATAGTCCACACTTTTGACCAAACCCTAAAAGTCAAGAAAAGTCAACGACAGGGAGTATGCTGCGCGTACTCGATCTCTACGCTGCGCATACTCGGCTGCCATGCAGGCATCGGGGATGCTCGACCCCTACGCCGCACGTACTAGGATTACGCCCAGCGTACGCCCCAGTTTCACCCTTCTCACAATTTTGGTCTTAACCAGTTATGACATTGGCTCATATCTCAGATCTGGACTCTCTAATGTCTCTTAATCCATAAAGTCATTATAACTTTAAGCCTTTGCATGGCTGATTAGGCACCATCCTCCAAAATATACACTCTTTTGTCTCAAGGATCTCATAACTCATGCATGGAGTGATTTCACCAACCAAGATTGGATTTTTATGACATAACACTACTCATACACTCAAAAGGGGTTGGTCATAGTCTCTGGAGTTCAAGATCTCATCAAGAGTCCACCTTTTTGGGACAAAACCCTAAAATGCTCAAATAACATGCTCATAACAAAGGAAAGGCAAAGTCTGAAGCTTTATACCTCAATAAGAAGCTTCCCCCTCAGATTTGCTCGGATCTAGAAGCTTGGACTCCAACTCCTCCTTCTTCAAGACCTTCTCTTCTCTTCAAAACCACACAAACATTCTCAAGGCTCAAACACACACACACACACACACACACACAAGCTCTAGAACAGAGGTTAGGGCACTCTTAGGGTTTTCTCTCTGGGAATGGTAGCCAGAAATGAGGCCATCATATCCCTTATATAGGGGACTCACCCCAAATTAGGGTTGCACTCTGGGCCTAGTACGCCCAGCGTACTAGGTGGTCTCCGCGTCACATGCACGCTGACGAGTACGCTAAGCGTACACCTTAGGTACGCCCCGCGTACTCGTTTTTCACTCTTTTATAATAAGGACCAAAAATGGCAATAGCTCAATAGATCAAGGTTCTCGAATTATACCTGGACACGAGATGTTACAATATATATATATATATATATATATATATATATATATATATATATATATATATATCATGTTACAAGGCTATTCTACCACATGTAAGTGAGTCTACAAGAGTCAAACCACAACAAAGTTATACATGGATAACTTTGCATCCCAACATTATCCTCCTCAAAGTTAGGAATATATGACCAGCTTCAAATCTTCCAAAATCAAACAAATTCACGAACCGAGCCTCAAAAGTGACACATGTAGAAGAAATGAACTTCAAATCTTCACAGAATTTTCAATCTGGGTTCTAGAGTGTGAGACCATACAAACTGAGCATCAAAGGGTAATTAGGAGTATCCAAATCTCCAAAAAAATTACCCAAAATTTGAGCGTAAAAGCACACCCCAAAAATCTTCAATAAATCCAAACCCATCATGAACCGAGAAAACCCAAATCACTTCTGAATCTCTAATCGAATCATTTCATAAACTTCAAATGCTCGAGGTCACTTATGTTTTCAAGTACTCGTAATATGAAAAATTCAACTTTCGAATTTCCATATCTAAATCCCCCCCCCCCTTTTTATGATCAAAAAATGATTATAAAACGAAAAAGGAATGAGAAAGAGCTCGAAATCGGAAATTTTCTATCCAAATCTCCCCCTTAACATATGGCATAAACATTTTGTTTAAATTTGGAAAATCCAAAAAATCCTCAATTTTCGAATTCGTTCATGGACCTCCTTTGACAAAATTTCACAAATTTGGGTAGAAACTGTCAATTTCGAAATTTTGCAGTGACCCGATGCGCCCAAATTAGCCTAAGATGCAAAACTCTACCCCAATTGTGAAACTGGGCATAAAGTGTCAATTCGCATTAACTGCAGGGGCCAGTTTCGAAAATAATCCCATTTCTCAGAATTTTCAGCCCAATGTCGAAGTTGGGTAAATTCTGCCATTTCGCAGAAACTCCAGGATTAGAAATGAAACTTCTTCATTCTTTATTAGTTTTGTCACCATTTCGAAGTTGGACCATTTCTGTCATTTCGTTAAAAGATCAGGGACAAAAATCGAAACTTGTTTGTTTTTCTTCTTCGCAATTCGTTATACATGTAACGAAGCATGAATCACAATCGGTCAATAAAGAATCACATACTTTGCTTTTTGTCTCAAGAATTCGTTAACGAAGCGTGCATACTTGACAACGAGGCGCGAATCCACTATCTTTGTTTTTAGGTAACCAAATTCGACCATTCAACGACCATCACCCATCTATCCTCTTCGTCCTTAGCTTTTCATTCATCAACCCAAATCAATTTAAATAACCAAGCCTTCGTTAACAGCCACTTTTAACACAACCACTCAATATCGACATTCAGTAAAAGACCTCGACTTTGATTCTAAATCTTCGAAATTGATCTTAAGAATATCGACATCAAAATCAATATCCAAGTCGATATCCATGGCTTCACATATCAATACCCATGTCAAACCCAAAACATCCAAGAATTCAATTCGACTCCAACACATACATATACATCGAAACACAAGTTCATCTCCAATACCCTTCAATTCCAGTTCACATGTCGAAATTATCAATCACATATCGACATCCAAAACATGATTTCGAAATCAATGATCAACCCATACACATCGAAACCTAATTCAATCGTCCCTGTAGATACAAAATCATTCAAACAAAGTTTGACTTCAAGAAGTCAACTCCAAATTTTCATTCTCAGATGACGAAATCGAACTCCAAGTATGATATCCAAAATCAGTCAATACTCATTCGATACCAAGATCCAAATTTCAAGCGGATATGCGAACTCAATCCAAATCTTCTCAACACAAATCAACCTTTGATTTGAACACAAAATATATCAGTAGAACTCGCAAGACGTAAATCGAAATACTCCAACACCCTACACATCAAAATCGATTCCTTTTAACTCCAATACTTCATCAGTCGAATTCGAATTCAGTCCAAGCAAACAAGTTCGTTTTCATAGCATTCGATCCAAAGACTACATTTGCTTTTGACTTGGACTCAAATAATACAATACAGAATGTGAAATCATGATACTTGAATCGAACAAACAATCAACATCAGTCGAATTTAATATCTGTTGAGCTCGATTTTGACCTCAATAGGTTCGATTTCCAAAACCATTTCCCAATTCAATCAATCATCACAATCGATTTCTTAAGCGAACTCAAATCGAAATCGTGATCCATCTGATTTCGATTCCAATCAATATTTTTCGATTTCAATTCTTCAAAAACTCGTTCGACTATAGAAAAATAAATGAATTCAACTCATACGCAATATAAAATACCAGTCAAAATCGATTATGAGATACTGATAGAATTAGAAGAGATGTGTGTACTCAAAAGGATGAACAGTAATGAGATTTGGTTTTGGGCTCAAGTTTTTGGATCAATGAAAGTTCAACAATTAGGCTTGAATGAACAGTATTGAATCAAATATTTGTTATGAGTGGGCTTGGATTAAACATGAACATAACATGATTAATTTTGGTTTTGGTTTTGGGCTAATTCTTGATTCAAACAAACAATCACAAATTAAGAATCGAATCAAACAAAAGAATAGGATTGGATTGATGCTTGATTAATGAAAAAATGATTGGATCATAACAAATGGGTTTTTCAAAAAAAATTTGATGAAATGAGTGAAAATTATCAAAAATTCAAGAACGCAAGCACAAATCAAAAAGATTTAGAGAGATCATCGAGAGACTCACCATAAACGTTCCAATTGTGTTGAATGTAGCCAAATCGAGAACCGTTTCTTCAAAAAATCGCTTTGATCTTCGACAAGTTTACAACAGTTCTGAAAAGTATTAATAGAGCTTTATTTTTGACCTAATGGGTAACACATTAGAGATCAATTGTTTTTAGAGACTTGGAGTGAACAAAAACCATTCTTAGGTGATTGATGTGAATTATGAGCATTTGATTTGGCATGTAGAATTAAAGAACACAAAGAACACGGTGATTTGAGTGCTAAAAGATGTATTCGATCATAGGAATGAGTACAAAAAGGGATCTAAATCTAGTCTACATAAATATCTCACTCATTAGTCACAATGAATTACATCTCTCAAGCACACCTTTACAAGTGGTATGAACCCACCTTATATAGAGGTGTTTACATCTCTCTCTCTCTCTATCTATCTATCTCTCATCTCACAAGGCTACTCTACCACATGTAAGTGGGTCTACAAGAGTCAAACCACAACAAAGTCATACATGGATAACTTTGCATCCCAACAATGATTTCACGGCTAGAGATGTGATTTGGAGCAAGGATCTAAAGGATCATGAGTTGAATCATTTGGTTTGCTTAATCCATTATTTTTTTTGCATACTTTTTGTAATCACTTTGTATTATTTGTTTATGATTATGAGCTAAAAACCCTTTGCTTTCGCTTAGAGTAGATAAGCCCTTAAGTTTTGGTTTGATTTCTATGATTTAGATATTTTGAGTTATTTGATTTATCAGGTCTGTTTGATTAAAGATCCATATACGTTAAATGACAGGTGCATTTTATTTACTTCTTTTAATAGTTTAATGTAGCATATTTTATTTTATTATTAGTTAATAATCATGCATATATACATTTTTTTATTTTTACCTATTTCGGGAAAATTTCCAGTTTTTGTGGTTAGTTGCAGATTTTTAGAAAAAACTGGAGCAAAACATGGAGATTCGGAAGACAAACAAAGCTTGTGCGAAGATGATCGAGGATTGCAAAAATAATTGGACTTGAAAATTAGAGCAAATTGCGCTTGGTTATTATTTCAGAAGAAGTTATTTGGGCTAGTTTTGGTGGGTATATGGACCAAAATTCGGGTCTAATCAAAGTTGGACAAGAAAGACAAAGATAAAAGAAAGATCTTGGTGAAAATAGACTTTCAATGCAAGTTAAAGCTGTCAAACTTCTTGTTTGCAATCCGTACTTGTTTTACACAGCCTGCATAAGTCATCAGAGACATATTTGTCTTTTTAAATTTGGCAGCTATATGAGGAAGTTTGGTGAGATTCTTTTCCATATCTTTTGGATCAGATTTGTGGGCTTTCTCCTGACGATTTTGGAGATTGAAGAATTTATAGTACATCATTATTCATCTCTTTTCATTCTGGAATTAATGTTGGGTATTTACAAACTTTTTTTCTTTTGCTTAAACTTTTCCATGTTAGGCTAAGTTAATATTTGGTTGATGTTGGTTTAACCCATGGATAACTAGGTATTTTGAAGATTGTTTATGAACTTGTGGTTGAAGTTTATGGAAGTATTTTTTTAGTTAAACATCTTTTTATGTTTATATATCTTTAGTCATGAGTTTAGGTGAATGAATGTTTAATTAGTTGGATAATTTCTTGGTTAAGTAAAAGATCTTCAAATTAACAAGCAACAAATAGTTTATGTGTTTGTTTCCATTTCACTTAAATCATGAAAATATTTCTTCCATAATGGTAATTAAAGGATATTGATTTCCTTTTAGATTTGGTGTTCTTAAATTTTAATGCTAGTTGATTTTCATAAATAATATGGTTCATTGATTTATGACTTTATCTAAGAAAATGTGTTATGAGCTTCTGTAGCCATTATACTGATTAAGAAGAGCCTATGTTACTTAAGCTTTTTAGTCACTATAGTCAAGTTAAATTAAATCATAAGTATTGCAACATAGCATCTAATGATAAAATAACTAGATATCCATGTTGTGAAGGCTAATGCCAACTATCTCTCTCTCTCTCTCTCTCATTGATTTGAACCAAACTTTTTTCTTGTTTAAGTTCAATTTTCAAAGTTTTAGTATAATTTAGTTTCTTTAAAACAACCAAAAGATTTAAACACCCATTTTTATGTTTATTGTGGGTTTACAAGTATTCATGTAAAGATATTTTTATAGAATCACAAAGTGAACCAATCCTTGTGGATTTGATCTTTTTATAGGTCATTTGCATTAATTTTTGTTATCTCTTTTTTTAATCATCCCCTAACATCTTTAATTGAAAGACTTAAGACACCTTTTATGAAGATGTTTTTTGGAATAACAAAAATAGAACCGCTCATAGGGTCTTTCAGTTGTCACATTTTCTTTTTTTATATATATACATGGGGAGAGAGTGTAAGGTATTCATGCAAATGAATTGGATTATGTAAAGTATGACATGATTCAAATTAATTGTCTTATGGAAGGTATGACATGATTAGAGAGACAACGCGTTGTGGGTAGAATTTTCAACTTATTATTTCAATATCTTTAACTTGTACTAACATCCCAAGCAAGCCCAAGATCTTGGATTTAATCAATATCTTGGTATGTCATCATGTTTCTTGTAAAATCTTATGCAGGAACTTAAAACTAGACTAGAAAGGAATATACCAAGTCAAACTACATGTGGTTAATGCCTCATGAACGTTGAAGACTCTCGTAAAATCTGGGTCAATCAAAGGTCATGGAAGATCCCAAAAATGTCAGAATTATAGTTATTAGTGTTATGTATATAACGATTAGTTGATCAATTCACACACAAACAATTCCACTGCTACTTATTCTTTCATTCTCTTGACACTTGAGCACATTTACACCATTTCTAAGATCAGCTAGAACCTATAATCTAATTTCGATTCAATATAAGTTCTAAGACATGTTATTTCATCACCTCCCGAGGTTTTATGTCATAGATCCAAAAGGATTAAGAGCTTTCCTCGTAATTCACTTTGTTCTTGCATTTGCTTTCATTTACTTGATGTGGTTTAATCCATAACAACATATTCTATTGTTCACTTAATTGTTAATCTGTTTTCATTGTCAAAACAACTAAGATATCTTCTGGTATCTTGGTATGTTTTAGAGCATCTTGAACTTTGTTACATAAATTCTCTTACTAAATCACTTTGACACTATTTTTGTCCCAAACGTAATCGTTTATATCTAAAAATACTACACTTTAACTTAATATTCGACATATTTCGAGTACTATTGTTTTCCACCCCGGATCTTGGGCACAACCAAAATATTTGACATATTTCAAGATCTTAAGCACTCTAATTTTTAACGTCTTTTTTCAAACATCACACCATACTTAATAATTTGGTTACGAAATTAGTTTGTTCATTTTTGACCAAAACAATTTAGCGCCATCTGTGGGACTAGTGATGTTATTATATTTTTCTCTTTAAAGTTACTCAAAAATCTTTTATAGATTTTCAATCACTTATACATTTTTGCACAAAAAATGTATTTTTTTTTTACCAAAATCCACTTTTAGCACTATTAAATCCATCTTTTCTAGTCAAAGACTACCCCCACCCCGTGCTGTTAAGTCATAAATAAGGTATTTTGAGATCCCTAAAAGGGCTGATCCAACATCCTTGTCAGTCTAGTACTCAGGAAGTGCAACTCAAGAAATACTTGTTATGATCTCGAACAACGAGATTATATCCATGCTGACTAGAATGGACCGACACATCATTGAGCAAATAAAAACCAATAAGATGATGTTTTAAAGGATGGATACACCAGACTCAAACCTCAGAAGACTTATGGAAACTATGCCAACTCCATCTTCGATTTTACAACCCGTGATCCTGAATTTCGAGACTGGTGCACATTCAGAACACCAAGTCTAAGACGTCATATCAAGATAGGCTCCAATCTTCACAGATGGAGCGACTCATAGTACAAGAGTCCCTGTTTCCCAAGGATTTGGAGGGATATTCAACATCCCATCTAATATCCAATATCCTGGGATATGTTTGATCATGGCAAAGAATTCATGCAACTAAGAGATGTGATCTCAACTGTACCAGGTGTCATCCAACCAATACCAGAAGTCTCGCCTTCCAGGCACATGATCTCAATATTTTCACCTCCAATATGCGATATAGAACTTCTGAAAAGGATCCTTTGCTCCAGACCTCAGAAGGTTCAGAGCGCACCTGACCTCTGGTCAGCTGGGCAAGAGCAGGTGAAAAAGCATCCCTCAACATCAGATAACCACCTCATGGCTATGATCGGGTCCTAAACTCCATCAAAATTCGGGGCTTCGTATTGTCGAAGTCTCGATACTAAAAAACACGCCCAACACCAATCCCAGCAGCCGCGACGGCTGTGGTGCCTGCAGCAGCAGCAGTCTCAGACAGAGCAACATACCTGTCATCAAAGAACTCCATCATTGCGGTCTTGATAGACCCAAATAGCTCCGATATCTGACCCCAGACAATCAATACAACCTCCTCATGGATAATATCTCGGATATGGTCCTCTGACACTGCTGGCCCACCCTGGCTGCCAGCTCCCGATCCAGACCCGGATCCTACCTCAAATCGTTTCGTCGTCACCATACTGAAAATATAGCAAGGAGATATCAGATAACACACATATCAACAGGAGAACCAACTCCCAAAAAATCCCTAGGGGTTGTGACTTCCTTTTATGCAAAACCATACTGAAAATATACCACTGGACCCTATAGACAGTCGAATATTTGATCCACTGGCCAAACGAAACATTCTTAGGCTATAGAATCTTAGTTATGCATAACCATGCATACACTAAGGTGGTGTTTTTTTTTATAAAAAGCCTCTTCAAAACACTTATTGATGCGCGATACAGCACACACGCAACACTTTTTGTCCCGCAGCAGTTTGTTTTTCGAAAGTCTT
This sequence comes from Lactuca virosa, assembly GCF_052849685.1. Classification (NCBI taxonomy): domain Eukaryota; kingdom Viridiplantae; phylum Streptophyta; class Magnoliopsida; order Asterales; family Asteraceae; genus Lactuca; species Lactuca virosa. Next base: position 171,122,426 of record NC_136427.1, on the reverse strand, counting down.
CAGAGCTGAAAACCTCTGCCCGTGTGTTGTTTGGGGAAGCACTTGTTTTACCTCTTCCCACCTCTTCAAACCTAAACCTAAAAAGAAAACGGATCCTCCCACTCCAAAAAAAACGCCGCATCGACCATCTTCTACTCATCGACCATCGATTCTTCCGATCGTCGTCCCCTCCAAGTTCATAGCCCCACTTGCCGTCTCCCCACCTCGCCGTCACCACCTGATCACCGGTGCAAGTTCTTTCCGTCGCACATCTTCTTCCTTCTTCGTCCGACAGTCGACGTCATCATCAGGTATGTAATTTTTTTTTTCTGTTTTCCTTGCTGAAAATTGATTCTTCCTAAAAATTGGCAATTGAATATACCAAATCCTTGTTTTCCTTGTTGATGATTATGTTGTTTAATCCTAAATTGGTGCTGATTTCGTTTTTTCTTCATATATGTTGCTAAATCGTTGATGTTGTTCTATGTTTTCTCTTGTTTTTTTTCTTTGTTGAAGATTATGTTGTTGAATCATAAATTGTTGCTGATTTTGTTTTGTTGTTGCATACATGTTGCTAAATTGTTGTTGTTGCTGTATGTTTTTTATTTTTCAACTATAATAGTGATAATTTTTTTGCTGAAAGGTCACAAATATATGATGAAATATCATAAATTCTTGCTTAAATGTGCTGAAATGTCATTATTTTTTTTTGCTGAAATGTGCCAAATTGTTGCTTAAATGTGATAGATTATTGTTGAAATTCATCAATTTAGGTTCTTGTTGTTGTTGAAATTCATCAATTAATCAATAGAAGTTGTGTTGTTAATTTTTTTTTATAAGGTTATATTTGCTAAAGTATGTATTCAATATGTTTTTTTTGTTATTAGTAATGGGAGATAAACATACATGGACCAATGAGCAAATAAAATGCTTATTGCACACTTGTATTGAAGAAGTACAAACTGTGGGTAGAAAAGGTTTGAGTTTGCACAAACATTCATGGAACCAGTTAGGAACAACCATTAAGGAAAAGTATGGTGTAAATTTGACTCAAAGACAATTGAAAAACGCCTATGACAACCTTAAAGCCAAATACACAGGATGGTTATACTTGAAAAACAAAACTGGCAACCTTTACAATCCTCAAACAAACACTTTTAACTTAACAAATGAGGAGTGGGAGGACTTTAAAAAGGTATATATACACACACACACACACACACATATATATATATATATATATATATATATATATATATATATATATATATATATTTATATGTATTTTGTTTATATAGTTGCCATTTATTCTTATACTACTTTTGTTACATTGATTGGGTTTAGGGACATCCGAAAGTCGCTTCTTTGAAAACCATCCCATTGTTGTTTCCAAAGCTTTGTGAAGAACTCTTTTATGGAAATAGTGCCTCTAGTAATCTCAGCTATGCCACATCCCAAACACCATCGGGACATGGATCATCTTCTTTCCATATCACATCACTACAGCTTATGGACACTCCTTCTATTAACATAGACGAGGATGATTACTTTTCCAATCATACTAGTGAGCCTTTCACTTAGCCACCACCTTCTGCTGCTTCACCTTCTGCAGATTCACCTTCTGCTGCTTCACCTTCTGGTAACCCCAACAAAAGGGCTAAACCCTCAACTCCTAGACCTCGAGCTCCTAGTGCCTCACCTGATCCACCTTTAGTGCCTCACCTAAAGCTTCTATTACTGCTAATAATTTAGCACTGGAGATGCAAAAAGCTCTACGACATTTGACTCAAGGGCCAACAATTCCCCAATGTTTAGAGAAACTAGAGTTGCTCAAGTTAGGCCCAACAGACCCTCTACGATTTGCTGCTTATAATAGTTTTGGAGGGACCATGAATATAAAAGAGATGTGCGTAAATTTTCCCATTGATCCACGAATATTAAGAGGATGGATCAAGATGACAACTACAAGTTTAGGAGTATTGAAGGATGAAAAGATTGACCGTTAAGTTTACATATTTGAATTGTTTAGGTTTTAATTGCATGTGTTGGAACTATGTGGTTATGTTTTTTGGTTATCTGGTACTTGAATGTTATTTGTAGTATTTGGTATATGAATTTTATGTTATTTTGGTACTTGAATCTTATGTTATGTTATTTGGTACTTGAGTTTTGTTTTATGTTATTTGGTACATGAATCTTATGTTATGTTATTTGGTAGTTGGGTTTTATTTTATGTTATTTGGTACTTGAGTTTTATTTTATGTTATTTGGTACATAAGTTTTATGTTTTGTTATTTGGTACTTGTGTTGATTAATAGGTTCCTAATGGATCATGACAAAAAGATACTTCTCATAATTCTAATGTACTTGTACGTCCGCTACTTTTGGAAGAGGGGTATGAAACAAGTGCGGGACAACGATTCGGAAATGAAGGGACATGAATTTACGTTAGAGTTACTTCACCGTAATCCTCTACAATGTGTTGAAGTACTACGCATGTCTCGTGAATCATTTGTCCGACTATCTGCGCCTTTTAGAGTAAATTACGCATTAAAGGATAGCAAACATGTATCGGTTGAGGAAAAGATGGCTATGTTTTTTATGATGATTGGTCATAACCAACGATACGTGATTATCAAGCGAAGATTTCAACACTCAAAGCAAACCATTCATAAATTTTTTCATGAAGTGTTGGATAAAATGTTGCTTTTCGCACATGACATTATAGTACCAACTTCTTTTAATCCGAATCCAAACATTTCAGGACATAATAGGAGGCTACGACGGGTGTTCAAAGGAGCAGTTGATGCACTTAATGGCACTTTGATACATGTTGTTGTCCCTGCAAACAAAAGAGATTTATATAGAAGTAGGGGAAAAGGAGATTGTTACCAAAACGTATTGGCAATATGTGACTTCAACATGATGTTCACGTTTGTTGTGGCCGGTTGGGAAGGGATAGCACATGATTCTAGAATTTTATCAGAAGCATTAGCAAATCCACATGCACCATTCCCGTTTCCACCTTCAAGTAAATTTATGGTTATTTAAATAGTTTTATCTTAGTTTGAAAAATGAATGATTTTTTTTTTGTTTTTTTACAGATAAATATTATCTTTGTGATGTCGCCTATGCAAACATTCGAGGTTTTATGGCACCGTATCGTAATGTGAGGTATTGGCTTGAAGATTTCCGTTGAAGACGTGCATTAACGAATAAAGAAAATTTTAACCATGCACACGCAAAACTTCAGAATGTCATTGACCGTGCTTTTGGTGTCTTGAAAGCACGATTCCCTATATTGAAGAGGATGACACCATTCTCGTTGGTTACACAACGAAACATTACCCTTGCATGTTTCGCGCTTCATAATTTTATAAGAAGAGAGGGAGTACGTGATGAGTATTTTGCACGATATGATGAACCAAATGTCTCGGTTCGGAATAACAATGTAGTCGTTGATAATGATGAAGATGAGATTCCAACACATGGTACTGCAACGGACCGTGAATATATGACCCAATTACGGGATGAATTTTGCCGAGCAATAGATGCAAAATATGGAATGAGAATTATTAAAGTTTGGTTGTATGAATTTTATTTAAAATTTTTATTATAATACTAATTTGGTTGTATGAATTTTATTTCAATGTTTTAAGACTACAATTATTAAATTTTCGGTATTAAAAAACTATTTTCGGTTTATTAAATCACTTTATTTTAAATTTTTTAATATCTGCAGCAGCCTACAGATTTAAAAAAAAAACAAACACGCTTCTTATTACAGTCTACAATCGTTTGGTCCACCTCTTCTGCTGCAGAGGTGGTCCGCAGACTTTAGTCACTTTAGCTTCGAAAAAACAAACAACACCTAATCAACTACAGTAATGATGTCAATTCCATTAGAGAAGAACCCTAGGCTATCATGCATCATATAATCAGACAATTTTTATCATGAAAAATCCTGAAGATCCCTAGCCCATCACTAGCATGCTATTCTAACATATTACAATATCAATTAACAATGTGGTATTTTGGGGTCTACTTACTGGTTTCGAGTGATCGTACACTTCGCATCCTCCTTACTTATTTTAAAAACCATTTTATAAATATAATTTTAAAGATCTTTTCCTTAGTTTGAGACTGGATTCACACGAGTGTTCCTCCAATTCACTCAAACCAAGGCTCTGATACCAACTTGTAACATGCATAAACTTCACAAAAATTTAAACTTTTTAAAACAATTCCACAAAACACCATGGTTTACAAAATAGTTTTCAAACATGTTTATTATCAGATTTTTCCCAAAGATCATAAAAGAAAACATAAGGAGGTGCACGATTACGCCTTTGCCTTCCCGTGATCATCTGAGGCACCTGAAACATAACCTAAAACTGTAAGCTCAAAGTTTAGCGAGTTTCCCCCAAAATACCAACCCAATACAAAACCAGACGAATAATCATAAACAACATGCATAAAGAGCCTTCAGTCTGACTGGAATGCCCAACCTTCCTGCAGTCTATCTGGTACGCTCATAGAACCTACGTCATGACTGGTACGCCACACTGGGACTTCAACCTATCTGGAACGTTCTTCGGGCCTTCGACTTGACTGGTACGCCCCACTGGCCTTCAGTCTATATCGGGCGCCCTGGATCTGTTGGCCTTCAGCACAAAGCAGGACCGCCTTAACCCAACCACCATCATACATCAACATATATCATATCAAACACTAGCTAACATGGATAGTCAGTCATACAGATCTAACAGATCACTATAATAACATCATCCTATATTCCAGGATACAGATCTAATAGATCGCTACACATAACACCATACGATAAACCAGGATACAATCCAAAGGGCCGGCCTTGGTGCCTTAGACCCTGTTAGTATAGTGAGGAAAAATCACCTCACACAGCTTAATGAAACGAATAATCCCTGGCTGTTGGTCCTACAACTCCCGAGCTATAAATTGACAAATAAAAACCAATTAACATTTGGGATCTGAATCATAACCATAAATCCATACTTCGGGTAAAAAGACCATTTTACCCCTAACCTAGCTTGGTCCATGACTAAGGCCCAATTGCACAATCTAATAAGCCCAAAAGTCCAAAAATCCATCAAGGCCCAATTATGGCCCAATTTCCAATTGGGCCCAAACCATTCTCATGGGCCTTAGCCAAAGGCCCAATAATATTCCTGGCCCAAAACATCAATACTCAGATGGTCCAATAAGGACCCAAATGTCTAAGCCCAAAAAGGTGGCCCAAACTTGAAGCCCAAAATCGCAAAGCCCACATACTAAGTACGGTGGGCGTACCTAGCTGTACGCTAAGCGTACTCGCACTGAGGCTTGTACGCCACGCGTATTGGCTTGTACGCCCAGTGTACTCCCCCTGTTAAGCCATTTTCCCCATTCAGCTCTTAATACCTTAAGATAAAGTTCCAAAACATAGATTTGGCTTCCTTGAGCTAGAATAACACGTAATGTTGCTAACTTTACGTTCATGCATGACTAAATGAGGCTATTAAGCTTATAAATGACTTAATAAATGGCTTAATGCATGCATGATAACTAATATCCCTTAAAGTTGGCACCTTTATGACTTGGAAGCCTCTAACAAGTTAAGATCTAATGATATGATCGCTTCAAATCATCCCAATCCATCAATCCATACAAAGGGACCAAAGTGTACCAAAACAACCCATGAAGAAAACTAGACATTGACACGTCAAGGTTTGAACTTGATACCTTAAGAAGCTTGCAAAGTGATGAAGGGTTCTAGATCTCAAGTCTCCCACCTAGCTATGAACTCCACTCTCTTCCAAGTTCTTCAAGGATGGACCAAATCAACACAAATTTCACTTCAAGAGCTCAAGGTTGCAAAAATGGAGGCTAAGGGGATGTTTAGGGTTTTTTTGGAGGTTTAGGGACAAGAGATGAGGCCAAACCTAAAAGTTAAGGATGATTATATAGGGTGAAATACCCCATTTTAGGGTTTCAATAAGTCACGCGTATGTCCAACGTACATAAGTGTACGCCCATCATACGCACCCGGTGTCCCGATCCATCTCGAGCTAGTACGATAAGCGTACCAAGTCGTACGCCCCGCGTACTACTCCAAGGGCCAAAAATGAAACTTTGCATTATTGAAGGGCAAGAGTGAACATACCAGGATCGGGGTGTTACATACTTCCTATTACTTATTTGAATTTTTCCGCTCAATATATAAACATATTCCATTCCTTTTCTAATCATTTTCAATCTACACCTTTTAAAGATTCTTTGGAAACTACTTCAATCAACTACTTTTAAATCAATAAGATTTACTTTAATATCAGTTTCAAAGAAATTCTTTTCTTCAATTTCTTATATATATATATATATATATATATATATATATATATATATATATATATTCTTAAACACTTTTTGAACTAATATTTTTTTTCAAGTATGATATTCTTTTATAAAAATCATTTCTTAAAAGAATTTGAAATCTTAAATTTAATTAATCTATATAAAACCTTTTCAAAATTTTCTTAAACACCATCTAAATGTTTATATTTTCGCTTGAATATTTAGTATTTGATCAAAATATTCCAAGAATTTAACAATTAAGATATCCAAACATTATTTCCTAGAAAGTTTTGTCCAAAAATATAATAAATAATGTCATCAGTTATCTTTAAAAAATATTCCTTGTTATATGATTATATACTCAAAGATAATTTTCATATTTATATATTTGCAAAAAAGATAAAAATAAGGAAAATATTAAATCGCTTCTACTTTTTTTTTCAAAGTTCTTCGACCTATTGTAGATATTCTTTTATGAAATAAGATTTAGTATGATACTTTCTTTAAAAAAAAGTTAATTCAAAAGACATTAGATTTTAGAGTTTGAAGGTTTTTCAAAACTCTTGTATCAAATCATGAATCTTTCCTACTGTTAAAACTTTCTAAAATTGATCTTTTCAAATTATTTTCCTAAGTGATGCAATCTATTTCCAAATTATTACTTAACATATATCTTACTTAGATATTTTACACCAAATTTTATTTGAAAAGTTTTAAATATTATGCTCCCATGAGTTTATTAAAAATTAAACCAAACTATTGCAAAATAAAACTATTTTTCAAACACAACCATCAAAAAATTAGAACAACCATTCCCTTAAGGGGCAACATCTTCCCTAGTCTTTAGGTTCCCAACATCATGACTCTCCTTCTCTGCTCCTCCTCACCATTTACCATCTTCAATGACTTCATCTACTTCTCTCAACGCCAAGAGGCTTCATTACCCTTCCTTCGATCATATATCATCTTCTACTACGCCTCTAATTCCAATTTCGCATCAAATACCTTGCCCTCATTTGTATTCTCACCAATATTTCCCTCGAACTCAACATATCTCTTGACAACATTTATCTTTGGCTACAAGATCCTAAAACTTAAGGCCATGATCTTTGTCCCTTTATTCGATTCTTTCTCATTCTCAGACAACTTAACCACTAATTATCTCTTCAAGGCTTCAAGATCTTGCTTGAATTCCTCTATACCCTTCAACACCAGGGTAGTAATTTGAAACAAGTACTTTTTTCATTAATATATACTAACAAACAAGAAGTTAAGATAGATCTGACTTATAGTTTGAAAAAATATCAAAAGAAATCTTACCTAAAGGATTAAAGAATCTTTGAAATTACCAATAAAGTGATAAACATAATCAGGTTTGAATTTATATCAGGTCTTGAATCTTGACCTTTGAATATTTGAAATTCTCAGGTAAGTTGAACATGTGTAATTGGGTCCTAACAAACGAGCTATCATCACATAATGCTACGATTTCAAGTTTAGAAATATCCATCTTCCATCATTTCAAAATGAAAATTTCTAGGGGTAGTTGTTATGGGTGATATTTTCACAACCTTATTTTATCTAACATCGTAAACTTGTACTAACATCTTGAAACCTAAGATCCTGAACCGCCTAAGATCTTGAACTACCCTAGATCCAGAACAAGCGAATATCTTGGGACTGCGATCTTGTTTTTATTGTATCTTGTATAGGACTTGAAAACATGATAAAAAAAGAGATGGATTAGGTTAAAAAGCATGTCATTGAAAAGGAAAAACATGGATTCTCCCCGAAATACTTGGTCAAACAAGAATAAGGGAAGATCCCAAAGTTTTATGGAAGTTATTTAGATGTCAAATGTTTAAATAAAGGAGCTGAGATCATTTCACAAATGTTCACCACTGATTACACACATACACTTGGTCACTCTCATTCATGCTAATCTTGATCAGCTTGCACTTGTAACATTTCTACTAATTTCTAATAAAAGTTCTAAATGCAGTGTGCCTTTGGTCACCTCCTAAGGTTCTATGCCTGAGATCTTAATAGATCAAGGGATTTCCTCGTATATCTTTGTGTTCTTGCACTCTTTTTATTTATGTACTGTTATTTGATCTATTTCAGTACTAACACATATTTTCTAAACGTTTATTCAATTGCGGTACTTTGTTTGCTTAATTATAACCTCAAGATACTTTGTGGTATCTTGACCTTTTTTTTGAATATCTTAAGACTATACTCAACAAATTTATGATTATGACACTATTATTGTCCTAAATTCCAAGTATACACGTACTTATATCTTGGGCTAAACCAACATTTTTATTTCATATTTCATTACAACAAATCTTAGCATTATTGTCTTATCTACAGGATATTAGGCACTTCCACGATACTCAACATCTTCAAAAATCTTGAACATTTGATAAATCTTCTTCTTAAAATCTTTACCAAAAACAACACCATACTTACTAATTTGGTTACTCGATCAATTACTTATGCAATTTTTGAACAAAAGAATCTTTATAGAGTAACTCAAGACAATGATGAGCCCTTGAGAAAATATGTTAGCAGGTTTGGAAAAGAAGTCTGAGATAACCCACATCCAAACATTGCTACAGTTGTGGAAACTTTCAAGATAGGATTGAAAAAGATTCCCCGTTCTACGAGGATCTTGTCATGACCCTATGCAAGAAATTGGACAAAGTTTCAAATAAAGCCTTGAGATTTATCAGGCTAGAACAGGACAAGAAGATCCAAAAGAAGACAAAAAGCTCTTACGATCATCCCAACAGGAAGAATAAATATTCCTCCCAAAAATCCTATAACACAAAACCTTACTCAAGATCTGAGAACCATAGGGTCAATGCTCTAGAGGATGATGAGGAAGATGAAAATTATCTTATGATATCTGATTACTGTTTTCTATTAATGTTTTAGGTCTACTCTATGCAATGCTGAATCTTGGGGACAAGGTAAGATGACCCAAAGAAAAGTGAGAAGACCCCAGGATGGAAAGACAAGTCCAAGTGGTGTGCTTATCATGAAGACTTCGGGCATCTTACCGAAATATGATTTTCTCTAAAAAAAAGAGATTGACTATCTATTGAGCAAGGTACATTTGAAAGAACTCTTGGGGAGAACAAAGGACAAGACTGGCTAAAGATCCCAAGATCCGAAAATTCTTCTGCAAAGAATAACATCTCTACCCTCATATGCTAAGGTAATTAACTTTATCTTAGTGGATCTGACATTTGTGGAACTTCTTATTTTGCAGCCAAGATACATGCACAAAGTTCCAAGATGAAAAAGGAAGACAAGTCATGAAAGAATGCATTCTTGACCGATAAGAAGGAGATATATTTCGATGAAGATAACCATGAGAATGTCATTGATCCACAAATGGTCTAGTCATAACACTATATGTGGCCAACCATTTTGTTCAAAGAATCCTAGTAGGCGGTGACAAATCAGTCAACATCATCCTATTAGAAACACTCAACAAGATGAACATCCTAGATACTGATATTGTCTGAAGATCCTCATTCCTAGTAGGATTTAATGGTGAAAGCAAGAATACCATTGGAGAGATCAAGCTGCATATATATATATATATATATATATATATATATATATATATATATATATATATATATATATATATATATATATATATATAGAGAGAGAGAGAGAGAGAGAGAGTGAGAGGGAGTTAACTTCATTCAACTTTTTTGTGTTGTTTATTTTTTTCTTGCTATAATATTATCTTAGACAGGCCCTGGATCCACAACATGCTTTCCCCTCGACTTACCATCAATGTGTGAAGATACCAACACCATGGGGAATAGTCAAGATCAACAGCGACCATAAGAAGCTAAATATTGATATACTACTTCAATGAAAAACTCAAATAATCCTATGCAAGCATAACAATTAAAGAAAAAAATCACGATATGTTTTGGAATCCAAGGAAAGTGAAGTCAAATAAGTTTTGCTGAATCCTGAGGATCCTGACATCAAAGTGTTAGTGGGTGCAGATCTTGAGCAAGATATTACCTAGTTCCTAAAAAATAGGAAATTAACCTTCGCTTGGAAACATGAAGATATGATAGGTATATCTAAGGATGTAATAACTCATAAACTTAATGTTGAACCAAGTTTCATGCCATTTTTTCAAAAAAGAAGGAAAATTTCAACTGATAGGAACTTGATTATCGAAGAAGAGGTTGAAAGATTGCTCTAAGCCAAGATGATCAAATAAGTAAAATTCCCAAGATGACAGGCCAATGTAGTGGTAGTAGAAAAGAAGAATGAGAAGTGGAGAGTATGTGTAGATTTTATGAATCTTAATAAAGCTTGTCCCATATATCCATTTCCTCTTCCACGTGTATATTCTTTAGTAGATGCAACTGCAAGTCATGAAATCCTTACCTTTATGGATGATTCATCGAGATTTTAACAAATCAAAATGGAACCTTCAAATCAAGAAGATAAAATTTTCATAACCCGAACATGTATATATATAGCAATGCCTTTGGTTTAAAAATGCAGGTGTTACATAACAAAGAATAGTAAACAATATGTTCAAACAACAACTTGGAAAAACCATAGAAGTATATATAGATGAGATGGTAGTGAAATCAAGAAAGTTGAAAATCATCTCCAAGATCTTGAGGAGGTGTTTAACATCTTGGATAGATTCAACAAGAAACTCAACCCTTCTAAATGCCATTTTGGTGTGAAGGATGGGAAATTCTTAGGCGACATGATAACAAAAAGGGGAATCAAAGCTAGCCCAGAAAATATAAAGGTTATCTTAAATATACAACCCCCATCTTCTACCAAAGATATCTAAAGATTAACAGGTAGAGTAGCAACCCTGAACAGGTTTATCTCCAAGGCATCTACAAGATGCAAACCCTTTTATGTTGTTTTGAGGATAAAAAAAAGTTCGAGTGGATGTAGGACCATGAAAAGGCATTCCAACAGTTGAAGAATTATCTATCTTCGGATCCTTTGCTGACTAAGCTTGAAGATGGAGAACCCTTGTTCTTATACTTAGTCGTATCCAAGAATGAAGCAAGCACCGTATTGGTCAAGGAGCAAGATGGTGCTCAACATAATGTGTATTACGTAAGTAGGAGTTTATTGGATGCTGAGACCAGGTACTCACATCTTGAAAAACTAAGCTTATTTCTTGTCTATGTCTCAACTAAATTACATAATTATTTTGAAACTCATCCTATTTGTGTAAAAACTAACTATCCAATTAAGAATGTGATGAGAAAACCCGAGATGTCAGAAAGAATGGCTAAGTGGTTTGTATAATTGAGTATATATGATTTAAGATATGAGCCAAGATCTGCAATAAAATCACATGCATTAGCAGTCTTTGTGGCTGATTTCAGTCAAAATCTTCAACCTGAAGCCGAGAATGAAGTTTAATGGCTTTCAAGATACATAAGAACTAAAGAAGTGGACCTTCTTTATACATAGAGCCTCTAATTCTAAGGGATCAGGTCTCATAGTCGTACTAAAATCCCCACAATGGGACATTATACCCCATGCAGTGAGTTATGATTTTCAAGCAACCAACAATGAGGCATAATACAAAACACTAATCTTGTGTTTACAAATCACTCAAGATCTTGGGATAATTTTTTTTAGGTACATATGGATTTGATATTAGTTACTAACCAATTTAATGGAGAATATGCAGTAAAAAATGAAATACCAACTCTATACTTGAAGATAGTGAATAACTTGGCACCTACGTTCCAAGATTTTGACATCAGACAGGTACCTTGGGAAGATAACACTGAAGCAGATGCACTAGCCAATCATGCTCTTCCTTCAAGATCCATCAAACATTGAAATTCCTATATCTCATGTCCTTAAACATGCGATTGAAGACATCAAAAAAGAAGTGGCGCCTATCCAAGATATTAGATCCATGGATCTCAATCCCAAATAATCTTGGTTCCAACGTATATTTCAATATCTCCAAGATGAATCCATTCCTAAAAATGAAAAATTCCCCATAAGCTTTAGAATCAAAGCATCTAGATTCAACATTATTTAAGATATATTTTTTCGAAAATCAGCACTAGGCCCTTATCTTAGGCGTCTCAAAGATAATGAAGCCAATATCATCCATAAAGAAACTCACGAAGGAGAATGTGGCAACCATATAAGGGGTAGGGCACTCTTCTCCAAGATTTTGATGACATAATACTATTGGCCAACAATGAAGAATGACATGATGAAGTATGCTCAAAGATGTGATGTATGCCAAAGACATAGCAATATCTTGCATCAACTAACTGAACCTCCACACCCAGTTATATCTCCATGGTCGTTCATGAAATGGGGAATGTATAATTTTGATAAACTTCTTGTGGCACCAGGTGGTAAAGTCTTCATGTTAGAAATAACTGATTACTTCTCCAAATGGATAGAAGTTGAAGCCTTTGTCCAAGTTAGAGAAAAAGAAGTGATATTCTTCATCAAACACAACATCCTAACCAAGTTTGGCATCCCATCTAAAATTATGTGTGATAATGGATGTAAATTTATAGGTAAAAGAACTCAAAACTTCTATACAAGTCAGGGAATAAAGATGATCATTTCTACACCCGTTCATCCCCAAGAAAATGGACAAGTTGAGTCAAGAAACAAGATCATAATCAATAACCTGTATAAAAGACTCACAGAGAAGAGAGGAAGATAGGCTGAAGAATTACCCTTGGTCCTTTGGGCAAATAGGACCATAACTAAGAATTCCATAGGGAAAACACCATAGTCTTTTGTATTTAGGACTGAGGTTGTGATACCTCCAGAAGTTATGATATTTTCAGGTAGGACAAGGTCCCACGACCAAGAAGAAGATGATAAGATCCTGGCTGAATATCTTGATATAGTGGATGGGCTCAGGGATCTTTCCGAGATAAGGATAACAACATACCAACAAAGGATTGCCAAATCTTACAACAAGAATATCAGAATAAGAAGATTCCATGCAGGAGATGTTGTCCTTAGAAAAGTTTTCCAAAATACAACTAAACATTGTTCAAGGAAATTTGCTCCATAATGGGAAGGTCCTTACCTCATAGATTCAGAAGCTGGAAAGGATACTAGCTATCTACTATATATGGTCAAGTATTACCAAAATCCTGGAATGTTATACCTCTTAAGAATTACTTTACATAAATTCAAGATCTTGGTCCAAAATCTTCGGGTATGTTTCCTTTCCGATTTCAATTATCAATTATCAATTCTCATTATCGATACTAACTTAAGCATCGGAGGGGTGTTAGTTAAGTTAACACCCACCCTTTACCTAAGATCTTTGTTTTGTAGGCATCAAATATCTTGACGAAAAATTTAGAGGCTGATCACCCCTCATTAGATCCAAGGTATCGAAGATACCTTCTATGGTTTAAAGACCGGCGTCTTTCTACGAGATTAGGTTTATACACCTCACTTGGATGCACGATTTCTAGCAATAATCAAAGGATGCGGGGATCAAGTTACGGTTTAGTAATCGAAAACCTCCACATTATTAACTACCTGTTAGAACTTAAGCAAAAATGAATGGAATGAAACGAACGTTTCATACAACCAAGAACTTATACCCACAAATTCAATATTGACATGTTAAACTTAAGCACAAGGGAACATCCCAAGGATGTGAAAAGTCCAAAGGGAACAATCCTAGGATGAGGTAATCCCAAGATATACAACATTTTTATGTTCTTAATTCGTTTGGACATGATCGTGTTCACTAAGAAAATACATCTGAATCTAAGATATACAATCAAAACTTTAGAACGGTGGGGGCATCCTAAGATATAAAACGAAATATCCTCTACCCAAGATGTTATCCCAAGATACATGTTTCCTCAAACAGTGTCCCTAGACATCCTTTAAAAACTTCGAAATAAGGTACATGTTTCCTCAAATATATTCACACTTATTCTCGAGATTGTTTCATATTATTGTTATTATTTCTAAGAATCTCCAAACACTCAGATTCAAAACCGTGTACCTCATATTTCTATCTTCAGGTCCTCATTTCAAAAAACATATATTGAATACTATTACATAATAATTTATTCAAAGACTAACTACTTTGCTCCTAAAAATATTTCTCTTCTTATTTACTAATGGTGGGGCTGATAGATTAATTTTAGACTTATCTGAATTCATTACATTTCTTTGAAAAATATTTTTCTAAGAGACTATTTTAACTACTCATAAACATTCAAGAAAAAAGTACCATGCCATCCAAGCATGCAAAACCTAAACAAAACAAATGCATGTCAAATAGTACTTCCGTCTAACATTATTCAAAACCCTCATCAAAGATTAAAGCTACCAATTAACTCTTCTCCTCATGAACCTTCAATATCTTCCTCCTCCCCTTCCACTCAAACATCCTTCTCATTATGTTCATCCTCATCACCTGCACCACTTTTTTCTGCTTCACGTTTCAAGTTCCCCAAAGCTCTCTCCCATTTTTCTCTTTCCTATAAATCTATCTTTCCTTCTTAAATAATGCCCATCATTTTCAATATAGCCTCCAACACCGAGATAACAATAAACTTCTTTGCCTCTTCCTCCATTTCAGAGACCAATTCCTTCAACCCATCACACTCTTCTATTATCCTTTCATGTTTCTCTTTCTTCTTATCTAACTCAATATTTTTGAGATAAAATTTTCCATTATTGGTAGTCAATTCTTTCACTTTAGTCGCATGTTCCTTATCTTTCTTCGTCAATCCTGATCAAGTTATTTCTTCACAGTTTCAAGTTCCCTCTCCAATTCTTTAGCACCCCTCAACATCATGTTTGTAGCCTATGTTCAAGATAAATTTTCAGACTGAGAATTTGAAATAAAATATGTAAAAGATAAGAACTTACACATTGATTCAGTGATATCATTTTGAGCTTAGCTTTAAAAGGATTAATTACTTTAAAGATTTGTTGACATGCCTCCAGTGTAACCTTCCTCTTCTAGGGTTATGGACTTTTAAGCTTAGTTTCCAACCTTCTTACATTAGAAACAGTAGGCTTCTTAACCTTTTTAGTAGGTGCTAAAGATAAGAAATCCTCAACATTGAATGAAGATTTGAAAGGATATGATGAGAATCTGGAAGGATAAATTGATTATAATCTTGGATAAATATAAATCGATTTTGTTAATAACTCACCTACAAACAAATCAATTGGTTCTGGATCCATGACCAATGAAGAAGTATCAAAGTTTACCTTAGGAGGACAATCACTCACAATCTTAAAACTCTTTTTTTGTACATGAAGTTTTAAAAAGTTCAAATTCTCTCCTCAATATCTTCACGAACAGGGAAGAGTTCACCAAATTTTGGAACTATCCAAAGAAGAAGTCAAAAATTTAAAGATGCAAAAAAGAGATGAAGAAGAACACACAAGCCAAGATCTTACTCTCTACCACCAATTTCTGGATGGGGGAATACGTTGACCAGTGGAAAGACCATTAACGAAAGAATATTGTTTCTTCCAATCATGATTAGTAGGAGAGGTTTTTAGAACTAAATAAGGCCTCAAAGTTTTGATCTTAAGAACAACACGAGAGTATCCAAGAGTTTGAATATTATAAACACTTTCAATCTTGGGCAACCCAAGATTTGTACCTTTAGACTCATTTATATGATGAATCCAAAACAAGATATGTCATACAACTGACATAACTTGAGCATAAGCAAACCTAATAACTTTAAATAACTCCAAGATCAATGGACGAAAAGGTAACGATAACCCAATAGCAAATGAAAATTCATAAAAATAGGTCCACGTAGGGGAATGGTAGTCCGATCTCAGTAGTGATTCGGGAAAGCTAAAAATAGTTCATGAAGGGAACTTACATGATGAATAGAGTAGCTCAATATCAGTATTATAGAAAATGCTAATCTCACTTTCATCTCGGGGAAACATTCCCAAATCAATGAAGTCTTCAGTAATGAAAGCATTTGACCTGGACCGAGAATGAGTAAGCTTCATCCCTATAGTAAACCCATGGTTGCAGAAATCGAGATTAATCGCTTGGCGTTCTCCAACCGTCGAGGATTAGGGTATTAATCGGAAATTTAGGATTAATCGGGTTTGGCTGGATTAATCGGTCTAGGCAGGATTAATCGGTCAACAAAAGTCAAAAAAGTCAAAAAAAATTAAAAAAATTTAAAAAAAAGTTCAAAAAGTCAACCTTTTTTTTACTACAAAATTTTCAAATTTTCAAATTTTCAAAATTTCAAATATTATACCAAAATGTTCATATTTTCTAATTTTGAAGTACTTGTTTTTCTTAAGATATATTAATATTTGATTAATTTTAATATTTTATTAATAATCTATGGTCCTCGATTAATCCCCGATTAATCCCCGCCAAGACCGATTAATCCCTTAACACCAGTCGACCGTCGAGGTACCGTCGAGCGATTTTTACAACCTTGAGTAAACCTAAGAGCAAATGAAAAGAAGAATTTCCTGTTGTTATATCTAAATGGAAACAACGGTTCGTATTTATATGAAGATTTGTTTCGATAATACATGCTATCCAAAAATTCAAATTTCCTATGAAAATGGATGGATAGGATTAATCTTCGAAAAGCGACCGACATCACATCACAATCTGCTGGATGAATTTCGCGCATAGAAATCTTCAATCTCCCCGGATCCTGGATTGAATATTTATTGGAGGGCTATTATTGTAGGTAGAATTTTCAACGTACTATTTCTATGTCTTTAACTTGTACTAACATCCCGGGCAAGCCTAAGATGTTGGATTAATCAATATATTGGATTGCCATCCTGCTTCTTGTAACATCTTATGCAAGAACTTAAAACTCAACTAGAATGGAATATACCAAGTCAAACAACACATGGTCAATGCCTCATGAACGTTGAAGACTCTCGTAACATCCAGGTCAATCGAAGATCACATGAGATCCTAAGAACTTCAAAATTATAGTTATCATTGTTAGGTATATAAAGACCATCTCATCAATTCGTATACATACACTTCAACTGCTACTTTTTCTCTGATTCTCTCCACACTTGAACACATTTACAACATTTCTAAGATCAAGTAGCACATGTAATCTTATTTCGATTTAATATAAGTTCTAACGAATGTGATTTCATCACCTCTCGAGGTTTTATGTCCGAGATCCAAAAGGATTAATGGCTTTCCTCGTAAATCATTGTGTTCTTGCATTTACTCTCATTTACTTGTTGTGGTTTAATCAATAATAACTTATTATACTGTTTACTTAATTGTTAATCTATTTTCATTATCAAAACAACTAACACATCTTGTGGTATGTTGGTATCCTTTTGAGTATCTTGAACTTTATTATGTAAATTCTCTTACTAAATCACTTTGACACTAGTTTTTTCCCAAACGCACTCATTTATATCTAAAAATACTACACTTTAACTTAATAGCTTTTTGAGCACTATTGTTTTCCACCCCAGGTCTTGGGAACAACTAAAATCTTGGGTATATTTCAAGATCTTAAACGCTCTAATTTTTAACATCTTATTTCAAACATCACACCACACTTACTAATTTGGTTACAAAATTAGTTTGCTAATTTTTGACCAAAACACAACGTAGCCTCAATTCGATCAGCTCACCAGAGTGTTCGTTGCTAAGATAATTACTCCCAAAGAAGGGAACAAAAACTAGAACTTTGCTATTTTCAAATCTTTAGTGTCTAGCTATTACACTTCAATGCCTATCATCTCATGACATAGACACATTTTCTCATTTGATCTAAATTTAGCTTTTGTTTAGTTATGCTTAGTCTTTACATTTAGCTTTGCTAGATTTAGTTGTTGTTTAGTTTCTTATATATATATATATATATATATATATATATATATATATATATATATATATATATATATATATATATATATATATATATATATGTTATTTGTATTTACTATTTGTCGAATCTTTTGTAAAACTCATTGGTAAACCAAAAAAGTGAGCCAAAAAAAAAGAAAAAAAGAAAAAAAGTGACAACTACCCCTTTTTACTACAGTTCTTTTTTCCTATCTAAGTGTCCATGCAGTTATTTTTGGGTTTTGTAAATCAATAACATATTGTTTTAAAGTGTCATTTGTGAAATTTTCTGGTAATTTGTTTTTATTTTTGTTAGAGAAGCCAAGTTTTGATCTTATGTATAAAAGATCTTTATATCCGAGAGCCATTATAGAATGATATTGCTAATGACATATTATCCTATAGGGTCACACCATATAGTAAGTTATTACCAATTAATTATTTATTAGTATAACTCGATTATTAATAAATATTATCAACACTAGTATTTAATAGGAAAAACATCATTTTATGAAAATAATATGTCACCAACATATTGAGAATTATTGTTTCTAGGAAATAATAATATAATAGAACAAAACGTAGTTATATTCATTAGGTATGAACATAAATCTTGTGTACAACGTTTTGGGCACTTAGACTAAAAAATTCAGTTTCATTCCAACTACTAGTTACTTGATTGTGTAAACAACACTCCTTGTCTTGACTTTATGGCCTTAAGGTCGTAGGTTGAATGGATGAAGCAAAGAGTTGCTTGTTGGTTCACTTCTTACACACCATGCTTTATGACATTGCTTCTTTGACTTTTTTTGGAAGGTTTGGACACTTAGTACTCTTTTCTAAGTATATGAAGAAGAGAGAATGCCAAAAACTAGTGCGTTTTTCTAGTGAATTCTCTCATTTTCTCTTGCAAAATCAAGAGCATGAAGCTCACTTTCCTTTTCCTTCTTCTTGTAATAATTTGGTGCAAGATTAAAGGTTATATATGTTGCTTCTATTTAAGGTTTATTTGGTATAAATCTTAAAGCTTAAGAATAACATATATACAAATAAAGACTATCATGTTTTGATGGTTTATCCTTGCTTGGTGGATACTTGTAGAGTGCTTCTCATTTGGAGTTTCTTGCCGCACTTCATCAGTAAGAAAATCCATACATACTTTCTATGACAAGGTTATAATTGTTATTTTTAATGACAAAAGTCTACATGCATTTTTTTGTCACAAAACTTGTCTTGGAAAAACAAAGTATTTTTTGATATAATTTAGAATTATATATATATATATATATATATATATATATATATATATATATATATATAATTTCCTCAATATTGCAAGGTTATAACTATTCGTAGCTGCAAAACCAATTGATAAGAATATTTATCTGCTTTGTGTTCCTTGAAATATTACACATGTTTACAAATAGAACTAATTGCCGAAATAAACTATTTTTCACCGCTGCTTTGTGGGTAAACGACTAGTGTGTGTGTGTCTATATATATATATATATATATATATATATATATATATATATATATATATATATATATATATATATATATATAGAGGTATAGAGGTAGGTTCAAATGTTTCTCACATCTATTGTGTGCTAGAATACACCAATAGGAATTTAGTATTAATTATATGTATATTAAATGCTATCCATACTTATAACTCATTTTTATGGAAACTAATTAAATTCGTCATTAATGTCAACAATAATATTCTTTCAGAATGAATTCATATCTAGAAGAATGAGAGTGTATTCCAACAGAATGAGAGTGTATTATAGTAGAATACAATCTCGTTCTTTATATTCCATGCAACTTTATTGTATTTTAAGTGAGTGGGTCCTGAAACAAAATACGAACTCATATATAAAAACCTAGATGCAAATTCATTCTAAAAGAATGTTATTGCTGACATTAATGACAAATTTAATTAGTTTCCATAAAAAAAGAATTATAATTATGGATATCATTTAATATACATATAATTATGGAAATCATTTAATATCTATATTTATTTAATTAAATAATTATTTAATTTTACTAAATTCCTATTGGTGCATTCTAGCACACAATAAATGTAAGAAACAAAATAACCTACCCATATATATATATATATATATATATATATATATATATATATATATATATATATATATATATATATATATATAGGGAGAGGATCAAATGAGAACACCTAAAAGGTTGAGAACGCGAGAACAGTTGTAGACCAATCATTTTTAGAGGGCATAAATGGAATTTTACCATCTAATTAAATTATGATTTCCTAAATTTTAGTGATTATGATGACAATGACCCAAAATATCTCATTTTTTAGATCCTATTCTTTTAATGAACCAATAATTAATAAAATCATGATTTAATTTCTATCTAAAAAAATGTTTTTTTTTTCATTTCATTTTTCATTTTTATGTTTCATTTTTAGCAATCAAATATCAAGAGAATGAATAATTTATCGGTTTACCTCATTTATTTTTTTAAAAAATATCTTCATAAATAATGATTTATACATTTCATTTTAAAATGAATAAAATTGTAAATTATAAATGAATTAACTCAGATGTATTTATGAATACACTTGTAAAATCATAAATGAATAAAACCCGAAAAAAAGATTATAAAATCAACTAAAATGATACTCATATATAAATAAATAAAACACATTTATATTCATATAAGAATATAATTATAATAGTAAATGAATAAGTTACAATATATATTTTTTTGATACGGAAACTAGTACTACAATTACAATCATAAATGAATAAAACATCTTTGTGCTCCTTCCGAAATCTATTGGTGTCGGTGTTTCATTTGCAAAAATGTTAAAAAAATAATTATGTATAATTAAATAGTCATTCACACATAAATACACTGATATTCACAAAATGAATACACTCTATTCATGAATAAATACAAAATAAAAATAGTGTAAAAATTATCATTTCTTATTCTTCGTTCCCTGCCAAGAATAACCACCAGGATGGGGTTATGTTTCCGGTGAAATCAAAAGAGGCAACCGCCTCTTGGCTTTTTCCCCTCACCTGCATTACCGTGGCTACTTTCCTTGCTCCTCTCGAACCAGCCTCATGGAGTATTCATTGATGATTAACTGCAAATGAGACATCTGACATTGTATTCATATAAGATTACAACTGAAACATAAAGGGTTTGTGACTGTAACAACTTACTGAGTGTAAAAGAAAAGTACATCGGGTCCAACCGTTATCAGATTAGCAAGAAGAACTGCTCATGACACCAATTGCAACTAAATATGTAAACAAGCAGCCAAACAGGATGGATTGATTTCAAAGAGGTCTTCCAAGTTTCATCTTCATACAAGATCCCAATTGGAGAATGAACACAAAATTGAAGCTAATTCCCATTGAGTTCCTAATTGTTTTAAGCTGTGATAATTACACCAAATTTGATACTCACATAGTTTCAAAAATTACAAAAAATAAAACCAACACTACGATTTTTGGAGATAAACTTAGCGTTTTTTAATCATACGTACAACCATGTTTATAATCATGAGTGATTATAAAGAATACAACTGACGATGACCCATCCCCCATCATCAAAATTGATTAAAAATAGGATGAAATTGACTGATTAAAGCATATGGGAAGGTAGATAATTGGTTTATTAGAAAGTATGAACAAATTGGCAGTAACAAGAAAACTCAATCAATAGGGTTTACCCTCTTCTCTAGACACGGCTCATGAGATCGAAAAAATTACCAGATAACTCGAAAAATCGCAGATCGTCGCAGACTTGAGGTTGTTGTGTCAGTTTTGTCGCCGATTACTGGAGCCATTGTGGCCACCGGAGACTTGAGGTTGCTGTGTAGGTTTCAGTCGGATTGTCGCCTTGCTGGAGGCGAGACCTAAATATCCTTCCTCGTCAATTTCATTCACCTGCTTTCGACAGAGGAGGTCTAACAACCGATAACCCTAGGATGTTGAAAGGTCTGGTACTCACGAATGGAGGAGACATTGGACTATAGAGATGGTTGGATATAGAAGCGTAATCAGGGTTTTATTGTGCGAGATGGTGGCTATCATCGGCGATCATGGTGGCGAAGGCAGAGGCGTTGCTTTTTCATTCTCCGACTGTGAAAGTGGTTCGTGGATGGCAGCGACGCAAGTGGAAAATAATGGAGTGAATGATAAAGTCGTAGGTTTAGGTATACACACACACACACACACAGAGAGAGATTGAGAGATTTTAGGAGTTGTTTAAAATAAGGGAATGATTAATTACCCTGATACCATTTTCTTAAATTTAATTCAAATTAATTGATTTTAAACATTTTAATAATAACAAAATCTCTAATTAATTATAGCCTTAGATCTAAGATAATAGATGGATGATATCTGTTCTCGCGTTCTCAACCTTTTAGGTGTTCTCATTTGATCCTACTCCTATATATATATATATATATATATATATATATATATATATATATATATATATATATATATATATATATATATATATATATATATATATATATATATATGTTGTACGTAAACTAGCCATGACCCTCCTGTGTTTGTGTTTGTGTTGATTTTTTAAAATTGCTGTAATATTTATTAATTGATGTGGTATGTAATAATTAAATAAATAGTTTTCATTTTGTTTATTTTTGTAAGTAATAGATTAGTTTTAGAAATAGTTTATTTTAATAAAAGTGTAACAAGAATGAAGATGGTTGCCATTTGAAGATCAAAAGTTTATAAACTTGATTTTATTAAAGTCACTACCAATTCGTTTTATAAACTTGTGTTGTTTATATTTATGTTGATATGCTGTTTGATTGATAAAGTCGGTTTTCACATGAAAATAATATTTTGAACATAAATAAACATCACAAGGAGTTTGATTTTAATGAAATTTACATTTTAATATAAGATGGTAAAACTAGTTTTAAAAATAAAACAAGCTTTATTGTTTAAAACTAGCCAACGATAGCAAACGGTAAATTTCAGGATTACGATTATATAAGTTTAGAATTGAGACTTTATAAACTTATCAATCTCCGAACCTTATTTATAAAATGATGTGATATTAAAAGGTTTATAAATGTTATTTATCCTTCAAACCGTATAACTTAATACTAGTTAAGCTTTGATAATGTACAATTTTGGATTTTATAAAAGAACATTGTTATAATGTGATTTTAAACAAAAGTATCAAAACATGATTTAAGATAAAAGTATATCATGACTTATTGGATGCATGAAATAACCATGATATAATATGTTTTTTAAACTAGAATTCTAAAAACATCAAAGACCCCTTATAAACCTCAAATCTATTCAATCCTATTCGATTAGCACTTGCACGTCTCTTGTATATGCTAGCAGGATAAAGATCACCTAACCGCTATGTGTTATCTTTTGACGGTCGAGATGTATTCGTAATTTCTATAACCAAGTTATAGGCCAATTACATAAGTTATTCAAACTGGATAATTTTATCAGAAATCTGTTGTGATAAAGGTCACCGAAGCAATAGAGATCTGAGACATAGATGAGATTAAACATGTCTATTAAATTTTGTTATTAGCGATCCCATAAAACTAGAAATTATATACTAGTATATATTAATAATCGATATCTACTTGGTTGGATTCAGATGAATAGGATAAAGGTCACCTAACCATTTTATTTGTTATGCAACTTGGATCCTAGACTTTGATAATTAATGTTTTTAGAAACTAAAAGGATATTAATTATTGAATATTAAATATTGAAAATATTAAAAAAAAATTGTTGAAATTTTGTAGATAAAAACAAAACCCAATCTCATTACCATGCGTCATATTTCACTTGCTGAAATAATAACATTCTTAAAAAGGTCCTATTTCTAAATTAGCTCCTTTGAGCAGAAAACTTGAACATGATACCTAGTGGCAACATTGTGATGTTGAAGATGTTTCTAACATCATAAATGGGAACATTTATTCCGTACTACCAGGAAGTCTTGGATAATTAAGATGTATATCAAATATTCTGACAAGTTAAGAAGTATTCCAACAATACAATGCTATTGGTTTTAAGCCAGTTCAAACAACGGAAACTTGCAAGGCTGAAAGAGTCACCCTGTGTAGTCTAAAAACCCCATGGTTTACGGAAAAGACACCTTTAAGCCCAAGAAATGCAAGAAGGTCCATATAGATGGATCTTGTTTCCTCTGTGGAGAAACATGACACGAAAAGAGGAATTGCTCCTCTTATCTGAGAAACAAAGTCTAGAGAGACTAGTATTTTAGGTATCTACTAGATATAACTTATACTTTTCATATAACACTCAAGTACTTGGTACTTAAGTGTTAATCTAATATTTGTAAAAAAATTATAAATATTCAAGAAGAGTAAGCAGTTGGGCACAAGCAAGTTGAAACTGTAATCTCGGAGTTTAGTTTATTATTTATGATTACAACATAATGTACCTGTAATGTAAAACAATATTTCTTTTGCAACAATGTATGTTTTAATTTAGCCAGTCTAAATGTATGTCTAAGCTAATTTATTAATATTTGATTATTTACTTAAATCGTTTTTCATAACAAATACTTCATATTCTATAATGATTAAAATTATATTTTTGAGAACTAGGTCTCTTAAATAGAATTATAAAGTACATATCAATGTTTTATAAATAACAAGTTCTATCTGCAAACACTTTTTGACTTAAACTTGGTTTGAATAAAACTTATCTATGACATTGTTATCTTTATTATATAAATGATATATAAATATTGTGTTGGATTAAGGTGTCTAAGCCAATAACTAAAGTGATATATTCTTGAATTAGAAGCAAAGTCTCTTTTGGCTTGCCTTCAAAACTAGTATTTGGATAAAATGACTTTTGGAGGAAGAGGTTGGTTTGTTAATTTATTCTATGATTAATAAATTATGTAGAAATTGAAATAAATGTTTTGTTAGTATATTATATGATTAATATATTAATTAGAAATAATATTATTTAATTAATAGTTAATCAGAAATTAATTGGAATTAATTTTGGGATTAATTGGATTAATGAAAAGTGCAAGGAATTAAGCTGTAATTGTTCAATAGTTGATCAGAAGAAGAATTCTCGAATGTTCCTAGGGCTTGGCAAAATTTGGGAGCCTCCAAGGGTTTCTAGAATTTTCCATGTGGATAATATAGATATTAAGGAAACTAGATAAAGTCAAGATTTGAAATAATATTATTTTATTTCAAATTAGGGTTATCTAGGGTTTTCCCATCAGCTATAAATATGGCTCCCTGGACTCCCTATTTTTGTCACATGCATCATAAAGGAATAGATAAATTTTCTACTCCCCTCTCCTCTCTCCTCAAGTCTTCTTGCTACTAAGGTTTTGGGTACAAACAGTTAGAGGTACCATATCTTTGGTGCTACCTTTCCAAGTTCTTGAAGAAGGATTTTACTTTGGTTATTTGCTATTATAATCAAAAGGTATGTAGCCCTAATTTAATATGAATTTCGATTTTTATAGTCATCTCTTAGGTTTCTTGATATTAACAAATTATAGTTATCAATAGAGAAAACATAGATCTAAACTAGGTTGCATGTGAACTTAAGGGTTAAGTGTTTTTCCACCACATGCAATTTTATAACCTAGAAAACCCATCAGTGGTATTAGAGCCTTAGTTTTCTATTGATTGTGCATAATTGTGAATTGATCAAATCTAGGGTTTATTGAAAATAAACCCAAAAGGCTTGAATTTTCGACTTGGCTAGGGTTTTATGGAACCCTAGTCACCACCCCCTTAATTTCAAAAATCTAGTAGGCATCCCTAGGGTTTCTAGTTTTCTTAACTATTATTTTAATAGGGTTTAAAATTTGAATAATTAAAAACTGATAAACCCTACCCTTTTCAAAAATTAGAAGGATAATGGATTAGGATTAAATTCGAAATATTTAATTGGTAAATAATTATTTAATCCATATGTTTTAAATTTGAATTTATTTAAGTAATTGTTTAATTGGTCAATAATATGATTTAATTTTATTTCATTAATTTTTAATTAAGAAAAGATTAAATCATTATCTAGTTTAAAATTAATTAATTATTAATTGTTTAATTCGAAAAAAATTAATTTTAAACCCTGGTGTTTTGACAAGTTTTAAAATAAATGTTATGCTATATATGATTAAATGTTTAATATATTATATGTATAAGACAAGTCAGTTAATCAATAGTAAGCCTCATTCATGAAACCATGCTATAAAGGGGGGTGGGGGGTATAAGATAACGACCTATAAAATGACTGTTGAATGAGTTTCCACTGTCACCCACCGCTCCCTTGCGTGGTGGAGGGTCGTTAGTCGAATGGGTTGATAAGACATAACCCCTTAAAAGTATGATGCTATTAAAGTACTAGATCCTTTTTGAATAAATCCCAACTGTAGTTACTTTAGGACAAAACGTGAACTATATGCTAATCCATGAAAACACACATTACTCTTTATATGTCGTTAGTGGAGCATGTGTGGCTAACCGGCAAACTAATTTGTGACTATAAAGTTGAGTGATGGACAAATCAAAAAATTATCATTGTTAATGGAGTGTTTTTGGTTTACTGACTGTAACGCCCGTAGATCCGGGCTAGTCAATTTAGAGATAATAGGGGTCGAAAACGACTTTTTGACAAAATATTATTTAGAATAAATAATCTTAACCAAGTTGTAGAATACGTATCAAGGGTTCCGTACATATAAAGAACGTTGAAATCCGAGTTATAACGAAGAAGTTATGGTCCGTCGAAGTTTTACGGCAAAACCGGCACGACACCGGGAGACGTAAATAGTGAATTTACGATGGAGAACTTTTTAGCCTTAGAAATCTAAACAAAAGTTGTAGTATACGTTAAACCAAGAACATACAAAAAAAAGAACGCCCAAATATGACTTCGTATGAGGAAGTTATGAATTTTCTAAGATTTGGCTTAGCAGTGCACAACCCGAAACTCGAATTTTAGATCGAGCGGTTTTTGGCCTACGCGACCTAAATGAGAATTGAAGATCTCATTAATAGGAATTCAACGGTAAAAAGACAGACGAAAACAGAGTCTGTATGTAGAAGTTATGAAATTTACGCGAACATTTAACAATATAATCTCCTCGTACTGTTAAATTTAAGATCGGTCGAGAATTAGCCGACAGAGTCAAAATGAGAGTTGTAGATCTTATTTTTACCTAAGCGTGGATATAAAGAACGTCAAAAACGGAGGTTGTATGTGAAAGTTACGGATTTTAGAAGTCGGAAGTGTGCTGTGCGAAAATGGGTGATGTGGCACAATCTTGGCCCTTGCTTTCTCCCCAAGTCTTGCCACTAGATGGTGACATGTGGCACCAAGTTCATCCATTTTTCACCCTATAAATAGAACCTCTCCCACCCTCATTTTCTTCACACATTTCCCATTCTTTCTTCTCTTTACTCTCTCTCTAGAACCTCTCTCTAGCCCCGAAACCCCCCGAAAAGCCTAGGGAACCTCCCTAGCACGAGGCGGAAGCCCCGGAGTGGTCGACGGCTCCGAGAAGAAGAGATTTTCGGCTCGGGAACGCTGCTCCAAGCAAAGCCCGGTTTTCTATAAAACCCGCTGTAAGTGAGCTACGCCTACGCTATTTTTAATATAGCTTTTATTTAATTATAGTAACGTTATTAGGAACTTATAATAAGTACTTGGGCTATTATTATGGGTTATATAAGTATTGTTTAATGCTTATATAATAGTAATAATAGCTAGACTATTAATTAGTCTCGGCGAATAATAGACTAAACTCTAGTGGTAATAATACTAGGTTTCGTCGAAGGAAATTATTTTTAAGAAGCGAAGCGGTGTCTGAGTTCGGAATCACCACCTTTTCAAGTGAGTGCATAGTTACTTTCATCTTACACATAGATATGAAGTATTTTAATATAAATTACGTGCTATGTGCGCATATTGTCTGAATACTTGTTGTCTATGCTGAATGAAAGATTTTATACATGTTTTAAATGATTTAAACTGTATATGTATTTTATATCTACAAAATGTGTTGGGTAAAACATGGGTAGATGAATAGTTGCTGTGTGACAAAATAAAATAATGAGAGGCCTCGATATAGATGTTATTGATGATCCAGTCATCTAGCGGAGTATAGATGACGACCACAGACTATTCTAGACAGTCCAGTGGAACGCTAGCAGGCTCGCAACCTGTAGGTGTTTATTTGAACTGTGTGCTCACCAGCAGTACTCCATCCCCCACATGGTTGCCTTATTTGACATGAATTGCTGAGGAACCCCCGAAGCATGTGTTGTCACCCCGATGAAAGTCCTTAGACTAGGTCCCTTGTGTTGCATGTTTTAGGGACGTAAAGTGAGGATAACGGGAACGGGTAATCGGGTTTGTTTGGTTTGATAAAGTTAATAAACTTATTTATTGTGGGTTGAAAACCCTATGTACTCACCAGATTTCCCAACCTGACCCACTCAGTTTATCTATATCACATGTGTTGATTTGAAGTCACATTACACTGAGAGATTAAGGAGATATAAATCACTAGTGATAATGAATGTAAGTTCTGTTTATGCTTATGTTTCTGTATTGACGATGACATCCCAAATGTTTTAAAATGAATAAAAATACTTTTATTCGGAAATGCTTTGATAACGTATTTATCATGTTTTACTGGGAACAAATTCCGCAACATTTTTATTAAAAGAGGTACTCTGATTTTTATAAAGCATAAACAAAATCGGTCTTTTCTGGCCATGAAAATGGGGATGTCACAGTTGGTATTAGAGCATTAGTTTAAGCGAACTAGGAATATGGATTTATTTCTAGACTTAAACTTAGAATGCTAAGCAAGGATTGTGAGGAGTGTGTCTAATAAAATTTAGGTAAAACACCTGAATAGACACAAGCACTAGCTAATTTAGGGAAAATGCCTAACATGCTTTTATGTGCTAAATGATTCATGATATGCATTGTATGATCGGATCTATGGTCTGTTGCCGGCCAGATCTAGAAACTTTATGTGTTCAGATTTCTAAACGTTTAATTACGGTATTAGAACTGGCATATAACTTTTCGGAGAAATAGGGAGAATTACACGTCGATCGTAAATAAAATCTTTCATATCTTAATTCTCGTCATTGCACACCGAACGTCTGATTTGGTATATAGATCGAAATGGCAAGAACCTGTAGTGGAGCCGAGAATGCAAATGGGAACAGGAATCAACCACCAGTGATTGAACAAATACCGGTTGTAGCAGATGCTCCTGAGCCAATTACAATGGCCGGAGTACAAGCCATGATACGGGCTATGTTGGCTGAACAACGGGAAGAGATGAGGCAAATGTTGCATGAAAATAGGGATGAACCTACAATGCCAGTTGAACAGCCCGAATTGAACGATGGGCAGTCAGAAGGAGGAAACTACAGTGGGACCGTTGGTCAAGCCAACCCACCAATAGTTCGACAAAACAACCAATATGACGGAGTCGAGAGGAATGGATGCAAGTACAAGGATTTTCTGACTTGCAAGCCATCGAATTTCACTGGAAAGGAAGATCCGATCGGAGTCATGGATTGGATCTCGGAGATGGAGTTAGCTTTCATGACTTGTGGTTGCAGAGGCAAGTTACAGACCACCTTTGCAGTACGTCAATTCCGAGGAGGTGCTGTGCGCTGGTGGAATACCCTGGGGAAGACTCTGAGCCCCAATGAGCCCCTGCAACTGACATGGGTAGAGTTTTTGGTGCAGTTCAAACGCAAGTACTGCTCAGCCCAAAACCTGCTCGAGCTAGAGAACCAGTTCCTGACCTTGAAGAAAGGAAGCATGTCAATTGATGTATACACCAACAACTTCACAGAGAAGATGGAGTTCGCCTTGCGTCTTGTTCCGGATGAGCTGATGAAAATCGACAAGCACGCAAAGGGACTTCCATGGGAGTACGCGGTGCCAGTGCGTCAGGCACCTACTCTGGAGGCAGCTATCTGGGCTGCCAAGTCTCTGGAGGATATGATTAAGGGAAGAGCTGCCAACAAGATTGAGGTTGGCGAAAAGAGGAAGTTTGAGGGGTCTACGAGGCCCAATAAGAAGATCAAGTCTGGTTCAAAGGAGTTTAGCGGAGGAGGAAACAAAGTGAAATGGTGCGAGAAGTGCAAGAAGAAGCACTTTGGGAAATGTAGCGAGGAAGTGACTTGCTACAAGTGTGGGAAGACCGGACATTACGCCAACGAGTGCACCGCCAGCAAAAGGGTGTGTTATGAATGCCGTGAAGAAGGGCATGTTGCTAAGGATTGCCCGAAGAAGAAAGAGGCGGCAAGACCAAACATTCCACCGAAACCGAAGGCAAGAGCGTTCCATATGATCCTTGACGAAGAAGATGGAAATGAAAGGGATCAGGAATGAGGATCTATGAAGTAGTCGTGTAAGTAGTACCACGTGGTGTAGCCTATTAGAGGCATAGTATAGGTTGAACTTGAAAACCTATGTAATCGTTTCAAGGAATAATATAAAACCTTCGTTTTGTTATCTAATGTGTCAAGTTGTTATGTGATTTTCTTGTATGGTAACTTGGGTGAACTGCGAGACAATACTTGGGACGAGTATGAGTAGGTGTGAAAGGTAGTAGAGGCCTATACTACCGGAAGCACAGGACTCACGCTTGGATCAGGGAAAGTCACAAGGTTACCAAGAAGCTAGTAATTGATACCTTTTTATTCAAATATGTCGTTCCCATTGTTTCGGTAATGACTAAGAGGATGATTGTTATTCCAACCCTAGTGGTCGTATCGAATTGAGTCCGACTACGATAAGTATGTTACGTGGTTCAGAGAACCAAGTTTGATGTAGCATCTGACTTAAGTCGGAAGATTGAAATAAAAGATAATCAAAGCGATCGGTAGAGGTATCGCGATAGTTGCTTGTAGCTAGAAATGCTACCTTTTAAGATGTGATTAGAACATGAAGAAATGTATAGTCTGTTCTGGAAGACTCTAAGAGACCTGAGTCTAAGCGTGGGAACATACGATGATAAGTCATTAGAATATAACACATCGGTCCATTTTAGTAATAAAATAACTTATCTTAAGTTTGTTAAGAAGAAGAAGCAGTCTCAAGTAAGGATCGAGATTGTGACTTGAAGGTCATAATTTGGAGTCTAACGTGAGATAGGGAGCAAGTGCAAGATCGAGCACCTCCTGCAATCAGGAAGTCTTAGAGTTAGATATTCGTTCGAAGAAACATCAAAATTATGGTTATTACTTAGGATGAAGAGATAACGTATGGAGTCATCATGTGAGCCTTGTTTCGTTGATGATTCCGGGACGTAATCATCCTAAGGGGGAGATAATTGTAACGCCCGTAGATCTGGGCTAGTCAATTTAGAGATAATAGGGGTCGAAAACGACTTTTTGACAAAAGATTATTTAGAATAAATAATCTTAACCAAGTTGTAGAATACGTCTCAAGGGTTCCGTACATATAAAGAACGTTGAAATCCGAGTTATAACGAAG
This sequence comes from Lactuca virosa, assembly GCF_052849685.1. NCBI lineage: Eukaryota > Viridiplantae > Streptophyta > Magnoliopsida > Asterales > Asteraceae > Lactuca > Lactuca virosa. The sequence continues at coordinate 171,090,629 of NC_136427.1, read as the reverse complement.
AAGTTATGGTCCGTCGAAGTTTTACGGCAAAACCGGCACGACACCGGGAGACGTAAATAGTGAATTTACAATGGAGAACTTTTTAGCCTTAGAAATCTAAAAAAAAGTTTTAGTATACGTTAAACCGATAATATACAAAAAAAAGAACGCCCAAATCTGACTTCGTATGAGGAAGTTATGAATTTTCTAAGATTTGTCTTAGCAGTGCACAGCCCGAAACTCGAATTTTAGATCGAGCGGTTTTTGGCCTATGCGACCTAAATGAGAATTGAATATCTCATTAATAGGAACTCAACGGTAAAAAGACAGGCGAAAACAGAGTCCGTATGTAGAAGTTATGAATTTTAGGCAGACATTTAACAATATAATCTCCTCGTACTGTTAAATTTAAGATCGGTCGAGAATTAGCCGACGGATTCAAAATGAAAGTTGTAGATCTTATTTTTACCTACGTGTGGATATAAATAACGTCAAAAACGGAGGTTGTATGTGAAAGTTACGGATTTTAGAAGTCGGAAGTGTGCTGTGCGAAAATGGGTGATGTGGCACAATCTTGGCCATTGCTTTCTCCCCAAGTCTTGCCACTAGATGGTGACATGTGGCACCAAGTTCATCCATTTTTCACCCTATAAATAGAACCTCTCCCACCCTCATTTTCTTCACACATTTCCCATTCTTTCTTCTCTTTACTCTCTCTCTAGAACCTCTCTCTAGCCCCGAAACCCCCCGAAAAGCCTAGGGAACCTCCCTAGCACGAGGCGGAAGCCCCGGAGTGGTCGACGGCTCCGAGAAGAAGAGCTTTTCGGCTCGGGAACACTAGTCCAAGGAAAGCCCGGTTTTCTATAAACCCGCTGTAAGTGAGCTACGCCTACGCTATTTTTAATATAGCTTTTATTTAATTATAGTAACGTTATTAGGAACTTATAATAATTACTTGGGCTACTATTATGGGTTATATAAGTATTGTTTAACGCTTATATAATAGTAATAATAGCTAGACTATTAATTAGTCTCGGCGAATAATAGACTAAATTCTAGTGGTAATAATAATAGCTTTCGTCGAAGGAAATTATTTTTAAGAAGCGAAGCGCTGTCTGAGTTCGAAATCACCACCTTTTCAAGTGAGTGCATAGTTACTTTCATCTTACACATAGATATGAAGTATTTTAATATAAATTACGTGCTATGTGCGCATATTGTCTAAATACTTGTTGTCTATGCTGAATGAAAGATTTTATACATGTTTTAAATGATTTAAACTGTATATGTATTTTATATCTACAAAATGTGTTGGGTAAAACATGGGTAGATGAATAGTTGCTGTGTGACAAAATAAAATAATGAGAGGCCTCGATATAGATGTTATTGATGATCCAGTCATCTAGCGGAGTATAGATGATGACCACAGACTATTCTAGACAGTCCAGTGGAATGCTAGCAGGCTCGCAACCTGTAGGTGTTTATTTGAACTGTGTGCTCACCAGCAGTACTTCATCCCCCACATGGTTGTCTTATTTGACATGAATTGCTGAGGAACCCCCGAAGCATGTGTTGTCACCCCGATGAAAGTCCTTAGACTAGGTCCCTTGTGTTAGATGTTTTAGGGACGTAAAGTGAGGATAACGGGAACGGGTAATCGGGTTTGTTTGGTTTGAAAAAGTTAATAAACTTACTTATTGTGGGTTGAAAACCCTATGTACTCACCAGGTTTCCCAACCTGACCCACTCAGTTTATCTATATCACATGTGTTGATTTGAAGTCACATTACACTGAGAGATTAAGGAGATATAAATCACTAGTGATAATGAATGTAAGTTCTGTTTATGCTTATGTTTCTGTATTGACGATGACATCCCAAATGTTTTAAAATGAATAAAAATACTTTTCTTCGGAAATGCTTTGATAACGTGTTTATCATGTTTTACTGGGAACAAATCCGCAACATTTTTATTAAAAGAGGTACTCTGATTTTTATAAAGCATAAACAAAATCGGTCTTTTCTGGCCGTGAAAATGGGGATGTCACAGTTGGTATCAGAGCATTAGTTTAAGCGAACTAGGAATATGGATTTATTTCTAGACTTAAACTTAGAATGCTAAGCAAGGATTGTGAGGAGTGTGTCTAATAAAATTTAGGTAAAGCACCTGAATAGACACAAGCACTAGCTAATTTAGGAAAAATGCCTAACATTCTTTTATGTGCTAAATGATTCATGATATGCATTGTATGATCGGATCTATGGTTTGTTGCTGACCGGATCTAGAAACTTTATGTGTTCAGATTTCTAAACGTTGAATTACGGTATTAGAACTGGCATATAACTTTTCGGAGAAATAGGGAGAATTACACGTCGATCGTAAATAAAATCTTTTCTAAACGTTTAATTACGGTATTAGAACTGGCATATAACTGGCATATAATTTTTTGAAGAGCACAATCTGAGATTAAACATGCCATTGATAAGATTCAATGAATCTCAAACGATCTAGGAATTTCATACTATATTAAAATTGGTAAACTTGTATTACCTACCTTACTAAACTCGCAATTAGATTACGATATCCCTCTTCTTTATTGTGAATTGTATTTTGGATCCTAGCCTTGAATATTTATTTTGGGTGAAAATATTAAGGATTTTATTTTACTAACTAAAACTATGTCTCTTTATATAGATGTTTGGAAACGATGAACTCGCTGCTACTCAAACTAGCCCCTCTATCTCAAACTTCTTCCTACTCTCGATTTTGTTAAAAAAGAAGCTCTCTGGTCCTAATTACATGGATTGGATGAGAAACTTGAAGATGAACCTTCGATATGAGGATAATGAATATGTCCTCGAAAAGCCTCTTGTCGAAATCGATCATTCCACCACCACTCATGAGGAAATTGCTTCCTACAACAAACATTCTGATGACGCCACTAAGGTTGCATGCATCAACGTGGCCACTATGGCACCTGAGCTGGACAAGTTCTATGAGTACTACTGGACATATTTGATGAGTCTTGACCTTGTGTAAAAGTTCCACAAGAAGGAGAGACAAGAACTCTACGAAGTGGTCATGTCTCTTATGGCATGCAAGCTAAAGGAGGGAGAATCTGTTTGTGCTCATGTAAAAAAGATGCAAAGGTACATAGAGCAACTACAAAGGCTCAATATGTCGTTTGACGAGGAGTTAGCTATTGATATGGTCCATAACTCCTTTCCTCCTAGTTATTATCAGTTTGTTCTGACTTATCATTTGAACAATATAGAGGCGACATTAACCCAACTCGATAACTTGTTGCAAACTTCTGAGTTGAGGATGAAGAAAAATAATGCCCCTTCTGCAACAAGTGCTCCTGTCCTGTCTATTGGATCCGATAAAGGGAAAAAGAGGAAGACTCCTTCTCAATCCAACAGAAAAGGGAAGGCCCCTGCTGGAAGGGTCTAGCAGTGGCTCCAAGTCGAAGCCCAACTATGATGTCCTTGCGATCACTGATCCAAAAGAGGCCATATGCTTTTATTATGGAAATAAGGGTCACTGGAGAAGAAGTTGCCCTAAATACTTGAATGAATCAAAGGATGGAAAGATCAAGGCGTCCTCATTAGGTATTTAGACTATCCAATTCAATAACACACAACTTTCTCATTATTGGGTCCTTGATACAAGATGTGGTTTCCATATTTGTTATGACTTGCATGGACTAAACAAAAGTGAGGTGGGGGAGCATGGGAAGCTCAATGTGATCAAGGGGAATAGGCACTCTTCACCTGTTACCAATATTATGACATATGGGCTTGTACTTAGTAGTGATGTTAGGATTGATTTATTAAATTGTTGTTATTCGTCAGAAATGACGTGAAACATTATTTCATTTCATGCATTGTTCAGAAAAGGTTTTAAATATTCTTTTGATAATAATATTGGTTTAATTTTTGCTTTCAAAAATGGTTTTTTCATGTTTGAAGATTTACCTTGTAATGGAGTGTATGAAATTGTGACGTGTGTTGATAAATTAGGCAATAATATATTTCATATTGATTCATCCAATGGTGTGGATAATGCATGTTTGTGGCATTATCATCTTGGACATATAACCAAGAAACACAACGCCCAACTCCAAAAGGATGGAGTGTTGGAATCATTTAATCTTAGGAGAAATGATGTATGTGAATCTTATTTGTTGAGCAAGATGAAAAAATCACCTTTCATTGGAACATGTGAAAGAGGTGAAGGATTGTTGAACCTAATCCATACGATGCGGGTGGCCCATTTAAATCCACCACAAGAGATGCTAATCGATATTACATGACATTTACAGATGATTATAGTAGATATGGTTGTATCTACTTACTCAAAGGTAAATTAGAAACCATTGAAAAGTTTAAAGAGTTTATGCATAAGGTTGAGAATCAATTGGGTAGGAAGATAATGATGCTCAGATCTGACAGAGGTGGTGAGTATCTTAGAATCGAGTTCCAAGACTATCTCAAGGAATGTGGAATTGTTTCACAGTTGACTCCTTCTAGAACACCACAACTTAATGGAATGGATGAGAAGCGTAATGAACCTTACTAGATATGGTTCATTCCAAGATGAGTCGAGCTTCTCTTCCTATTCATTTATGAGGGTATGCCTTGGAGACAGCCGCTGATATCGTGAATCTTGTTCCAACAAAGAAGGTTGCCAAAAAACCTCATGAGATGTGGACAGGGAAAGATTCCTCGCTTGCACATATCAAGGTTTGGGGTTGTGAACCACTCGTAAGACGAGAGACACATGAAAAACTTAGACCCGTAGGCAAGAAGTGTTACTTCATTGGCTACCCATAGAAAACTTTTGGATGCTTGTTCTACAGACCTAGTGAGAAAGTGGTCTTTGTAGCTCAAAGAGGGGTCTTTCGCAAGGCAGAGCTCATATTCAAAGAGGACAATCGGAGTGTTATTAATCTTGAAGAAATTCAAGAGTCAACCAATGAAGGAACCTCAGAGAACACTAGTACTCAACCTGAGGATGAAATTCCAGTTGAGACAGTTGACAATTCATTACCCGTTGATCGTTCCTATAGGGTTAGCATGCCACCTGAGTTCTATGGTTTCCATATTACTATAGATGGTGGCATGTTTGTCAGTAATCGTACACTGGTAAATTTGGATGAACCAACTAACTACAAGGAAACAATGCATGCCCTGAAGCTGCTAAATGGCAGGAGGCAATAGATAGTGAGATTTGTCAGTGATTCTACACTGGTAAATTTGGATGAATCAGCTAACTACAAGGAATCAATGCATGCCCTAAAGCTACTAAATGGAAGGAGCCAATAGACAGTGATATTTAGTTTATGTATGATAACCAAGTATGGAACTTGGTTGATCATGTACCTGGTCGAAAGACAGTCGAGTGCAAATGGATCTTCAAGAAGAAGGCCGACATGGATGTGAAAGTACACACCTATAAAGCTAGGCTAGTTGCAAAGGGATTTAATCAAACCCAAGGGATTGACTATGATGAGACCTTTTCACCAATAGCTAAGATAAATTATATCAGGATTATGCATGTTATAGTTGCATTTCATGATTATGAAATTTGGCAGATTGATGTTTAAACTGCTTTCCTTAATGGGAAGTTATGTGAGGACATCAACATGAGTCAGCCAGAGGGTTTTGTACACACCAATTTTCCTGATAGTGTGTGTAAGATTGAGAAATCCATTTATGGGTTGAAACAAGCATCTCACAGTTGGAATATTTGCTTCCATGAGAAAGTCAAAGAGTTTGGGTTCTCTAGAAGTAAAGATGAGTCCTGTGTGTATGTCAAAGCTAGTGGGAGTATAGTGACCTACTTAGTCTTGTATGTCGATCACATACTCCTTATAGGAAACAACATTCCAACATTTCAAGAAGTTAATTCTTGGCTTGGAAAGTGTTTCGCTACAATGGATCTAGAGGAAGCGACCTATATTCTAGGAATAATGATTCATCAGGATAGAAAGAATCGTCATATTGGTCTTAGCCAAAGTACATATTATGATAAAATATTGAAGCGTTTCAGTATGGAGAGAAAGGAGAATTTCCCATTCATAGTATTGTTAAGTTAAGTAAGACTTAAAGTCCAAGTACCGATGCCATGAGTCGGGTCCCATATGATTCGACTGTAGGATCGATCATGTATGCAATAACATGTATTCTCCCTGATGTGTCTTATGCTTTAATCATGGTTAGTCAATTTCAGGGAAATCTTGGCAGAGCCCATTGGATTGTGGTAAAGAATATTCTTTAGTATCTATGAAGAACAAAAGACATGTTCCTAGTTCATGGCGGCAGTGATACATTAAGAGTGAGTGGTTACAGTGACACCAGGTTTCAAATAGATAGAGACAACTTTTGTTCGCAGTCTAGATGGGTATTCTTATTAAATAGATGAGTGGTTACTTGGAAAAGTTCCAAGCAAGACACAGTATCTGATTCCACCTGTGAGCCAAAGTATATTGCGACGAGTGAAGCATCAAAGGAAGCAACTTGGCTGAAAAACTTAATCGGAGATCTTAGAGTCATTCCAACTATTCAGGAACCCATGGAACTTATCTGTGATAATGAAGGCATGATTGATTTAACAAAATAACCAAAGGGTCATGGCAGATCCAAGCATATCGACAGAAAGTACCATTACATTAGACATCGGGCAGAAGAAGGACACCTTATGCTGAAGAGAATATTATTGGAAGATAATGTTGCAGACCCTTTCACAAAGGCTCCGAGCATATTCAAACACCACTAGAATGCTAGGGGCGTAGGCTTAAGATACGATATTAGTTTTAGTAGTTAGGTGATATTTTTGAAACTTGTAACAAAATAAATGTAATTGATTTGGTTAATGAATAATAGAGAATTATTTATGAGTATCATACTGTGTTATTTAATTATTTATTTGTGTGTTTCTTTTTGCATGTTTATACTTCCTGGGTAATCAGAATTATTCAAACTTCCACAGTCATTCGTACTTTTAGAAGTAAATAGTGAATTAAGATTGTCACGAATCAACTGGAGATTGTCGATCGAGGTTAAGACATTGCAATTGCAATTGCTACAATATTCATGAGTACTTTGAAAATAGGGATTTAAAGTATTGGATAAACCCATGCTTATAGATTACTTCATGGATCTCGTCACGAGTAATTCTAAGACGATAATATCTTCTATTCTAAAAACAGAGATATGTAGTTCATAGTTTATAAGTCAGTTATGCACTGGTTTGCTCAAACACATTTCGTAATTGGATGTTATAAAGGGTTATTCCATGTGTGATTTAAAGTGAGCCCCTCGATGATTTGATGTTGACATTATAAGTGTTAGGCCCAGACAAGACTAATTGATGTGTTTAAATTGAAGTTTGATTAAGTCTTTACAAATCAGGAAATCGAGAAACATAATCTTGGACAATTAGATTGATTCTGATCCCTATCTCATGTCCATACGATATGATCATGAAGAACGAAGGAGTACCTGATCACATATGTTAGAGCCAATAGATGATTTGAATTAGAGTTTGGTAGTGGCTTTAGAAAGTAGTCTTTGCTGTTTATTTTTAAGATCTATTGTAACATTCTGTTTGAAATTAAGTAAATAAATAATGAACCTGAACCCCAATATGTAAATTTATATTTTATATTATTTTATAGTAGCCCTAAAATCCAAAATAATTTAGCAGGGTGTTGGTTCCGGGAGTTAAACGTCATAATTTTGGAATATTGGGGGTTAAGTGTAATTTCCGAATTGGTTTGTAAAGATTTTCAGAAGTCAGGGGGTGTTTGGTAAATATTGGACTTAAATAGAAAGGATTTTGGAATGCTGAGGGATGAATGGTAACTTATGGATTTATTTTGAAAATATTATGAGTAGGAGGGACTAGAAGTGTCAAATTCATATGAAGTTTGTAAGGGACACATGATTAAACCCAGTGCCTTCTTTTCCCTCTCGTTGCATCACCTAAACCTAACCCTAGCCACACATCTTCAACCGCCACCATGAGAAGCCTCCTCAGCCGCCGCTGCCTAGTCGAGTTCGATCACCACCGGTTCGCATGCTACCTCACCGTTGAAGTGCCACCACCACAACCTTACTGCCGAATGTCGTGGGCAACTGGAGAACCACCAAGGACCGTGGAACACGCTGTGTTCGTCGTGCGTGGGTCGTGAACCACCAGAAGCACTCGGTAAGTCCAACCGCAACCCACCTTTCCTCTCTCTCGTTATTTTCTGTGGATACGATGTTGGAGACGTCGTTACTGTCGTCCGTGGCCCTTGGGCCGCTGTTTTCGTCTTTTCCAGCGACGTCTGCCGCCTAGGCGGTGGCTGTGTGTTTGAGTGTACATACTGCTTTCGGTATTGGTGTTTTTATATGAGCATTGTTTTGCCGGAAAAGCAACCACCACCACCGTGAGGTGGTGGCTGCCATCGTTTTGCCATCACTAGCCACCATCTCTGGTGGTTGTGTGTTTATGTGAGTGATTGGTTTTGTGCTTGGAGTACTTTTGTCAGTATTTTGGCCTAGAATCATATGGCTGCCGCGGTGAGCCGCCGTTGACCACCACTACCCGAGGTGGTAGTGGGTGGTGCCCGACTTATTTAACATAAATTTACCTAAAAACTTAACCAATGGACTAATTGGCATGCGATTGGGTTGGAAACCCTAATTAAGGTTTAGAAAACCCTAATTAAGGTTTAGAAAACCCTAATTAAGGTTTAGAAAACCCTAATTTTGGATATGTTAGTTTGAAATTGTCGGGACCCTCATTTTGGACCAATAGATTGAAGTTATGACTTATGCCCGATCACACTGTATGATTGGCCCAGTGGGGTGATGGACTTAATAGATTAATTCCTTAATGAGTTAAGTAAGAACACTTAACCCTAATCGTCATTTTATGTGAAAAACCTTAATTATGTTTGGGCTTCAAGTTGGGCCTTCTTTTGGGCTTAGGTGTTTGGGTTCTTCTTGGGTCATCTGAGAACAAGTATATGGACTAGGATATTTGGATGGGCTTTAGGGTAAGGCCCATGTGAGGGGTTTGGGCCCAATTTGGAAAATTGGGCCATAATTGGGCTTTGGTTAATTGTTTGACTTTTGGGCCTTCAAAGTGTGAGTTTGGGCCTTGGTCTTGGATCAAGCTAGGTTGGGGGTAAAGTAGTCTTTTTACCCCAAGCATGGACTTATGGTTTTGTATTTTGACGACCATTCTGATTGAGCTGGCTCGAATCATATTTGTTTTATGACCATTAAGATTATTATGACTAGTGATGAACCAAATCCGAGGGTTAGATTATAAAGTAATTAATTTTAATGTGTATGAACTAGATATGATGACCATTCATTGTACCTAATTGATTTTCATGACTATTGAGATTAATAAAGATCAAATACTGCATGAGACGAACTAAATATTGATAGTAAAGAACATTAATATCTTGACCACTGAGTTAAGGACCTTATCATCATTCGGGTTAGTGTCAGACCAAGATGCTTGACCACATTAGGAATCGATGAATGACAATTAATATCTATTTTACTTCATAAAAATCAACCATAACTAAAGGGGGGTAATCGAATCTAAGTGAAAGTATATTTATCATTCATAGTTTCTAAATCCAATTTTGTAGTTTTGTTTTGTTTCTTATTCTTTGTTCCTTAGTTAAACAAATTTCCTTAATTTATTTATTATTTTAGTTTAATTAACAGTTATACCTCTGAACTGAATCATTCCTGTTCCCCTTGAGTTCAACATCTTGATCTTACCAAATCTTTACTTTTATATAATTAGCTACATTTCCCTAGTTGTGTAATAGTCTCTAACATTAGTGAAATCATTTTATAAATGTAAGACTAGATTTTGCACATCAGACTCCCTCCTCCCTTATTCTTGTTATCGGTAAGAACTACCAATATCCATCGTCGCCGACCAATAACCACCACCCCATGATATCCCACAAAAGGGTTTTCCACTAATAGTTGTTGATTATATCCTATTGGTCAACCCATTTATATCATCTCCATTGCCGCCACCAAAGAGGGTTTAGTGTGAATTTATTTAGAAGAGGTGGAAGAAGTTTATGGTAAGGCTAATGGATTTTATGGGGGGTGTTATGGTCTTTTTGATCATAATCTTCCCTCACAGAACCCAACTCCTTGTAAACTGTTTCAACATACTACCTTTTCTGGTTTCAATACTAGTGAAAGGTTATCTTTTGGAAAAGCTTTGACCATGATTACATAGATCATCTCCAATAGAGCTAATTGCCATGTGGTGGCATACCCTTTCCCTTATCTTATATTTTTAAGGTAGGGTACCAATTTTCATATTTTTAGGGTAGGGTACCAATTTTATGTTCACATTTGCTACTTTTTTTCAAGTTCAAATTTCGAGTTTAGTTTTGAATTCATATTCCCCCATCCATTTCAGTTTAACTCTATTGGTGCTTATGTTCAGTTAAGGATATAATTAGTTTGAGTTCAAATTTTATAATGTTCTTGATTTTTTATTTCTTGTTATAATGACCGTAAATGAGTGTGGATGTAAGGAACATGTTTTGGTTGTAAATAGGGACGACTGGGAGATGAAGAAGATAAGAAGTCATAAGATTATAGTAGACATTAGTGGTGTAGGAAGTTGGTGAAAGGAAGATGAAAAGGGGCTGAGCTGGTCATTTTAATTAAATATTATTTTTAAATACAACAAATAAATAAACGATACTAAAAAAAGATATAAATGTAATTTTATATGCATAAAGGACGACACAATGTTTTCAAACAATAGGAACCAAACACATAGAGATTTTGATAGTTGTCATTAATAAATTAATTATGGAGAACTCCAAAAACTAAACATGTAATTGTCTTCTTTAGAAAACATATTCTAACTATTATAATAATTTAAGATATAAATAGAATAAGAATATATATTTTTTTAAATAATGATGACATTTAAAACACCTTTGTTAGATGAGGTCACAAAATATGAGATGAATGTTTTTGCTCTCTGATTCAAAGTAGACATTCTTTTAAGTCGTGTTTATGCTTTATTTATAGCCGTTGATATATTATTATGATTGCACTTTAATTAAGTAGCAATTTGATATTGACAAAGCTATAACGAGGTTAGGGTATTATAGCATTTCTAAATTTTTTATTTTTTTATTTTGTTTTTTATATAAAAAAGTTATTTGTTTTTTTTTTGAACGGCAAATGCATTAAAGACTAGCAAGACGCTAGCACAAAAAAGAGTTACATATTACAAGTACATAAAGGAGAAATACATCAATTAAACCACGAGATAAAATTAAACTTCGATCTATTCTTAACCCAATTGAATGCAATGATTTGAATATCCTCTGTCGTCTTGAGATGCGAACATCTCTTCTTCTTAAAAACAAAGTCATTGCGAGTTCTCCATATACTCCACAACACCGAGTATATTAACATCAACCTGAGCTTCAGTCTCTTCTTATTAATGCCCGAGGAAATCAAAACAGTTTTTTTAAGCTCATCATAATTATTGGGAATGCAAGGCAGTAAGCCACTCCAATTACTAAACCAAGACCATATCTTCCTTGAGAACGAGCACTGTATAAAAATATGCTCAACTGATTCTTCTATTTCCCCGTAGAAGTGACAAGTAACTGAATCCAATAAAATTCCTTTTTCCACAAGCTTGCAAGCCACCGAAATTCTATTGCAAAGCAGCCTCCAAACGAAACAATTCACTTTAATTGGAACCCATTTCACCAACTGAAAATCCCCCATATGATTATGGATATCCAAATTATTATCCATTAAATCTCTAAGAGATTTAACAGAGAAAATGTTGGACTCTCCAGCATTCCACTCCCATGAATCTGCCTTTCTAGATAAAGTTGTATCTGCCACCATACTTGACATCTTCTCCAACTCAGCCGACTCCCTACCACTTCTCGGACATCTCTTCTACATGCCTTGAAAAACAACACCGTCGCCAATATTAATCCTATCCGAGACCTTACAATTCTTTTCACTTTCAATCTTATACAACTCCGGGAATTCCATTCTTAAAATTATATCACCACACCATTTATCTTTCCAAAAATGGGTATGATTCCCATCTCCTAATTTCCTACAAAACAAATCATCAAGACCAATATTCCATTCATCAAGCTCCCATTTTATCTGATAAATTTTAAGCCAAGGCCCCGGTATCCCACATCTTGCAAAAGACATCCCATCAATTCCTCTAGTATTATGCAATGCCCTAATACAAGAGGACCAAAACGAATTTTGCTCAACTCTAAATCTCCACCACCATTTTGCTAGTAGTGCAATGTTTATCGATCTAAGATCACCAACACCAAATCCACCCAACTTTTTTGGTCGAGTAATCGTCTCCCAAGCAACCCAATGAATCTTCTTACAATTCTCAACACCTCCCCAAAGAAATCTCCTTCGAATGCCTTCCAAAACTGCAATAACTTTCTTAGGAGCTTTAAAAAGAGCAAAATAGAAAAGAGGAAGACTACCTGACACGGATTTGACAAGAGTAAGCCTACCTCCAAACGAAAGATTTTTAGCCTTCTATATTGACAACTTATTCTTGAACTTCTCTATAATCGGATTCCAACTTTTAACAAGGTTCATATTGGCGCCAATGGGAAGACCGAGATATTTAAAGGGAAAGCAACTGGGCACACAATGCAAAATACTAGCCAGACGATCAATGTCCAAGTTATCAACCCCAATACCAAAAACTTTGCTCTTTACAAGATTAACTTTAAGACCAGAGGCAAGATTAAAACATCTAAGTATCCTATTTAAGTTGATAAAATTGAGCTCTGACCACTCCCCCACAATCATAACGTCATCCGCATACGTAAGATGCGACAAAATAGGACCATTATTAGGCAATGAAATACCTCGAAAGATAAGATGATCACAAGCTTCCTTTAAAAAAGTTATTTTGTAAACATGACTTATGTCATTCTACATTCAACTAAATGGATTGTACATCCATCTAAATGGATTATACATTGCTTAGCATCCGGATAAGATAACAACATAACTCATAGGACTGTATTTTTTTCCTATTTATTAAAATTATATCTAACTGAATGTTTGCAACCAACGAGGACTCGACGGATTTAGTTGTAACATTTGTTTAAATTATGTTTTTTTTCTTTGATTTTCAACTTTAAATATTAAAGAACTCTTTGTAATACTATTTTGAATCTTGATAATGTTTGTATCAATATGGGTTGACTTTTTTATTTTTCTTATCTATTTTAAGAATCGCATATTTAGTTAGGGTGATTTGTATTTCCATTTCTCCCCAATATTTTGTATTATTTAAAGTGGAATCAATTCGGTAGGTAATTTACGCCCAACAATCCAAAATTACGATTCCTATATGTATCAGCCAAATTTTGATCCTTCTCCCTCCTCAACCCTAAAATCACCTCCGACTCCATCTTTTTTCCTGTCAATCGGCTAATCGGCTGTACTCATCCATGTAACCTTCATCTTCCTCTAATGAGATCCCTCGAATGCTCCTCTTCACACGCTCACAATTAAATTGTCATCATCTAATTAACTTCTTTGGCCTAATCAGATCACTACTATTCTCTCTCATTAGAAGTGACTCGGTGGTTTTGTTGATGGTTCCAACCCAGCTCCATCGCTAACAATTATCAATGATGGCAAAGAACTGCCCAATCCAGACTATACATCTTGGCTGGAAATTGATCGAATCACCCTAACTAAATATACGATTTTTACAATAAACGAGAATAATAAAAAAGTCAAACCGTATCTTTAATAAATCCCATATCAAAAATCATCAAAATCATCGCCCTCCACTGTTCAGTTTCAATAGCCTTTGGAGCGTGGAAATGTTGGTGTAAGTCCTCCTGGAAACAAAAACAATCTTGGAAGAATCATACTGAGAAATTCATATTGATATTGGTCTTGTATGTAATTATCATATAAGACCCTACAAAGACTCCAAGTGAAATAGAGTAGATTGGTAAGTTAATTATCCTTAACATGACTGGTAGATATATCTGCATAGGTTAATTTGTTTATTTCCATAATTAATTTGTGTAATTAGAAAGGACAAATGTGTCTCCCATCACCTATTAGAATGATGCAGGCACAAACTATTGTTTTTCTATGCATTGTTTAATTCTTTTATTTATGTTCATTTCCAAGAGATGTATTTGGTCTTAGTAGTTTTAGTTTACTAAAAATATGTTGCTTTTCTGTTTCTCTAGCTCATATGAAGTGGGTTGAGTCGTCAGTCAAAGGGGTATCACAATTGTAGTGAGTAACTTCACATTTTTTACATTTCCATCAACACAAAAACATCAAGGGAATATGACTTATTAAGGTAATTAACTTTTCGGTTTGTTCACATCTAGGTAACTATCTTTTTTTTGTACACATCTAGGTAACAAACTTGTTGTAAGTGTTCACATATGACCATTATGACCTGCTGTAGCAGGTTACATCCTAGATGTGAACACTTTTAACAAGTTCGTTACCTAGATGTGTACAAAAAAAATAGTTACCCAAATATGAACAAAACGAAAAGTAAGAGTAAATTACACGAATGGTCCTTGTGGTTTGGGGGAATTTGTGTTTTTGGTTCCTAACTTATTTTTTTAACTCGGATGGTCCATACTGTTTATTTTTGTTGCGTGTTTGGTCCCTGTCTTACCTAAAAAGACTATTGTGCCCTTATTAATTTATTTTTTAATTAATTTTCTTATTTATGTATTTATTTTTTATATATTTAAAAAAATTAATAGACCCCACATATATGTATCTCCTCACCGTAAGCCTGAAACCACATTTGAGAAATTTAATTAAAAAGATAAATTAATAAGGGCACAATAGTCTTTTTAGGTAAGACAGGGACCAAACACGCAACAAAAATAAACAATAGGGACCATCCGAGTTAAAAAAATAAGTTAGAGACCAAAAACACAAATTCCCCCAAACCACAGGGACCATTCGTGTAATTTACTCTTACTTTTCATTTTGTTCATATTTAGGTAACTATTTTTTGTACACATCTAGGTAACGAACTTGTTAAAAGTGTTCACATCTAGGATGTAACCTGCTACAGCAGGTCATAATGGTCATATGTGAACACCTCCAACAAGTTTGTTACCTAGATGTGTACAAAAAAAAGATAGTTACCCAGATGTAAACAAACCGAAAAGTTAATTACCTTAATAAGTCATATTCCCAAACATCAAAGTTGCTATTGTTAAAACATTGTAATTTTGGTTAGTAACCCAGATAATATTGTTAAAACTTTGTAATCATGTGAGGTGTTCATACTTTGCATTGTCATTCCTAATTTTAAGTGGATAAATCAAAAATCTAAGTGGAACTATATCTCCGGTGTTAATATGATAGTACGTAATTAGCCGAGGAGATATTACCATCGAAGTTACTTAGGAATCATTTACCCAAATATTACTAGTTTTACAACCACAAAACTTTAGAATCCCTTGCATTTTAATCCTTAACATCATTTTACCTAAAGATTACAACCAAGGAAATTTAGAACTCCTTTTAATTAAATCCTCTACATTTTTACCGAAACATTACAACCATGCAAATTTACTTGAGTAATTACACTTGATTACGGTCAGGACTTACCAAAGAGGGGTGGATGGAAATAAAAAATGGATCACATATATACCATATACAGTGAAATCCACATATCTCAATTCTTCTAGAACAGATGGATTTGCACATATTTGAAAAGGATTACAAGAGAGAAGCAGATGGAAGACGGCTATACTTGCCAAGATTATTGCTCAAGGCCAAAAGTCGGATTTAGTTGCTGGAGAAGAAAAAGGAGTGCGAGTGGAACGAAGGTGCATAGAGTTCTAATAACTAAAAATAAAAATAATAATACTAGTAATAATAAAATTAATAAAAATAGACTTAATAATATTGTTGTTATAACTTGTTTTTTTGTCATTTCCCCCATAAGAAAACAAATCAAGAACAACATGCACATGCAGCAGCACATCATCGTTTGTAAATTGGTGGGATCCTACAAAAAAGACAATAAAAACATGAAAAATAATGTATGGTTTTTTTCGCTAGAAAAAAAAAATAATTAATAGCTTTTCCGATGAATGATCATAATGAGTTGTGTGTGTCTTTTATTTATTTATTTTGTTTATATTTCATGCTTATTATAAAGGTAATTATTACCGTTAACAATTGATTTAGTTTATAACAAAAAGAAGTTTTAGATTTGAGTGAGTTAGGATTACAAAATTTAGGAATCAAGCATGCATGAAATGGATTTTCAAATTAGTAATTCATTTCAGGTTTACTAAATAACTTTAATGAGAAATGTGTAGTTCTACTTTTGCACTCATGGACATAAAGGAATTGCTTGAATTTCAAAAATATTGAACATACATTTGTTGCGGATGTTTCCACAATTGAACGTTCCACAGGTTCCTGAACCATCCAAGAAAAGTTGTAGAGAAGTGTAAGCAGAAACGCTATGAGTTGAGCCTAGTTGTTTAATTACCATATATAGAAAATCTTTCAAATTGAACTTACTTGCAATTCCAAAGCTTTCTCGAGTTTCTCTACCACCAAACCCATTGAGGGTCGTTGTTTTGGATCATCCTGCAAGCACTGATATGCAATCTTTGAGACCATATTCAAGGAATCCGAGTTCATCTGTTTCTTCAAATCAACATCAATTATTGTTGGGGTTGAAACACACTTTTATTCAGAACTAGAACAAAAGAGAAGAGCTTACACGCTCAATATTACAAGAAAAAGAAACAACCCTCTAATACTCACTCTAAGTATTACACGCTACACTCTCTGTTTGTGGTGTCTTACAACTGAGGTTAGAGCCTCTATTTATACTTAAACAAGCCTACAATTGCTACTGCTACCATTTATTGTGTTCATTATGTGAACATACGAAGTTGCCATTTGAGTTCTTATTGTCAACATAGATAGAGGTGCAGCTACTGATGTCAGGTTCACACCAAGTCTGGTTTACACACACATTCTCCCCCTTAAACCGAACTTGGCTAGAGATTCGTCACGCCGATCATGTTTCGCATTTCACTATGTTTAACGTATGCTAAAGCCTTTGTAAAGATGTCCGCCCGTTGATCCTTCGAGTTGACATATTCCACTATAATTTGCCCACGTTCAACACATTCTCGTATGAAGTGATAACGAATGTCAATGTGTTTGCTTCGACCATGAAACACAGGATTTTTCATCAATGCGATTGCTGACTTGTTATCGACATATAAGGTGATAGGCATAATATGATGTCCCGCGAGCTCCTTCACGAGATTAGCAAGCCAAATGGCTTGACATGCTGCTGTTGTAGCTGCCATGAACTCGGCTTCACACGTGGACAAAGCAACAGTCTTTTGCTTTTGGGATTTCCAAGTTATCGCATTCCTTCCCAGATAGAAAATCATTCCACTTGTGCTCTTGCTATCAACAGGGTCACCTCCAAGATCACTATCGGTAAAACCAACCAAATCTTCAATTTCACGACCTCTTCCATAGTTGATTCCATAATCAACGGTTCCTTTTACGTATCGCAAGATGTGTTTCACAACTTGGAAATGCAAAGTGGTTGGTTCCTCCATGAAACGACTTGCAATTCCAACCGAAAATGACAGGTCTGGTCGAGTGTGAGTCAAGTACCTCAAACAACCTACCACTCGCCTATATTCAGTTGGATCAACTTTTTCACCATCTTCATCCTTCTTAACCTTCAACTTAGGTTCCATTGGTGACGTTGTCGGATTGCAATCCAGCAACCCAAATTGCTCTAAAATCTTCTTTGCATAAGCCGTTTGTCGCAAAGATATTCCCCACTTCTTTTGCGAAACTTCGATTCCAAGGTAGTAAGAAAGTAATCCCAAGTCACTCATTTCGAATTCTTTCTTCATTTGTTCTTTGAATTCGACAACATCATTAGTGTTCGACCCGGTAATGATCAAGTCATCAACATAGACACCAACAATAAGAATTTTGTCTTTTGAGTTCCTTTTGTAAACAGCTGGGTCTTGTGAACTTTTTGTAAAACCAAGCCTTTTTAAGCTTTTATCCAAACGAATGTTCCAAGCTCGAGGAGCTTGTCGTAGACCATAAAGAGCTTTATAAAGCTTGAACACCTTGTGACTATTTGCTTTATCAACATATCCTTCTGGTTGGGTGACATAAACCTCCTCTTTGAGATCTCCATTGAGAAAAGACGATTTGACATCGAGATGGTGGACAACCCACCCATGTTGAGCTGCTAAGGCAAGAATGAGCCTTACGGTGTCAAGTCGTGCTACCGGTGCAAAAACTTCATCAAAGTCGACTCCTTCCTTTTGTACAAATCCTTTTGCTACAAGTCGAGCTTTATGCTTCACCACTTTTCCCAAGTTGTCTTTCTTCACTTTAAACACCCATTTCAAACCGATTGCTTTGTGTCCGGATGGCAAATCGGTAAGTTGCCATGTCTTGTTCTTCTCGATTGCATCCAACTTTGTTTGCATAGCCTCCTGCCATGCCTTAGAGGTTACCGCCTCTTTAAAATTCAAGGGTTGATCTGCTGCAATCATCAACAATTCTCCGGGTTCAAGGAACACATTTTCAGTTTCAGAATAAATATCGGTTAACGGACGCAATCCCCTTGGCCCAATCTCACTAGAAGGGCTTTCCATATGGGGCGAGGTTGAAGAAAACGGGGCTGAGACAGGAGTATGTGGAGCTGGTTCAGGCTCGTCAAATTCAGCATATGGTTGTCCAACTTGGATAGCATCGATTCCTGGGCTGTTTGGTTGTTCCGGATTGATTTCGGGGTCATTTTGAGGTGTTTCGAGGTGTATTTGGGGTTGTGGTTCAATTATGGTAAAGGTCTTAGGAGTCGCCATCTCTTCTTCTTTGTTTTTGTACCAATTCCATTCTTCTTTTTCGTCAAAAACAACATCGCGACTAACTCGCAACTTTCGGTCTTGCGGATCAAACAAACGGTTGCCTTTAGTTCCATCTTCCACACCTAAATACACCATCTTCTTACTTCGATCATCAAGCTTCTTCAAGTGACCACCTACAAGTTTAGCAAAAGCAACACAACCAAAAACTTTTAGATGTTAAAGGTTGGGCTTTTTGCCAAACCACGTTTCATAAGGCGTCTTGTCGGGAAGTACTTTTGTTGGCAGGCGGTTGAGAAGATAAACTGCATGTCTAACCGCTTCTCCCCAAAACTCTCCCAGAACATTTCTACCTTTGAGCAGACTTCTTGCCATGTCCATAACGGTCCGATTTCGCCTTTCTACAACTCCGTTCTGTTGAGGCGAATATGGTGTCGTAAGATGCCTTTGAATACCATTTTCTTCACAAAATAATGAGAATTCTTTTGAAGTGAACTCTCCCCCTCGGTCCGTTCGAAGTGTCTTTATTTGATAACCCGAATTCTTTTCAACCATCAACTTGAACCGTTTGAAAGCGCTCAAGGCTTGAGACTTCTCCGATAGCATGTAAACCCACATCCACCGGCTAAAATCGTCTACTAAAAGGAGAAAATATTTACTCCCTCCAACAGACGTAGGTGTGATCGGACCACATAAGTCCGCATGAACAAGTTGTAGAGGTTTTTGAGCCCGAAAAACTGCATGATCCGGGAAAGGAATTCGGGTTTGTTTGGAAAGAACGCACCCTTCACATACTTGGTTTGGGTGCTCAATCTTTGGGACTCCGATTGCCATATTCTTTTCGAACAACTTCTTTAAGGCGAGAAAGTTAACATGACCGAGTCTAGAATGCCATATCCAAGCCGGTTCGTCTTTTGTTGCTAAAAGACAAGTCGGTCTACCGGTCCTTAAAGGAGTTTTATATAACCGGTTTGGGGATCGTTTAACTCTCAAAAGTAGAGTTTTGTTTCTGTCAAACAATGTCAGATCCGACCCATCCATTATGACCCGACTCCCTTCCTCCGTCATTTGTCTAAGACTAATAATATTGTTTTTTAGACTTGGAATGAAATATACCTCATTAAGGAGTCTTTGGTCGCCATTTTTGCTATCGAATAAAATCGACCCTTTTCCCAAAATAGCGACGGTCGAACCATCCCCAAATTTCACATGGCCCGTAACGTGCTCATCTAGTTCGCGAAACTTTGAGCGGTCTCCAGTCATGTGATTGCTAGCACCGTTGTCGAGATACCATACCTCAGACTCGACTCGACTTTCTCCCGATGCAAGAAGATTAACACAAATCTTCTCTCTTAGAGACACTTTTTTGTGTGCATATTCTTGTGAGGTTGCCATCATTAAAATAGGCTCTTCTTCGTTGGCTTGAGTGAGGTTTGCCTCCTCACCTCGATTCTTGTTTGGACACTCCGAAGCATAATGACCAAATTGTTCACAAGTAAAGCATTTGATTTTACTTTTATCCTTTCGAGAAGGATTATGGTCATTCCGATTTGTATTGTACTCGCGACCACCTCCTTGGCCACGTCCACGACCTCGGCCTCGGTTACCATGTCCTCCTCGTCCTCTTGAAGTGTTTGACGAGTTTCTCTCGCCAGTTTGCTTCGAACGAGATGCCCACTCGGCATGTGTAAGCAATAGAGAAGGTCCTTCTTCTTTTTCTCCATAGCTTCGAAGTCTCTCTTCATGGGTCTTAAGACGACCCACAACTTCTTCCACCGTCATATTCTTCAAATCTCCGAATTGCTCGATCGATGTTACGATTTGTATAAATCGTATCGGTACGGCTCGCAAAAACTTCTTCACAACCGTAATTTCTTCAATCTTTTCACCTAGAGATCGAATACTGGTTACGATAGTATTCAATCTCATGGAAAAATCATCTACCGATTCCCCGTCTTTCATCCGGATCACCTCGAAGTCACTTCTCAAGGTTTGAGCTTTAGCCTCCTTGACCCGATCGGCTCCCATGTGCATCATATTGAGCGTTTCCCATGCTTCTTTAGCTGTGTCCTTCTCAGCTAACATCAGAAGTACGTCCTCTGGAATTGCTTGATAAATAGCCGCAAGAGCCATCCGATCTTTACGTTCGTCCGTTTCTGCATTTTTAATTACATCCCATACTCCTTGTGCTTGTAAATTCACTCGCATTTTTATGGCCCACACCGCGTAGTTCATCTTCGTGAGCATTGGATAGTGTAACGTAAGGCTACCGTCTTTCCCGGTCCTTTGAAAACTTTCACCTCCGGCTTGAGAAGATGACGAGGTTGGTGTAGTCATTCTTGGCATATACTTGGGCATACACGAGTAAGAATATATATATATATATATATATATATATATATATATATATATATATATATATATATATATATATATATATATATTTGAAGTACGGGGACCAATATGAACTTTTCAGAAGTTCAGGGGGCAAACAGAACTTTTACAGAAGTAAAACAGGGGCTAAATTGAAATTTTTCTGAAAAACGGGACCAAAATTGCAATTTTTCTGAAAAACAGGGGCTAAATTGCACTTTCTGGAAGAACAGGGGCTAAACTGCAATTTCCAGAACTTTGGTCAGCTGCTGACGTCACTGCTGATGTCACTGCTACAGTGTGCTACTTTTCCGGCGACTTTTCCGGCAGATTTGACCAACTTTGACCGGTGATTTGGAGGCCTTCCGGTGGTCAAAAAATTCAAAAAAATATATTTTCGGAATCCTCAGAACGAGACCTTTCCAACGGTGTACTCCGAAATTGTTTTTGAGACAAAAAAATTTCGACCAAAAAACAGAGAATGCTTCCCCCCGGAGCTTAACCAAGCTCTGATACCACTTGTTGGGGTTGAAACACACTTTTATTCAGAACTAGAACAAAAGAGAAGAGCTTACACGCTCAATATTACAAGAAAAAGAAACAACCCTCTAATACTCACTCTAAGTATTACACACTACACTCTCTGTTTGTGGTGTCTTACAACTGAGGTTAGAGCCTCTATTTATACTTAAACAAGCCTACATTTACTACTGCTACCATTTATTGTGTTCATTATGTGAACATACGAAGTTGCCATTTGAGTTCTTATTGTCAACATAGATAGAGGTGCAGCTACTGATGTCAGGTTCACACCAAGTCTGGTTTACACTCACATTATATCATTTAAATTTCCTTTTTTGTAGCAGCTCAGAGCTAGTTTGGCTAGGAATCGCCGTTCATCATTTACATTCATGAAGCACGACCTCCCACACAAGACTTCAAACAACACCACGCCAAATGAATAAACATCCGACTCTTTTGTAAGGATACCTGTATTTATATAAACAGGCTCACAATACCCATGTGTGCCAGCAACATTTGTAATGAGATAACTCTCATTTTCATTTGCACGACCTATCTTGGAAAGACCCAGATCTGAAATCATAGCTTTCCAGTTGTGATCTAATAGAATATTTGCACTCTTTATATCCCTGTGGATAACTCTATGATTTTCTGCCACATGGTTATGAAGATAATCCAAACCCCTTGCTGCGCCAATGCATATTTTAATTCGTTGCTTCCATGGGACTTGAAACCTGGTATTAGCCATACTTAGGTACCTATCGAGGCTTCCATACCTTGCATATTCGTAAATAAGGATCTTTTCGTTGTCTTCATCACAGTAACCAAGAAGGGAGACCAGGTTTGGATGTTTACAACGGGAGAGTAATTGAATCTCTGTTAAGAACTCCTTAAGACCTTGACCAGAATGGTTATTATTATTTGGTAGTCGCTTCACAGCAACAGAGATAAGTTTACCCGAAAGTAAGAGTTCGCCTTCGTAAACATGGCCATATCCACCACTTCCAATCAAGATTGTGAAGTTTCTGGTGGCTAATTTAATATCTCTAAAGGGTACACGGAGGTGTCGTGACTCCCTAATGAGCGACATTAAAGGAAAAAATGTAGAGCTCAAGTGTGAAAAGAAAAAGAAGGCTCGGTTTGAAAGACATCTTTCCAGGTCCAAACAGAATAGACTGGAAAGACCGTTTGATTTGCAAAAAAAGGAGTATTTCTCGGCAAGATATGTCTTTCCCAGAAAACCCTAAATCATATTTTTCTGGCTGAATGGATTAGAAAGACAATTATGCCTTAAACTCCGCCTCTTTCTTTTTTCTCGGATTATTAATTTTTTTAAATAACTTTTTTTTAAATTGATTTTTTATTAAATGATTATTTTTTTAATGTATTATTTTATATTAAGAAATATTATTTTAATATATAATATTTATGTATTAATAAATATTATTTTATTGGATTATTAATTTCTTTTAAATAATTCTTTTTTTTAATTTCCTTTTTATGGATTAATTCTTTTTATTAGATTATTGTATATTCATTAATATTATTTATAATATATAATATTTATATATTAATAAATATTACTTTATTAGATTATTAATTTCTTTTAGTTAATCTTTTTAATTCATTTTATTGGATTAGTTCTTTTTTTTTGGACAACAGCACCACCATCCTAATTTATTTTAAAAATCTCATCCATCCCACCACTATCGGACATAAAACATGTCATTTTTCATGATTCAGCACAGTTAGGCAGATGTACAATCAAACAACATAGTTTCTTTCCCAGTCAGAAAATTTTCTGAGAAAACACTTTACCAGACAGCATTTTCCCAAACAAAAACTATCAAACGGGACCGAAATGTTGCTCACACAAATTATGTCATATGAAGGAACAATGTTGAATGATCATGAAACCAGGCTGGTATTAATGAAAAAGGAAAAGCGAAAAGTCCCTGTCTTCTCCATTGTTTTTGTTATTTAAATTTGTTAGAATGTTCATCAAGCGTAAACTTTCTTAATTAATAAATGCAAAGTAAACCCTGTTATTACTTTTCATCGATTATGCTAATATATGATGGCGATTGCATTTGTTGGAAACTATCAACAAAGATCACCAACATCAGGAAGCCAAGAAAATAAAATATACTGAAGTTGACTTACTAAACAACCCAGAAGTCTGCACCGAAGGAACAACTAATGAAAACCATCAAAATTTTGGTGCTTACATCCTTAAGGATTTTGATTTCATTTGTTTGATTAAGATTTTGTCTAATTCTTGGGTATTATTATTTGAAATGAAAAAAAAAAACAAAAAAAAAAAGACAAAACAAAACAAAACGAATGGAGACCGGATCTAAAACCCAGATTCTTGGATTGTATTTTGTTAGATGAAAAAATTGGAATTAGAGATCATATTTTTTTTCTATTTTAAGTCAACTAGATTAAAGCTTAATTAATAAGGTGATTTAAAGGATTTCCGAATTGATGGTGGAAATGGTTGAAAGTAGGGATGCCAAAAAGTCACGTGGGACCCTGAACCTGTGGGGTCCTGATCTCATATGAAAAATATTTGTTAAAAAAATCTGGGGCGAGGGTGGGGACGGGGGCAAGATTAAACCCCGTTTTAATTTCGGGGCCGATGACGGGGGTGGACAATTCCGTCCCGAACCCTCCATAGGGTCCCCGTTAATATATTATATATATTTATAATATTATTTATATAGATATAATAAATAATAGCAATGATTTTGAGCTTCCAAAATTCAACAAAAAAAATCATGTTTGTAAGTTATTAGTATAATGTTTTGAGATGTTATAAATAACTATTTTTAATCCAAAGATAACTTCTTTAAGCCCAAAAACAACTTATTTTAGCCTAATAAAAAATATCCCAAAATCAATCGGGGGTAGAGGCGAGGATAATCAAGGAATTTAGGGGCATGGGAGAGGGTGGGGAGGCTGAAAATTTTGGGGGCGGGGGTAGGGACGGGGGAATGGGGAAATTTCGGGGGTGAGGTTTCAACCCTCGTCCCATTTGCCCCCGGTGACATTCTTAGTTGAAAACCATATTCTTTTATTATAATTTGTGTTGGTGATTTAATTTTTCTTTTTGTAATCGATGAAATCTAGAGGTGCTTAATTGACAACTTTGATTTTTTGTGATAAAAAAAACTACAAAGAGAATATTTGGTAGGACGTGATGAAGGGGAGGAATACAACGAGAGCTACGATGGTGGTGATGTGAGAGGCGAATAGGATTTGCAAAATGATTCAGATTCTTTTGAACAAAATTTCATCCTATTATCAGTCCTTAACTTTTTAATTTTCTTCCGGGTTTGATTTTCGATCATAATCTTCCATTCTTTAAAGGCGGAAAACGTTTCAGAATTGTTTTTTCAGTAAATAAGGCCACACCTTTCGGGAGTAGTCATCGATTATCGTCCACATATAACTTGCACCACCAAGAGATTTGTGTTGGGAAGGACCCCACAAATCAAAATGTATGTAATCTGAGGCATCTTTACATCATAGATTTTCGGCTGAAGCAGCCTCCATGACATGTTATTTGATCAATCGTTCACCTTCAATTCCATTGGACAAGAAGACTCCGAATGATGTTTGGTCCGGTTCGCCAGCGTACTATTTGGAGCTGCGGATTTTTCGGGTGTGTTGCATATGCTCATGTTGATAATGGTAAGCTGAATCCTAGAGCTATTAAATGCATTTTTATTGGTTACAAATCAGGTGTGAAGGGATACAAGCTTTGGAATCCCGAGACAAGCAA
Organism: Lactuca virosa; assembly: GCF_052849685.1. Taxonomy (NCBI): domain Eukaryota; kingdom Viridiplantae; phylum Streptophyta; class Magnoliopsida; order Asterales; family Asteraceae; genus Lactuca; species Lactuca virosa. The sequence goes on along the minus strand of NC_136427.1, from coordinate 171,065,007 downwards.
AGTAATTATAAGCTGAAATGTCGTTTTCAATGAAACTGTGATATACTACTCACCCAATAGCCATATCAATTCTCGACATGGTTCTTTGCCAAATCTTTTAGACTTATCCCAGGTTACTCCTAATTATATTGATTCCCATGAGAGTTCTCAAATTCAGGTGAATCACACTATTGCTTCTGAAAATACCAGAAATCAAGAGAATTCGCGCAACCCGAGTAACAATGTTCCATCAACTCCTTCAGGCTCTTCATCCCAATCTCATTGCAACTGATAGACCTAGGAGGATTATTAGACTTCCTAGTAGGTTCACTAACATTGCTTATTCAGTAGCTTATGCTTTCTCGGTTTCCGAAGAAATAGAAAATTAGCAAGAGCCATCATTGTATACTGAAGCAATTTCTACTTCTAATTCTGATAAGTGGATGATTGCAATGCAAGAAGAAATGGAATCTCTAGAGAAGAATCAAACTTGGAAACTTGTCAAATTACCCAAGGAAGAAAAGCCAATTAGATGCAAATGGGTGTACAATAAAAAGGAAGATTCCAGATTCAAAGCCCGACTCGTTGCAAAAGGGTATAGCCAAATACCCGGTATAGATTTTACTGATGTGTTTTCTCCCATTGTCAAGCATAGTTCCATTCGTAGTTTAATTAGAATTGGTGCAATGCATGATTTGGAGCTTCAAAAAATTGATGTGAAAACCGCTATGATGATTTGGAAGATAACATTTACATGGAGCACCCGAAGGTTTTACTATTCGCGGGAAAGAAGATTTGGTGTGTCTGTTAAAGAAATCGTTTTATGGATTAAAGAAATCACCCCGACAATGGTTTAAGAAATTTGATAACTTCATGATGTCTCAAAACTTCAAAAGATCATATTATGATTCATGTGTTTTGTCACACCCCGCTAAAGCGGAAATACAGGGCGTGGCAGTACAAAGGGTTTCATAGCAAAAGATAAAGACAATACCAACCATAGTATTAAAAAGCATTACAAATTTACAATGGGTTTGAACAACTTTTAAAAGAAATTACAATGTGAATTGAAATACAACACATGTGAATGCTCCTAAAAGTGATGTGTCCCTAAGTGCCACTTACTCGATGATTCCTGAAAAAGCATGTAAAACGAGCGTCAACTATAAAAATAGTTGGTGAATACTCACATGTTTATAACATAATATAGTTTGAAATCATGATAATGAAAATATTGATAACAATTTCCATAAACAATGTTCATTTTTAAAATAAGTAAATAAGTTTTCATGAATAGAAGTTCGTTGCTAAAGCGAGTAATAAAGTTTCCATAGATACAAATATATTGTAAAAATGAATAAATAAGTTTGCATAAACAAAGTTCGTTGTCATCATGAGAGATAAAATATGTTGCCCAAATGAGATGCAACGTTCATATTCTCATGGGAAATAAAGGTCGTTACTAAAACAAGTAACAAGTTTCATTGCTATAAGACAAAACTGCATTTTTGGTCCCTGTGGTCATCCAAAAAGTGTGGATAAGGTCCAAAATGTTTTCAACTTGCACCATTAGTCCAAAAACTGAAACTTTTTGTGGTTTTGGTCCTTGAAAATTTTAAAATTACTTAGAAAGACTATTTTGCCCTTCCATTTTGTTTATTCCATTTTTTTATGTATTTCAGTAATTCAGTAGTTGAAAAAAAAAGCAAAAAGAAAATATTATCAGCACCCCTCCCACCCCCACCTCTTACGCCGATAACCCTACCCCTCTCTTACTGATTTAATCCACAATCATACACTGATACACATACATAAACTATGAACACAATGAAGTTCTGGGAAAAGATTCTGCAGATTCAACACATATGAGCACACATAATGAAGTTTTGGAAAAACTGATGCTGATTAAACACACATATGTGATATGTGCACACACATACCTCTCTCTCTCTTGCGTCTCTCATTCTCTCTTCCTGATTCAACAAACACACATAGACACATACTGATAAACCAGATTCAGAACATTGATAAGCCAACACCTCCTTCTGTTACTCTCTTTCTTGAGTCTCTCATTCCAGCAAAGGATTTTCACCGTCAGAGAAACCTCCAAGAGCAAAGCGACCATCAGTTTATGTGTGTAGTTGTTAAGATCCGAGATTTTAGGGTTTTTAGATGCTCAGGTGGTGTCAATTTCTGTGTTCATCGGTGTATGTATGTGATGAAGGTCTGATTTTCAAGCACTTGTTCAGCACCATTATTTCCATTTCTCAGTTTCTTAAAGGCCCAATCTCCAGATTCTGATTCAATTTCTTGAAAGTGCAATATACAGATTCTGATTCCTTACAGTGACTCAAGTTCACCACCAAAGTTGTTGCAGATATGGCTTTTAACTCGTGGTTGTTTTTGTGTGTGATGAACCCAATATAGAAAGGGAGGGTGGGGTTTACGAATTGGGAGGTAGGTTAAGATGCTTTAGAAGATTGAAACCCCATTTTTCATGAGAATCGGTTTTTGGGGGAATTCCATTTGAGATAAAAAACGGCTCCAGTTCTAGGGAATCATTTCAATGACGGTGGTGGCTTAAGGTTTTTTTAAGGTGGGTCTAAAATTTGTTACGTGGTGTTTTTGTCCTTGAAGGGATGATGAAGACGATGAGGGAAAGAGGGTTTTTCAAGTGAAGAGAGAGAGAGAGAAAGAGAGAGGGGTTATCGGTGGAGAGGGATGGACGGGGTAGGATTTTATTCTATTTTTATTTTTTTAAACATTTAAATACTAAATTAAGAATATTAAATAGAAAACTACAAATCAAAAGGGTAAAAGAGTCATTTCAAATTGTCCAGGGACCAAATCCACGAAAAGTTTGTGATTTTGGACCAGCGGTGCAAGTTGGAAACTTTTTGGACTCCATCCACATTTTTTTGCTAACCACATGGACCAAATTTGCAGTTTAGTCTTGCTATAATGAGCAACCAAGTTCGTTGCTAAGACAAGTAAATAAGTTTCCAATAATAAAAGTTCGTTGCTGTAACAAGTAAGCTTGTTTCGTTGATAAAATGAGTATACAAGTTTCGTTGCTCAAATGAGTATACAAGTTTCGTTGCTAAAATGAGTATACAAGTTTTGTTTCTCAAATGAATATATAAGTTTCGTTGCTCAAATGAGTATACATGTTTCGTTGCTAAAATGCGATGTAAGATTTGTATGTGCATCAAGTTTCCCTTCATGAGTTCATAAGCTAAGCCTAATGACCGAATCGTACCCTATTGACTACTATGTGTATCGCAAACATAGAGAATAATATGGTAAAATGCACTCAAGCGAATCGTGTGAGTGAAGAGTTGTCTACCTCCTGATAGCGCTATCAATAATAACCATGGGCTCAAAAAGAGTTAATGAGTTGTGTCAAATGTTTCCAGGGACTTAACTGCGATACAGGCCTCATGAATTAAAGTAACATACACATACATGCAAAATATTACAACCAAGTTTGATACGAGTCAAAATCAATACAACAAACATAAATACTTTAGGACATGCTCTTTCACGAATAAGTGTTGACGAAAACGCGTACTCGCAAGTATACGAGGTTGTGCAAGTAATATAGTCGTAAGACCAGATATCGAACCCACATGGACTATCCTATTCTAAGGAAGAATGAACTAGGCAATTGGTTGCAAAAATGATTGATTTTATTAAACTAAGGAAACAATTAAAATAAAATTAAACTAAATTCACTAAGGTAAAAATGAAAACTAAAATAATCGAACAAACAATTTAACAATTTAACAATTATGAGAAAAACGGGATTCAGTTGACTTATACGGGTTCAATGGTTCTTCTAATGCAACTAATTTGTCAAACCAATTATATAGAAACGAATAACTTAACACCAACAAAAGTTATCAATTACCTATCGGTCTTATGATTCGATTTAAAAAACATTCACTCATATCTCTATGTAGTTCATGATTTTAAAAAGCATTAAGTCCAATGGTTTTGTTAAAAATGTCTTAACACACGTCTATGTTAAGTTTAAGCGAGATAACGAAACCGCACATTCATATTCAAACGATGTCACACATAAAGCTTCTCTCGAAGTCAATATAAGCATGTAAATATTAAATTTAAACCAATGAAATTAACCCTAACTAACGTTGATCAAGTGCTAGCCAAAATCAAAGTTACCCGTCAAATTTTATATTTTTAAAATAAACACACATTTGAATATGTCATTTAATTTCAACAGAATTGGTTCAACAAAATAAACTACATTAAAATTAGCATCTCACCCTAGTCAACCAAACCCACAAAATTACTACTCCATTAAACTAAAATTATGAACAGTAAACAAATAAAAATTAAGCATCATATTTTAATTAAACGTCTAAACGAAAGCAATTAGTTTTGAAAGCAGAAACAAAAATCAACTAAACATAGCAAAAGAAAATACTAAAGCAATAAAATTTAAACACAAGGAAAAGAATAACCATAATTGCTACTTCTTGTGCGTTTCCTGTGGCAAGGGCTGATGTCCTTGAGTCCTTCTCTTTCCCTTCTAATGAATCTCCATACCTCCCCTTTAAATCTCTGTTACGATTATAAACACATGGTGTTTTTTATTCTTTTGTTCCAGTGGTAGGGTTTTTGATGGTTTAGGCTGCCGATCTTTTTTTTTTCTTCGTAGGGTTCTTGCCTCCGTCTCTTAAGATCACGTAAAGCATAAATATAAAACATAATTGCACAACTTAGCCTCCAACTTTCAAGAATGGTGCAGCCTTAGCCCCTAGCTTTCAACTTTTCAACTTGTTACAACTTTAGCCCTTGATCTCTCAACTTTAATCATTGTACAGCTTTAGTCCTCAACATTGCACCTTATTTTCGGATTAGAATTCTTTCAGCAAACTAACCCCAAGTTCCACGTCGATTATGAACCGGAAAACGACCGATTTTGAGAAAACTCAAAACACAAAACTTGTAGATAATTGTGTCTAGTTTCTGGAACATCTTGAATCGCCTAAATCAGAGTCCCGAGGAGCCAGATATGATGAAAACATTGAGACGTGGTCAATCTGTCAAACATCTTTTGCTCGTGATGAATTTATCTTCTTTCGAATCCGTCAATTCCTTGCCGAAACCATTTGGACATTATAATATGAGTCCAACTCCCACCAAAACTCGTTGAATAAGTGGTGGGGGCCTAAGAAGCTTAGACAATCTTGTATTCACAAGATAAAATCCGTTAATTCCTTATAGATTTTTGAACTTCATAAGAGGAAGTCCAACTCCCACCAAAACCCGTTGACTAGGCGGTGGGGAACCCATGAGACATAGGTTGCACTTGCAATAACAAGTAAAATAAATACCGTCAATTCCGATGCAAAGCACAATATGCTATATTATGGATTTCGTGCAAGAAAACCATCTCCCACCAACCTGTAGAATAGGAGGAGGGGAACTCAAGGAACTCGAGTTGCACTTGTAATGACAAGTGGTGTTGAAAGCCATCAATTCAAATGAGAAGCACGTGGTGCTATATTATGGATTTCGTGCAATAAAACCATCTCCCACCAACCTGTAGAATAGGAGGAGGGGACCTAAGAAGCTTAGGTGAACTTGTAAAAACAAGTTAATGAGCCGTCAATTCCTTTAAGAACTTTGGACTTCATAAGAAGAAGCCCAACTCCCATCGTCCTATAGAATAAGAGATGAGGAACCCATGCAAGACAGGTCGAAAACCCAACTGAATGGGAACAAAAATAACAACAGGGAAATATTAGGTCTATTATATTCATTAACATAAATTTATCTTTTTAAGCTCAAAAAATGATGTAAATTGTAAAATCCAGGGACAAAAATAAGCTTTTTAGTTTATTTAGTGATCGAAAAACGAGCACTAAACACATCCCCAAACTTTAAACATTGCTCGTCCCGTGCAATAAATATAGAATAAAAAAAATACTCCCTGATGGCATGTCATCTCACATGATATGATGAACCAAGAACGTATATCTTGACGGCTGATCTCTAAGCATAGCTCGAACTTCTTCTTTTCCACGACTCTCACTTCACCACCAACTACCTGGATAGCAAACAAGGGCTGCACACTCGACAAATTTATTAGAACAAAACAAATAATAAGAAATGAAACAAGCAATGATGCAAAAATGAAAATAATTAAAAAAAAACAAATATAAAACAAAAGCAAAAACGCAAAACAAAAATAATAAAACTAATACTAATAATAATAAAACTAAAAAAACAAAAAAAAAAGAAAAAAAAAATAATAAAATAAAATAAAAATAAAAATAAAATAAACAAATTACTCTTCAACCTGCTTCAAATGAAGCACAATCACTTCCTCTTTTCATTATCCAAAATGATGTTTTTCTTGTTGTTCGATCACCCAAATCCTTTCTCTCGTTGTCTCTTTTCAAAATCTCCTTGCCCTGCCATTTCTCATCCCCAAACTTTTGATTTTTGGTATTTTCATGATTTTGCATTTTAAACTCCTCATGCCTCAACAAATGTTTCATCCTTTTCTTTCCAACCTTCATCAAGTGTTCTGAAGGCCGCTTTAACTCTAAATCATATACTTTTTCAAGGGATGGCAAAGATGATTTAATCACACTATCATTCAAGCCATGCTTCTCCTTGACCCGAGTCACTACGCTTTTAACTGTTGACTCTCTATTTTCCCCAATGTTATGAGTTACCTTACTCAAGTGGACATCCTTTAAATCTACCAATCTATCCGTAACTCGTATCAATGAGCATTCTTCGACATTAAAGGGTTGTTTGATAGCCTTAAACATATTAAAAGTCTTTTGCTCATCATTTACTCTTAATGTAGCTTCTCCTTTTTTGACATCAATTAGAGCTTCAGCAGTTGCCAAAAATGGTCTCCCTAAAATTATTCCACAATCATCTTCAGCTTCATAATCTAAGATGATAAAATCTGCTGGGATGAAAAGATTATCAACTTTGATAATAATATCCTCTATTTTACCTTTTGGATATACCATAGATCGGTCTGCTAGCTGGAGTGAGATAGTGGTTGGCCTAGCTTCTCCAATTCCCAATCTTCGGAAAATAGACAAAGGCATCAAATTTATGCTTGCTCCCAAATCACATTGTAGCACCTGGTTCCTGGTATGTATTTTATTTAAGTATTTTGCATTTTTGGCCTGGGACTCGGCGAGTTGAAGGACCAACTCGTCGAGTAGAAACGGATTTGATTCGGGATTTAAATGATGGACTTGTCGAGTCGGCTTCCAGACTCGACGAGTAGATTCTGACTGGACAAAACCCTAATCTAAGGGTTTGCACCCTATTTAAACATCTCATTCAGCCACCATTCGTCCCTATTGCTTCTAGAAAACCCCCATAGCAAAGCCTAGCCGTTTGTATAAAGAGCTAAGGCATTTGTGGTGCTTTTTGGTGATTTTGACCTCAAAGGAGAAGGAAAAGCCTAGAGGAATCAAGAGGAGACCAAGGGAGTTCAAGTTTGTGCACTATTTGCAGTTCACAGAAGGTATAAAGTCAATACCTTGCTTGTTCTTTTGCTAGATCCCTTTTTGGGGAGATTTAGGGCTTTTATAAGCCATTCTTGGTAACCAACCATGATTGCAAGCATAGTTGGGGGTTGAGGCTTCGGATCTAGGTCTAGGGAGGAATTACAAGGCAGAAAGGTGTTGGATTAATGTCTAAGTCCATAACTATATTTGGTATGTACTTGACCCGACCCGACATGGTGCATTTGGGTTGCACTTCACCGGCACAATTTATATGGATAGTCTTTTGAGAATAGTATATTTATGATTTATATTAATATATTATAAGTTCTAATATATGAATACGGAATCATATTATTTAATTAGTATTGATCAAGAATTAATTTAGAATTAATTCAGTGATCAAAAAGAACTAATTAAATATGGACTCTTATATATATGGAATGGGCCAAGTTCATTTAGGTTGGGCTAAGCTTTCATGGATGGTCCATGGAGCTTTTAACCCATGGATCCTATGTAAATGAAAGGTCATGGGTATTAGGGTTTACATGGATGTAACCCTAATCCTCCATAATATATAAAGGGGTCCTTGGCTCACAAAATTGGTACAAGTGTGTGAAAATAAGAGTGGGCCGATTTTAGTGTGCATACATATTCTCTCAAGTTCTTCCAAGGTGTTTTGGTGATTTGTGATTCCATTTGAGGCTTCCACACTATTGGGGCTAAGCTCTTAAAGCTTGAAGACATCAAGCTACATCAAAAGGTATGTCATCTAACTAGAACTTTGTAGTATAGGTGCTTCATAATATGCTAGTTAGGATGAAACCTTGGAATAGTTAATATTTGCATGTATAATAGAGAAAACATAGATCCAAGGTTTATAGGGTTGCATGTACATCATAGGAGTGTTAGAATGCTCAAAACCCAACAGTGGTATCAGAGCCATGAGTTGTTTTCTGTTATATTGATGCAAATGTTTTATTTTCAAGTTGGAAAAAAAAGGAAAAAAAAACATGACGTTTGTCAAATTTTAAGATAATTACTTGTTTTGTGAAAAACGAATTATTTGTAAAATTTGAATCATTTGTTATATGAGTTGAATTAAGTCAAATTTAGTAAAAGATAAAATGATATGATTATTTTATTAGTTTTAAAAGTTTGATCTAAATGTTTTAAGGAGTTACATATTTTGTTATAAAATTTTGGAGCTCAAAAGTTTTTTTTTTTTTTTAAAGTTGTGATCTTAAGGGTTTTTGAAACTTCCATAAGTTATGGATATGAAAGTTTTTTTTAAAAAAAAAAATTTGATTCAAAGTTTTTATGGAGTTACAAAATTTGGTGTTAATGTTTTAAAGAATTCCATAACTTGTTCTTAAGTTATGGAACATGGAAAGTTTCATCATAAAACACCATTAATTCCATAAGTTATGGAATCCAAAAGTTTTCAAGAATTACAAAACTTGCCCTCAAGTTTTGGAATTTGAGAAAAGTTTTTTATGAAAAAAAGAATTGAATTCTAAAACTCTTGGGTTCATAACTTAAACAATTAATTAAATGGTTTTAATTTTGAGTTTAATAATTGGAATTATGATGTTTTGTTGAATAGTTCAAATTAACTCTTATGGACTTTATTAATAGTTAATTAAAGCGTTTAATTAAAAGAATATTATTAATCCATAAATATATGGTTTGAGTTTAATTAAATTAAAAGTCTAGTTTAATTAATAGATTAAACCACCAAGTATTTTAAATGTCTAAAATACACCCTTATACTATTATAATATTAAAAGTTTAATATATTATATGTATAAGAGCAAGTCGTCTTACCATTAGTAGGCCTCATTCACGAAGCCGGTCTATAAGGGGGGTATAAGGTTACTGTCTATAAAATGGCAGTTTAATGGGTGTCCACTCTCACTCACCGCTTCCTTGACCGATGGAGGGTCGTTAGCCGAACAGGTAGGACAATGACTATAATTCTCCCTTCATTAAAAGTATTAATGATAAATACTAAGTAACTAAACTTTTTATTAATTCCCAATCTTAGTTACTTAGGAAAATGTGAATAAGGTGCTAATCCATGAAATTACACTTTGCACTTTGTTTAAACCGTTAGTGGAGCGTGTGTGGTTAACCGGCACACTAACATGGATTTAACAAAGTAGGCAAAGGGTAACTTAATATTTATCATAGTATCGGTGGAGCTCGTGTGGTTAACCGGCACATCGATTGAGGGGTAAATATTAAGGGTACCAAGTATATTTGCATGGTTACTTCACACCTTGTTTTGTGATCCTCGGCATCCCAGTCACAAAACCTGAAGGGCACACTCGAGATTGAAACATGCCATTGAAAAGTTCAATGAATCTCAAAAGATCTAGGAGTTTCAAATCCAAGTAAAAAACCTAATTAAATTATTTCGTTTTTCATGGTGGAAATTGGTAAATCGTCATTTACCTACCTTCAACTATTTTATAACTCGGATTACGGCATCCCTCTTCCAGTTATAAATAGGTTGTTGGATCCTAGCCTTAATATTTCATATTGGGTGTTATATTAAGGACTTTAAATCAACTATCTTGAATATCTCCCAAAAGATGTCGAGTTCAGACATCTATGATCTTCCCAAATCTCTTGGAACTTTAGTTCCTCCACCTCCTCCAATTATTCTCCATAACCCACAAGTTCAAGGTCACTCAAGCCCTAATGGCAAGCAAGGTCTATGTGTGATCACATCTTAGAGATGAAGTCACATATTGACAAGCCGGGAGAGTTGGGTTTCAAAGTCTTGAGAAAGTTGGATGTTCAATCACTTTCTAAGTCACATAGTGAGTTCCTTTGGGACTACTATGATACAGACTATGACATGAACCTTAATGATCATATCTATTTGCTTGGTGCTGCTGAATCAACAATGATTTGGAACGATAGTGAAGCAAATTTGATTAGAAGATCAACTTCCCAAAAACTTTATGGACAGTGACAATGGTGACACTGGAAATCCAGAAAAAGCATTCTTTTCCCAATGGAAAGGGATTGGCCATAGTCAAGCCGGTTGACCAAATGATAAAGAGAAAGGCTAAGTCTGAGATAGTCCCATTACCAAAGGGTCCATATGTTTATTTTGCCAAAGGAAGGGGCGTTGATTGCAAAACTGCCAAATTTACCTAAGGATGTTAAAGTCAATAAGTTTGACTCTACATCAGGTAGAGCCCATTATCTAACTCTGTTAAGTTCTATTATGAGATCCTCATTACATGATGTGACTGGGTCACATGTTGATGTTTTAAGAATCAAAGAATAGAGAGAAATCTTAAATGAAGTATATGCTGATTCTGATCGCGAAGGTGGATTTCGATCGCATCAGAATTTTGAGCAGTTGCTTAAGAAGTTATGATATATTGCTAAGGAATAGATAACAACAATTTTCCATGTGGATTGTAAGGATAAGTTTTTCCGCAAAGTTTTAAAATAAAAGAAAATTGTTTAATTTTGTTTATTTGAAGTATCCTTACAATGGGATTTGTGGAAAATTGTTGCTTATATGATTCCACTGACAGCAATATTGGAAAATGGATTTGATTCTTTCATTTGTGGTAGTGTCTAAATTTACCAAATCAGGAAAGTTCCTCATCACCCAAGTTTCAATTGGACCGAAACTTGGAATCATGCAAGTTGAATAGTATGATGAATGAGAACTTTCAAGCATTGGAAAATCAAGACTAATTACTTGTTCACATGGATGTGTGAGTCAAGTGAAGAACTAAAGGGATCGAGTACACATTCTTGTGCACTGGTCATGTCCACCACAAAGCTCGTTAAGACTATTTGATTTACTAAAGTTTAGTAAATATGGTTATACTTACAAGTTTAAGTATAATTCTGAAACATTGGAAAAGTCTCAATGTATGGCAGAACGAATGGGAAGAATCAAATTAGGCAGAAAGATAAAAGTTTCTCAAATCTGAAAAGATGGGAGAGTACTTTAGTATCATGTTTGTGATCATCTTAATGATTTAGAAATCATATCACAATTAGTCCTCTAAAGGTCTTCTTAGTGCATTCTTATGACTAAGAAGAGGAGTCATGACTTGTTGAAATGGTTAGATCAGGAAGATGAGTCATACTTCGTTCCAAAACAATTCTTAGAGTCATACTCCAAGATTGTAACTTGAGTGACATATCTTAAAGAAAGGTTTAAAACACTTGTCAAATGTAAGAGTAAAAGTGTCCTACTCTTGTACATTTGAAAGTGGTAAGTTGTGATGTTTTGGATAAAACAAAGACCAACTAAGGCCAATTGTGTGAAGTGTTTGTCTTGATAAAGAATCCGCACTATCTCTTGAATATTTGGCAAGATAGTCTTATATGTCAAGAGGATAGTGGGAGTCTTAAAGATCCTAAAAAGAATTTCAAGAACTAATCAAGAATAAAACATGAGGTTCTTCACTAGCACACGACTTGAGGTTTATAACCTATCGTGTTGACATATTCTGTGCCCATTCCAGTTAAAGTTGGCTTTGCATAGGAGTTCTGAAAGTTCTCAATTGGTTGCATAACAACTTGGAAGCAATGGCAGGCCCTGTACTGCCAGGTGGCAAGAAGTTAAGATTGCATAAGTTCAGTCCATATGAGTTTGGATTTGTCATTATCCTTGTCTTGTGACTATGGTTTTGACGATTCACATGGATAAGAACACATACACCATAAAATCTAAGGGTCATAAGGTTTCTCTCCGATTAATGAAAATGATGGTGAGGAAACACTTCCACCAAGTAGATTTGAAGCAGATGGCAAAAGGTCTAAACAATTGAGACTATGATTACGGCATCCCTTTTCATAGTTCTGAAATTGTTTAGACACACATGCATGCTATCTAAGGAAAGGTGTATGATTTTGATAAAGTTTTATCAAAGCATCTCGTATCAGAAATCTGAACTTTGGTAAGAAAGTCAATAAAGTATTGATTTCTAGAAGTCCAGCTGATTTCTGAGTACATGTCAAAGCTAGTGGGAGCATAAGTGTTATGCTAATAATCATCATGTAAGTGGGAGCATGATAATTATTGTTAGTGTTGCAAGTTAGCAATGTTCATTATAGAAAACAAAAGTTTCAATTCGTGAGGCTGCAGGGATTGAAAAAGTTGTTTTGCTATAATTAAGGGAGAGGATATACTTCATTTCAGTTCTAAAGGCTTAGATTGAGACCTTAATCATCTTTAGTCAAAAATATATATATGAATTTCATGTTGGATTGGTTCAACTTAAGGAAATTCTATATATTGTGTTCTCAAACTTCGATTATGATTACGGCATCCCTCTTCATAGTCAAATTTTGAAAACATGGCAAATAAAAATATTGTAGCAAAAGACTAGTCTAGAATCATGTCTTTATGTGAGACATCATGAATCGTGTACCATTTGCTTTGGGTACAGGATCGATTGCATGTGCTATAATATTTGTCATTTCTAAATTTTTCCAAATTCCCAGAGGCATTAAGAAGGGAAAAGGTCTAGAATTGGATATGACTAAAATGATTAAGCAATTGTCGAGGACAATCTGAGGTTTACCAAAGATTGGTTGCTCAGGGACAGTTGGAAGTATAGTGCTAATTTTGGAAGGACCATATTGACATATTCTGAAAAGAGGCATCTCTTATTCAGAAGTGATAGTCAAAATGAGAATATGGAGTTGTCTCTATAGGTGGAAGTTATCTGTGTAAGATTAGAAAACTTAATGCAAGAAGCATGTCCAAAGCAATGTACTTTGAATCTGAGACTTAGTTTCCATGGAGTTGATCTCCATTGGAATACCTTATAATGATTGTTGATAAGTCTTTGTGACTTTGTACATATTCATTACAGGAGGGTCAGTGCATATAAGTTTAAAATCTAAACAGATTTCGATAAATGATAGGAATTTGAAATTCTCACATTTTTCGATAAGGAGTTGGGAGTGTGAAATTTGAATCATTGAAATTATGTTCAATTGGTTTATTTCACAAAGTAAGGATCATAGACAAACATAGAGTGCATACTTGGTGTATGGCAAAGCTATTGTTTAAGAAAAACATAGTGTACATGCTTGGAGCATGGGACAACTAGTGTTTTTAATTCAAGTATAAAGTTGATAAAACCGAAACAATGAATAATGAGTAATCAGTATGGTGATAAATAAAAGTGTTTATTTATATTCATAGGGTTTGATACCATATTTGATTCATTTATTCTTGTGTTTCACTTTGCATGTTTTGACTTCCAGAATAACTAAGTCGCTCTTCCTGAATGATTAAGTTATTCAAACCATCCACAGTCGGTCATATGTTGGAAGTAGATATGAATCAAGATTGTCATGGGTTGGTTTGTAGAGGTCCAAGTTGGTGGACAAAGTGGTGCTACAACACTCATGAGTGCTCATAAGTTCTGAGTATTGGATTCAACCCACGCTCATTTGAATCACTTCATGGATTTTATCACGAGTGATCATGAGACGATAATATCTTATATTCTTAAAACCTAGAGATATGAGTTGTTACTATGAGTTGGTTATACATTGATTGCACGAAAACGCATTGGTAACTCGATGTTATAAAACGTGCCTTTGTGTATGATTCAACAAGTAGTAGAACAAGCCATATGAGTCGAAGTTTATCCATTCCTTTTAGCTTTGGGATAAAAGCGATATCTGTGGGCCCCTCGATGATTTAGCGATGACACATGTGAGTGCTTGGCCAAGCCAGGACTGATTTGATTTGTTCAATCAGTCAGTCATCATAAATCGAAAATCGGGAAACAACAAATGGACAGAGAGAATGATTATAACCCATGTCTCAGTCCATATGATATCTAGAATGGAGGAATAAATGATCCCTTATCTAATGGACAAGTCATTGACAAGGTCAGAGTTCGACAGCGGCTTTAAGAGCTACGATTGCCAGTTAGGTTTTGAAGTCATACTCAATAATAGTTTTAGACTTATCCAAGTGGGAGACTGTTGGATTAATGTCTAAGTCCATAACTATATTTGGTATGTACTTGACCCGACCCGACATGGTCCATTTGGGTTGCACTTCACCGGCACAATTTATATGGATAGTCTTTTGAGAATAGTATATTTATGATTTATATTAATATATTATAAGTTCTAATATATGAATATGGAATCATATTATTTAATTAGTATTGATCAAGAATTAATTTAGAATTAATTCAGTGATCAAAAAGAACTAATTAAATATGGACTCTTATATATATGGAATGGGCCAAGTTCATTTAGGTTGGGCTAAGCTTTCATGGATGGTCCATGGAGCTTTTAACCCATGGATCCTATGTAAATGAAAGGTCATGGGTATTAGGGTTTACATGGATGTAACCCTAATCCTCCATAATATATAAAGGGGTCCTTGGCTCACAAAATTGGTACAAGTGTGTGAAAATAAGAGTGGGCCGATTTTAGTGTGCATACATATTCTCTCAAGTTCTTCCAAGGTGTTTTGGTGATTTGTGATTCCATTTGAGGCTTCCACACTATTGGGGCTAAGCTCTTAAAGCTTGAAGACATCAAGCTACATCAAAAGGTATGTCATCTAACTAGAACTTTGTAGTATAGGTGCTTCATAATATGCTAGTTAGGATGAAACCTTGGAATAGTTAATATTTGCATGTATAATAGAGAAAACATAGATCCAAGGTTTATAGGGTTGCATGTACACCATAGGAGTGTTATAATGCTCAAACCCAACAAAAGGGGCTGCTTTTGTACCCATGGAAGCCCCCATGCAACCCAAGAGTCTCTTTTAGAGCCTTTTAGACTCAAAGTCCCATGCATGCACGTGAAGTTCGTAACTTTACGTGCTAGATCGAGTTTAGGGACCTAGATCTTTCATTTGGACAAGAGTTGTACACCAGAAATCGAAGAAATAAGACTTGGACTGTATCGACTCGGCGAGTCGTTCTTGGGACTCGACGAGTCCGAGGTTAGACTTCCCTTTTCTATTATGGGTCAAGGAGACCCAGTGGAGTGCTGGAAAGGTTTTAGAGGGTCCGGAGGAGTGACCCAACGTATTGGGATAAGCCATAGTCCTGGAGTTCATTGGACTCGGCGAGTACATGAACAGACTTGGTGAGTCCAAGGCAATATCCCAACTCTTGAGGATGAACTCGACGAGTTGTTCATACAACTCGGCGGGTCGAGGACATGACTTGTTTATAGGAAGGAGATGAACTCGACGAGTTGTTCATACAACTCGGCGAGTCGGATGAAGGTTCATCCGGGGTTGTTCTAGAAGAAGAACTCGTCGAGTCGTTGCCAAACTCGACGAGTAGAGGCGTGAAGAAGGATAAATGAAAGGATAGGGACTCGACGAGTCGGCAACCCAACTCGGCGAGTCGGTTCAACTGGAAGTTGACTTTGACTTTGTCTTGGACTTGGTCAGGGGTAAAATGGTCATTTCACCCTAAGAATAGATATCATACTCTGACTAAGTGTTTTTGTGGGGATTATAGCCGGAGGATTTCCGGAGTAGCAGCAGACAACGATTTTCCCCGCACAGATTATCAGCAGCTTCGTTCAAGGTGAGTTACCTTCCAGTAGCGGTGGGTCTACGGCCACAATGCCGGCCCACTAGTAGGAGTTGTATGTTAGATGATTGTCTTTGTGATATTCATCTAAGTTTGCTACTACCTGATGTGTTAGGTGCTAGTATGATATGTTGTTATATGCTAGTAGCAGTAGGGGAGATAGTTCCCAAGATTTCCGGTCGATAGGGCCGAAGGGGGTAGTCATACCCAGTCATGCTATATAGAATATGATTATGTGTTATATGTTATGTGGTAGTAGTAGAGGGGTGAAATAGTCCCCAGTATCCACTCGAGAGGACCGAAGGGGAGGCCAGCACCCAGATATGATAGGCAGTATCCGGTCGAGAGGACCGAAGGGGAGGCCACCACGCAGATATGCTAGGTAGTATCCGGTCGAGAGGACCGAAGGGGTAGGTCGGGCACCTAGATATGTCTGACAGTATATGTATGTTATGTGATTGTATGGTATGCGGTACGATGAGGGAACTCACTAAGCTTCGTGCTTACAGTTTACAGTTTTGGTTTCTGGTACCTCTTCATCAAAAGGGAAGGAGCTGGCGCGGTAGCAGCACATCACACACACGCATTGATTTTCCGCACCTGAGATATTCTGGGATGGTACTCTGACATGTTGCTACTTTATGATTTGGGTTTCCAGACATGTTATGTTGATTTACGAAACGATATATTTTCACATAGTTTTCTCATGAATGTTTTATACTTAGTTAATTAAAATGAAATTTTTGGACTCGAAATGTAGGATGTTACAAGTTGGTATCAGAGCCTTGGTTTGAGGGATTCAGACACACCCTCGGGGGTGTCTAGACTCAAACCGAGGAATTAAAAGGTTTTTACAAAGAAAATAGTTTTCTAAAAGCTAAGTTAAAAGTGTTAAGAAAGAACAAGGTGTGTGATGTGCGCGACCGGTCGAGCTCAAGTAAGTTTTTCCCCAAAGTACCCATACAGGTTTATGTTATGATTATCAGTTCAGTAGAACATCATGCTAGATTAGGACTAAGGATCTAGGAGGATGCCTTATGTGCCTGTTATATGTGTATGAGCCTTATGAATGGCATGCTAGTATAGATTCCTGAGTAGAGGATAGAGCAGTATATTTGGATTATGTGGTTAGGTTTCCTTTCGTCGAAATGCTACTTGCTTTGTGCTTTGTGGGACTCTGAGTGATGGGAGTTAGCCATTAGGTGAATACGTTAAGTCACATGTGATCAGGGTTGAATAATCTCAGAGTGCTGGAATTGGCCCTATTGCGCAGCTCTCGTTTGAGTCTAACCGTTGTAGGGACGGATCCCTTACCCGAAGGATTATCCGAGCCTCGTCACATGTGATGGTGTTCAGGTAGCGGCTAATTGGCATCATGAGAATACCTTCAGTAGCTGAGGACTGAGTTTGGATTGGTGATTACCCTAGGGCAAGCCTAGGAAGAGAATAGCAGTTATTAGTGCTAGTAGAAGGGACTTGGTGGAGTCAAGGCAGTTCTTGAGGAAAGTACGGATATATGTGGAAGGTAGTATGGGCCCGTACTGCCGGAAGCAGAGGATCCGTACTTGAATCGAGGAAGGCTGAGGCAAGACCAGGGAACTTGTGATGGATGTGATCCCTCTAGATGTACCAGTATCACTGACGGTTGTCATTATGTATTGCAGAATGGTGGTACTACGTCCGAGGCCAGCAGTTGGCAGCTCAGGAAAGGGATCGGGTTCGGGCTCAGGTTCCGAACCAGTGGATGAGAGACTATGCGAGTTCATCGCGTCCGAGATCACTAGAGGCATCCTTGATGCGACCCCGGTTATCTTTGGGTCGATCAAGGAGGGGATCATCGAGCTGATGGAGGATCGCCTCAGGGCGTTCAGAAGGCGACATGGCGAACAACCAGTCAGGATCACGCACACTGTCCTTTAAGGACTTCAGGGGCAGTGGTGCGCCGGATTTCCATGGGGCGAAGGACCCCATTGCGGCCAGGCGATGGATTGCAGACATTGAGTCTGCACAGTTGACTAGCTTCTGCCCCGAGGGGTCGAAGGTGAGATATGCAGCAGGGTGTTTGAGAGACAGGGCCAGAGATTGGTGGGAGTCGGTTGGTGACTCTCTGGGAGCCTCGACTGTTGAGGCTATGACATGGCCGGATTTTGTGACCCGGTTCAGGGCCGAGTTCGCACCTACGGTGAAGCTTCAGAAGTTGGCCAGGGAGTTCCTGGATATGAGACAGACGACTGAGACAGTGGCGGAGATCACCGCCAAGTTCCGGGAGAGGGCGTTATTGGTGCCCCAGTATGCGGGAGATGAGGACATGAGGAGGACCCGCTACCATGACATGTTACGAGCTAACATTCGTAAGAAGAAGAGGAAGATTGATCTGGAGCATATCCGGAAGAGGAAGGGCAAGGGAGAGGGAGATTGATCTGGAGCATATCCGGAAGAGGAAGGTAGAGGAGGGGCAGACGACTGGGGCTTCGGGGAAGAAGCCCAAGGGATCAGACGCTAGGCCGAAAGGCCAGCAGAACCGAGGCCGCTGCAAGAAATGCGGCATGTCACATGAGGGAGCGTGCAGGTTGGAATCGTCGGGCTGCTATAAGTGCGACAAGTTTGAGCACTTCAGCAAGGATTGTATCGTCCCTACACCCACTATTCAGACATACGAGTTGCTGTGTTTCCACTGCAACCAGAGGGGCCACAAAAAGGCCAATTGCCCCCAGTTGACAGCAGCAGCGCCAGTGAAGGCGCCAGTCCCAGCGACCCTGCGGATTACGGATGGCCGGCAGGGCAAGACCGAGGCTCCAGTGGTGAGGAGCCGGGCCTTCCAGTTGACTGGCCAGGAGGCACGCGCCGCACCCGATGTGGTGACGTGTATGATTTCTTCTCCCTAGCTTTATTTTATGTTGCTTATGATATTGATGTGCCATATGATATGTTTCGTTTAGGATCGTTCCATGTGAACGGTATCCCAGTTCAGGTGTTGTTTGATTCGGGCGCTACCCGATCGTTTGTTTCTCTTGCGCTTAGCAAGAAGTTTCCTGAGTCCTCGGTTATGTTGGATTGCCCACTAGAGGTTGAGATTACGGACGACCGATCGGTGCGAGCATCGACGGTTTTCAGAGATTGTGTTCTGAGGCTATTCAAGGAGCGCTACCTGGTGACTTGGTTCCTATTCCGTTGCGTGGGAACAAGGTGATTATAGGCATGGATTGGTTGAGCCCTAATGGGACGGTGATAGATTGCGCACATCAGTTAGTGCGAGTCAGAAACCTAAGGGGGGGAGAGTTGGTGATCCACGGCGAGAGGCCACAGCGTGGACCCACATTATGTTCAGCAGCGAGGGCTAGGTGCTACCTTCAGCAGGGCTGTGCTGGGTATGTCGCCTATGTTATGGATACCCGGGGGGCGGGTAAGGCGACGGTGAGCGATGTTCCAGTGGTGCGAGACTACGCAGATGTGTTCCCAGAGGAGCTTCCTGGGATACCTCCGGAGCGGCAGGTGGAGTTCAGGATCGACCTAGTCCCTGGTGCGGCTCCGATAGCCAGCGCACCGTATCAGTTGGCTCCTCCCGATATGCAGGAGTTGTCTATGCAGCTGCAGGAGCTGTTAGAGAAGAGGTTCATTAGACCGAGCAGTTCACTCTGGGGAGCCCCGATTCTGTTCGTGAAAAAGAAGGAGGGGTCGCATCGGATGTGTATAGATTATAGGGAGCTGAATAAGGTAACGGTGAAGAACCGTTACCCACTCCCGAGGATTGATGACCTCTTTGACCAGCTATAGGGAGCATCTTGGTTCTCCAAGATTGATTTGCGTTCAGGGTATCATCAGATGAGGGTCAGAGAGGAGGATGTGCAGAAGACTGCGTTTCAGACGCGTTATGGCCACTATGAGTTCTTGGTGATGCTTTTCGGGCTCACCAACGCTCCTTCCGCGTTCATGGACCTCATGAACCGCGTGTGTAGACCGATGCTGGATCGGTCCGTAATAGTTTTCATTGATGACATCTTGGTCTATTCCAAGACGCAGGAGCACCATGAGGAGCATCTGCGAAAGGTTTTGGATACTTTGAGGAGAGAGAGCTTGTACGCCAAGTTCTCCAAGTGTGAGTTTTGGTTGCACGAGGTGCAGTTTCTTGGGCACCTTGTCAACTAGAACGGTATTCTGGTCGACCCGGCCAAGGTGGAGGCCATGATGAGATGGGAGGTTCCGAAGTCTCCATCTGAGATTCGGAGTTTCCTGGGATTAGCCAGCTACTATCGGAGATTCATCCAGGATTTCTCCAAGATAGCTGTACCCTTGACGCGACTGACAAAGAAGACCGTAGTCTTTCGTTGGGGACCTGAGCAGCAGGCAACATTTGAGACACTGAGACATAGATTGTGCGAGGCGCCGATCTTAGCCCTGCCAGAGGGCGTAGAGGATTTTGTTGTGTACTGCGACGCGTCTATTTCGAGTTTGGGCGCGGTATTGATGCAGAGAGGGCATGTCATCGCCTACGCTACGAGGCAGCTGAAGCCTCACGAGGCGAACTATCCGACGCATGATTTGGTGTTGGGGGCTGTTGTGTTCGCCCTCAAGATTTGGTGTCATTACCTGTATGGGGTCCGTTGTACCATTTACACGGACCACAAGAGTTTGAGATACCTCATGGATCAGCCGAATATGAACATGAGGCAGCGCCGGTGGCTAGATGTGGTGAAGGATTACGACTGCGAGATCCTTTACCACCCAGGGAAGGCCAATGTGGTGGCCGACGCGCTTAGCCGTAAGGCAGCGCCGATCAGAGATATTTGCATGCGGATGACAGTTATGACTCCATTGTTGGAACAGATCCGGGAGGCCAAGCAGGAGGCTGTGAAGGAGGAACATCGGAAGAGTGAGCGTATAGTGGGACAGGTTTCCTCCTTCGACTATGATAGCCGAGGGTTATTGACTCTTCACCGTAGGGTGTGGGTCCCCTATCATGGAGGCGTGCGCCAAACATTGATGGAGGAGGCGCACAAATCCAGGTTTTCTATCCATCCCGGAGCGACGAAGATGTATAGAGATCTTCGTCTTGACTATTGGCGGCCCTGCATGAAGCGGGATGTAGCATGGTATGTGGAGCAGTGCTTGACCTGCAGGAAGGTCAAGGCTGAGCACCAGAGGCCACACGGCAAGATGCAGCCGTTGGATATTCCCATGTGGAAGTGGGAAGATATTACCATGGATTTCATCACCAAACTTCCTAGGACCGCGCGAGGCGTAGATTCGATTTGGTTCATCGTCGATCGATTGACCAAGAGCGCCAATTTTATTCCGATTCAGGAGAGTATTTCGGCCGAAAGGTTGGCTGATATCTACATCAGGGAGGTGGTGGCGAGGCACGGGGTGCCAGTTTCGGTGATTTCAGACAGGAATGTGCGGTTCACTTCCAGGTTTTGGAAGAAGTTTCATGACGAGCTGGGTACTCGTATGCACTTTAGCACTGCATTTCATCCGCAGACAGATGGTCAGAGCGAGCGGACCATCCAGACTTTGGAGGATATGTTGCGGGCGTGTGTGTTAGATTTCGATGGTAGTTGGGATGCTTACCTCCCATTGGCTGAGTTCTCGTACAACAACAGCTACCACGCGAGTATTCACCGTCCTCCCTTCGAGATGTTATACGGGAGGAAGTGCAGGACCCCGATATGTTGGGGTGAGGTTGGCCAGAGGGTCATGGGGAGCACCGAAGTGGTGCTCAAGACGACAGAGAGGATTCAGCAGGTTCGGAGCAGACTTCAGACTGGTTAGAGTCGGCAGAAAAGTTATGCCGACAAGCGCCGATCAGACCTGGAGTTTCAGGTCGAGGATATGGTTCTCCTGAAGGTGTCGCCATGGAAGGGCGTCATCCGATTCAGGAAGCAGGGCAAGTTGGGTCCCAGTTATATTGGACCCTTCAGGGTTATAGCCCGGGTGGGCAAGGTGGCGTATAGGCTGGACCTGCCAGTCGAACTCAGTCAGATTCATAGCACCTTTCACGTCTCCCAGTTACGGAATTGTTTGGTGGACGATTCGGCAGTGGTACCAATAGAGGATATTCAGGTCGATGACAACCTGAATTACATCGAGCGGCCTGTAGCGATCCTCGACCGGAAGTCGAAGGATCTGAGGAACAAGAGGGTCGAGCTGGTAAAGGTGCAATGGCCGCACCGGAAGGGCTCAGAATGGACGTTGGAGCCGGTGGATAAGATGATGGAGCATTACCCAGAGCTTTTCCAGGAACGAGTAGCAGACTTCGAGGACGAAGTCTAAAATAAGTGGGGGAGATTTGTAGCACCTGGTTCCTGGTATGTATTTTATTTAAGTATTTTGCATTTTTGGCCTGGGACTCGGCGAGTAGAAACGGATTTGATCCGGGATTTAAATGACGGACTCGTCGAGTCGGCTTCCAGACTCAACGAGTAGACTCTGACTGGACAAAACCCTAATCTAAGGGTTTGCACCCTATTTAAACATCTCATTCAACCACCCTTCGTCCCTATTGCTTCCAGAAAACCCCCATAGCAAACCCTAGCCGTTTGTATAAAGAGCTAAGGCATTTGTGGTGCTTTTTGTTGATTTTGAACTCAAAGGAGAAGGAAAAGCCTAGAGGAATCAAGATGAGACCAAGGGAGTTCAAGTTTGTGCACCATTTGCAGTTCACAGAAGGTATAAAGTCGATACCTTGCTTGTTCTTTTGCTAGATCCCTTTTTGGGGAGATTTAGGGCTTTTATAAGCCATTCTTGGTAACCAACCATGATTGCAAGCATGGTTGGGGGTTGAGGCTTCAGATCTAGGTCCAGGGAGGAATTACAAGGCAGAAAGGGGCTGCTTTTGCACCCATGGAAGCCCCCATGCAACCCAAGAGTCTCTTTTAGAGACTTTTAGACTCAAAGTCCCATGCATGCACGTAAAGTTCGTAACTTTACGTGCTAGATCGAGTTTAGGGACCTAGATCTATCATTTGGACAAGAGTTGTACAGCAGAAATCGAAGAAATAAGACTTGGACTGTATCGACTCGGCGAGTCGTTCTTGGGACTCGGCGAGTCGTTCTTGGGACTCGGCGAGTCCGAAGTTAGACTTCCCTTTTCTGTTATGGGTCAAGGAGACCCAGTCGAGTGCTGGAAAGGTATTAGAGGGTCCGGAGGAGTGACCCAACGTATTGGGATAAGCCATAGTCCTGGAGTTCATAGGACTCAGCGAATACATGAACAGACTTGGCGAGTCCAAGGCAATCTCCCAACTCTTGAGGATGAACTCGACGAGTTGTTCATACAACTCGGCGAGTCGAGGACATGACTTGTTTATAGGAAGGAGATGAACTCGACGAGTTGTTCATACAACTCGGCGAGTCAGATGAAGGTTCATCCGGGGTTGTTCTAGAAGGAGAACTCGTCGAGTCGTTGCCAAACTCGACGAGTAGAGGCGTGAAGAAGGACAGATGAAAGGATAGGGACTCGACGAGTTGGCGGCCCAACTCGGCGAGTCGGGTCAACTGGAAGTTGACTTTGACTTTGTCTTGGACTTGGTCAGGGGTAAAATGGTCATTTTACCCTAAGAATAGATATCATACTCTGACTAAGTGTTTTTGTGGGGATTATAGCCGGAGGATTTCCGGAGCAGCAGCAGACAGAGATTTTCCGCGCGCAGATTATCAGCAGCTTCGTTCAAGGTGAGTTACCTTCCAGTAGCGGTGGGTCTACGACCACAATGTCGGCCCACTAGTAGGAGTTGTATGTTAGATGATTGTCTTTGTGATATTCATCTAAGTTTGCTACTACCTGATGTGTTATGTGCTAGTATGATATGATGTTATATGCTAGTAGCAGTAGGGGAGATAGTCCCGAAGATTTCGATAGGGCCGAAGGGGGTAGTCATACCCAGTCATGCTATATAGAATATGATTATGTGGTAGTAGTAGAGGGGTGAAATAGTCCCCAGTATCCGGTCGAGAGGACCGAAGGGGAGGCCAGCACCCAGATATGCTAGGCAGTATCCGGTCGAGAGGACCGAAGGGGAGGCCAGCGCCCAGATATGCTAGGCAGTATCCGGTCGAGAGGACCGAAGGGGTAGGTCGGGCACCCAGATATGCCTGACAGTATATGTATGTTATGTGATTGTATGGTATGCGGTACGATGGGGGAACTCACTAAGCTTCGTGCTTACAGTTTACAGTTTTGGTTTCTGGTACCTCTTCATCAAAGGGGAAGGAGCTGGCGCGGTAGCAGCACATCACACACACGCATTGATTTTCCGCACTTGAGATATTCTGGGATTGTACTCTGACATGTTGCTACTTTATGATTTGGGTTTCCAGACATGTTATGTTGATTTACGAAACGATATATTTTCACGTAGTTTTCTCATGAATGTTTGATACTTAGTTAATTAAAATGAAATTTTTGGACTCGAAATTTGGGATGTTACACACATAAGCCTATTTTATCTAACTTTCCAATTCTACAAGGTAGAACGAAACTACCCGGATCATCCTTTTTCACAGGTAATTTATTTTTGATTATTGATGTGCAACTTTTCGTCATTGCAACAGTCTCAAACTCTCTCCAAACTCTTTGCCTAGGTGGGAAAGGCAAAGTTGTTGATGCAACTGTCACACCAGTCGGAGCATCATTTCCTTGGGGTTTCTTTTGATTTCCAACACTTGGACTTGAACTTGTTGGACCTTCCTTATTTACTTTCTTCTGCCCGTACTCTTCATAGGTTATGTCTTTAATCTCGACATACTCTTTTTCATCGTCTTTTAATTTTTGCTTCTTTTTATCAGTCTTAACACTTACCGAGTGTTGCTCATCATCGGTGGCTGGTAAGTCATGATCCTTTGGAGTTAACTCCTTTCTCGATCTAAGCGTGATGGCATTGCATTGCTTCTTATCATTTCCATTACCTGGATTTTTGGTGTTACTTGGCGACGTTCCAGGTTCTCGAGAGTTCAGTGCTTGTGCTAATTGCCCTAATTGATTTTCGAAATTTCTCATAGCAATTGCTTGAGTCTTCTCACGTGCCTCAGTCTTTTGATCTTGTTTGATCATAAACTCCATCATGGCCTTCTCGAAAGGTGATATGTCTTGATTTGATGAAGGCGCTGCTGGTTTTGAACTACTTCCTGATGCCTGGTGGAATGCACCTCCTTGTGGTCTCACTTGCTGATTTGGCATTTGATAAAACCCCGGTGGGTTTTGAGGCCTTTGCTGAAACTGCTCTTGCTGAGGTTGCATTTGCTGTTGTTGCTGTCCACCCCATGAGAAATTAGGATGATTTCTCCATCCTGGATTGTATGTTTCAGAGTATGGGTTGTTTTGTCGTGGGAAATTTTGACTTCCCATGAGAAATACAGATTCAGGATTCTGTGGGCACTCACTATAATTATGCCTTGCTTGACAAAACGCACACAAACTCATAGCAACTTTCTTTTTATTTGACCCACCACTCGACATCATATTCTTCATCATGCTCTTGATTGTGGCCAACTCAGCTGCCAACGCATCATTTTGAGCTGCAAGCCGAACTTCAGCTGATGTACTTCCTTTTGAACCTCCTACATGTATCCTATCTGTGGGCCACTGGAAATTATTGGTTGCTATTCTATCTAATATCTCCACACTCTCCTCATAGCTCTTTGTGAGCAAAGCTCCTCCAGCTGATGTATCTACTAGCATGCGTGTTTGAGCATCCAAACCTTGGTAAAATGTCTCCAATTTCACATCATCAGGGAGTCGATGTGTTGGACATTTTCTCAGCAAATTGTTCCATCTCTCCCACACTTCCCATAACGAGTCATCATCCATTTATCGGAATGATGTGATGGCGTTTCTTAGATTTGCATTTCGTGTTGGTGGGAAAAATCTTTTTAGGAAATTTTCTCTTAATTCCTCCCAAGTGGTTATGGAATCAGAAGGCAAAGATTCGAACCAGTCTCGGGCTTTCCCTTGTAGTGTGTAGGGAAATAATCTCATCCTAAATGCATCAGCCGTCATGCCTCTTTGTTTGAAATTATCGCACATCTGGTTAAAGGAACGCAGATGGGACAAAGGCTCATCACTAGGCATGCCTCCAAAGAGACCATTGTTGTTGATCATCTAAAACATCACGGGTTTGAACTCAAAATTGTCAGCATTAACTGTTGCGCTGACAATCGGCGGGTTTGTTCCTTCGAAACCTCTGTTTCCATTATTGTTTTTGTTTCCGTTATCTCCCATATCTTCTTGAATCCGAAGTCTCCTCAACCCTCTCAAAGTTCTTTCAATCTCCCAATCAAGCGCAAATTCAGGTGGTCTGAATCTTCGATCGGCCAGAGTAAAATATCCTCAAGATGTTTAAGAGTCTAACAACTACCTAATGTTCTAACTTAAAAATAAAAATAGTCCCTGGCAACGGCGCCAAAAACTTGTTGACGAAAACGCGTACTCGCAAGTATACGAGGTCGTGCAAGTAATATAGTCGTAAGACCAGATATCGAACCCACAGGGACTATCCTATTCTAAGGAAGATTGAACTAGGCAATTGATTGCAAAAGTGATTGATTTTATTAAACTAAAGAAACTACTAAAATAAAATTAAACTAAATTCACCAAGGTAAAAATGAAAACTAAAATAATCGAACAAACAAGGAAAACAATTAAACGATTTAACAATTATGAGGAATCTGGGATTTAGTTGACTTATACGGGTTCAATGGTTCTCCTAATGCAACTAATTTGTCAAACCAATTATGTAGAAACGAATAACTTAACACCAATAAAAGTTATCAATTACCTCTCGGTCTCATGATTCGATTTAAAAACATTCACTCATATCTCTATGTACTTCATGATTTTAAAAAACATTAAGTCCAATGGTTTTGTTAAAAATGCCCTAACACACGTCTATGTTAAGTTTAAGCGAAATAACGAAACCGCATATTTATATTCAAACGATGTCACAAATAAAGCTTCTCTCGAAGTCAATATAAGCCTGTAAATATTAAATTTAAACCAAGCAAATTAACCCTAACTAACGTTGATCAAGTGCTAGCCAAAATCAAAGTTACCCGTCAAAATTTATATTTTTAAAATAAGCACACATTTGAATATTCTATTCGATTTCAACAAAATTGGTTCAAAAAAATCAACTACATTAAAATTACCGTCTTACCCTAGTCAACCAAACCCACCACATTACTACTCCATAAAATTAAAATTGATAACAGCAAACAAATAAAAATTAAGCATCATATTTTAATTCAACGTCTAACCGAAAGCAATTACTTTTGAAAGCAGAAACAAAAATCAACTAAACGTAGCAAAAGAAAATACTAAAGCAATAAAATTTAAACACAAGGAAAAGAATAACCATAATTGCTGCTGATGTCCTTGAGTCCTTCTCTTTCCCTTCTAATGAATCTGCATACCTCCCCTTCAAATCTCTGTTACGATTATGAACACATGGTGTTTTTTATTCTTTTGTTCCAGTCGTAGGGTTTTTGAGGGTTAGGCTGCCGATCTTTTTTTTTTCTTCGGAGGTTCTTCCCCCGTCTCTAAAGATCACGTAAACCATAAATATAAAACATAATTGCACAACTTAGCCTCCAACTTTCAAGAATGGTGCAGCCTTAGCCCCTAGCTTTCAACTTTTCAACTTGTTACAACTTTAGCCCTTGATCTCTCAACTTTAATCATTGTACAGCTTTAGTCCTCAACATTGCACCTTATTTTCGGATTAGAATTCTTTAAGCAAACTAACCCCAACTTCCACGTCGATTATGAACTGGAAAACGACCGATTTTGAGAAAACTCAAAACACAAAACTTGTAGATAATTGTGTCTAGTTTCCGGAACATCTTGAATCGCCTAAATTGGAGTCCCGAGGAGCTAGATATGATGAAAACACTGAGACGTGGTCAATCTGCCAAACATCTTTTATTCGCCTTAATTTGCTCGTGATGAATTTATCTTCTTTTGAATCCGTCAATTCCTTGCCGAAACCATTTGGACATTATAATATGAGTCCAACTCCCACCAAGACTCGTTGAATAAATGGTGGGGGCCTAAGAAGCTTAGGCAATCTTGTATTCACAAGATAAAATCCGTTAATTCCTTATAGATTTTTGAACTTCATAAGAGGAAGTCCAACTCCCACCAAAACCCATAGACTAGGCGGTGGGGAACCCATGAGACATAGGTTACACTTTCAATAACAAGTAAAATGAATACCGTCAATTTCGATGCAAAGCACAATATGCTATATTATGGATTCCGTGCAAGAAAACCATCTCCCACCATCCTGTAGAATAGGAGGAGGGGAACTCAAGAAACTCGAGTTGCACTTGTGATGACAAGTGGTGATGAAAGCCGTCAATTCAAATGAGAAGCACGTGGTACTATATTATGGATTTCGTGCAATAAAACCATCTCCCACCAACCTGTAGAATAGGAGGAGGGGACCTAAGAAGCTTAGGTGAACTTGTAAAAACAAGTTAATGAGCCGTCAATTCCTTTAAGAACTTTGGACTTCATAAGAAGAAGCCCAACTCCCATCGTCCTATAGAATAAGAGATGAGGAACCCATGCAAGACAGGTCGAAAACCCAACTGAATGGGCACAAAAATAACAACAGGGAAATATTAGGTCTATTATATTCATTAACATAAATTTATCTTTTTAAGCTCAAAAAATGATGTAAATTGTAAAATCCAGGGACAAAAATAAGCTTTTTAGTTCATTTAGTGATCGAAAAACGAGCACTAAACAATAAGGTCATCACTAGATTGACCATCATCAATAAAGTTATCAATCTCTACTAATCGCCCCAACATATGCGACGAAGAAAGATGCGCAGCCGATCTAGTCTCCACATTCCAAGATCGAATCCTTGCTTTAATAAATTTAAGTTTGTTTTTGAAAACAACAAACTTACTCCAAGACGGGTCACTAACAAAATCATCCACAGCTCCTTTAACCACATCATCGAAACCCTCCAGAGAAAGCCAAGAATTGAATAATTTAAAAGGAGAAGGCCCAAAATCCATCGTATTAGAATGAAGCAGAATAGGGCAGTGATCTGACCATTTCCTATCCAACACCGAGACCTGAAGATGATCAAAACAATCATAAACCGCATCCGAGACTAAGAACCGATCAAGCTTGCTGAGTTTAGCACTTATGGTATCACCTCTAGTAAACCGCTTTCCAACCATATGCATATCAATTAGACCAGCATCATCAATGAACTCGTTAAAGAGCTGAGCAGAAGTATCACAAAAAACAGAACCGAACCTTTCACCTGCCTCCCTAACAACATTGAAGTCTCCAAAAAAGACGTAATTTCCTCCATTCCTTCTCATGAACGCCGAAAGATACCCCCAAAGATGTTGCTTTCCCACAAAATCTTGAGGAGCATAAATATTAACCATAAAGCAGTTAATATTAAACGGAACCCACAAGCCTCCCACAATAACCACGTTACTAGTACAAGTGACACTGCTTTTAGTAAACACATTCGGGTCCCACACAGAAAGTATACCACGCGATCTACCCCGAGCACTACTACTAGAAAAATTAAATCTATAATTACCCCACATACTTCGGATCTTGAAAAGATCAATTTGCGTCATTCTCGTTTCTTGCAAACCCAAAAAAGAAACTTCAAACTGCAAACAAAGCGCCTTAAGCCAATTTCTTTTTTAAAAAGAACGGGTACCACATATATTTAAAGAAAGGCACTTCATTGGTCCACCTGTACCACACCAATACTAGATAAAATCTTTTTAACCCTTTCCTTATTAGTCTCCATATCATACCCGAGAAGGCCACCCATTTCAAAATACCGCTTCAACACATCTTCTATGTCATCAACAACTACCGGGACTTTCATTTTAAGAATTTTAGAAGACCCATGAGACATAGAGGATTGATCTCGTCTATAACCGGGTAGTTGTGATGGTGATTCGGCAGCCCCCTCCCCCTCCACATTAGTTACCAAATGGGCTGAATCACCCTTCATGTCACAAGCATCCTCCATAACTGGAAAAGACCCCACCGGATTACATTTTTTTTTCTAACAACGCCTCTTGTGACAGCAACATTAGGCATAAAAGGCCCCCCGTCCACAGTTCCATTACCATTACCATTTGCTTTTTCATTTGTTTGGAAAAATCTTCCTTTTCTATCAACAAATCCAGCTCCTCTGGCACCAGTAGTAGGTGTATTTTACATGCCAAAAGAGTTCTCTTGCCTCTCATCAACCTTATCGTCATTCTCTACATCAATAAAATCATTCGCATCGTCCTCGAAACAAGCATCTTCTTCCTCTCCCCCTGACAGGTCCGGAATGTCCGACTCTATTTCTCCCTCCTCCATAATATTCGGTTCCCAATTTGAAATTTTATGCACCCCCACCCCATATTCAACACCTTGAGCAACCACCTTAACCATATCTTGAATCAAAAAAGGTTTCGCAGTCTTAATACACACACGTTTGACCGCTAAAGGAGCGTCCCCATCCTCTTCAATAAAACAAACCTCATCCCACATAGAAGCCACCTTTTTAACCGCAACATCATTCCAAGCGCAACATGGTAAACCCACCATCTCCAACCAAATAGCACGTTCTTTAACAAAAAAAACCATTAACAACTGGTCTAAAGACTGATAAATAAGCCTTAACCGCCTTGGATTTCATAAATCGTGTACAAGCAGCTTCCGATACAAAAGAAATATAAACCCAATCGCTAGCAACATACTTAATAGCAATTTCCGGAAAACCTTCTTCTTTCAAAAGAATACCCAACTTCGGAATCAATCGAATATCCCGTAGCTTGCCAAAAACTGATACTTTCAATGACAGTGGATTATCAATCTCATGTCCCTATAAAATACATTCAGGAACTGGGCCATTATTAGTTTTCTCAACCCCCTGACCCTTTAAGACATTGGCATACGAACTATAGTTTGCAACAGCATGCACATTCAGCTTCTTCACCTGCTTAACAACATTATACTCAACAGAGTTATGTGAGACAGCCTTCTCCTTTTTATTCAATCCTCCCGTGTTACTAACATCTCGACTAAACCGAGCCACATAAGCAAATAAGTGGTATGATCCCATCCAAATGTCTCTTAGTTTTTGTTCTAACAATAAATCATCCTTAACTTTGATAAATCGAACGAATGCGAATCGCTTACCAATTTTTGATAGTTTCCTAGCAATGTAGATATCGACCACATTCCCAACCTTATCACACTCCTCCCATAAGGACTTAACGTCTGCATCAGGAGGGAAATTAGTCACAAAGAAAGGCTTGGAAACATTCTCGAGCCTTCTGTGATTCATTGAGGCTGTATGCGATTGGTGCCCCCGTTCATTACCAACCATCGAGAGTCAGCAAGAAAGACAGAAGAAGACTAGGCGCGGAGGAAGAATCGGTGGCGTTTGATCCCGCCGGAGCCGATGACGAAGACGCAAGGAGGCGTCCGAAGTCGCCGGAGACGCTAGTACATAATCCAGAAAAAATACCAAATTTTTTGTAAACTTCATTTACAATGTACATAATCCGGAAAAAATACCAATGGTGATTTTTATATAATGTAATCCGATCTTGTGGATTTAAGTGTATTTAATCTTAGAAAATAGAAGAAAAATAGCATACTGAATAGAAAAATCATCCAAACTTTTATTTGGAGTTCTAATATATTATAAGGTCTTCTGGTAAATTTTCATGAATTTTGGATGAGTACAACTATTTTTCCCATTAGTAGTCCATTATAAATAAAAAAATCGGGGAAAATAGGTATGCATTATGAAAAATTCTGAAACTATTTTTATGAGTGTTCCGCAGGAGGTAGGATCTGCGAAAAATCTTAGATAGCCTTTTCACATTCCTTAAAGTGGTTTTATGATTTATTTGAATTAAACAAAAAGAAAATTCAAAACCATACCAAACAGTAACAAAAATGGTTGGAACTCACTGAGATGTCATCATTTACTTTAGGGGTCATACACGAATTTACCTATGATTTATAGACCTCAGAAAGTATTTTATATGAATTATTGCCCTATTTCCTTGCAATAGTTATAATAATTCGAGAAAAACGAATTAATTTTTGAAAATTTACAGATCATCTTATTTTATTGGTGGGATTCTGGAAAAAATCGGAATTGATCAGAAAAAGAGTTTTAGGTATTTATTTGAGAATAAATCCTTTTTGAACATATTTGAAGCTTTTAACAACAAACTTTGATCATCTAGCATCTAAGCTTGAAAATCTTCACATGCATGTTGGTTTGAAGACCATTCATGAGTTTGAAATGGTCAAAAATCGTTTTTGAAAGAAAACTTAGGGTGCATGTGGTGTTTTCCCCCCCAAAACTTGTAGAAAAGTGCATTATGTTGATTTTGACTTAGGTTTTGGTCCTTGGATTTCACCATTTACAACATGCATGTTGTTTTTGGGTGAAATCTTATCACCATCATCATCAAAACCGTGAGTGTGAGCAAGTGTTCATGATTTTACAATAGAATGGTGTAGAAGAAGGAAAAAGTGCAAGAAAAATAACAAAACTTGAAGGAAAGGTGAAGTAAAATGAAAGAAAATTCGTGATTACCTTCAAGATTACTTCAAATGATGAAGATTTAGAGTTTAAAGAGTGTTTTTGGCTTCATTTTCTGGAAAAAATTTGTGGTTATAGAGAGAGGAAGAGAGAAAATGGTGTTGGGGGAATTGAAGAGTAAGAGAGAGAAGTGAAGAAGATGGAGTGTGTAGGTTGGAATATTGATTATGTGTGTTGGGAGGAGGAGAGATATGGGGAGATAGATCTGAATTTTTCAATGAGGAGAGAGACTCCCCATCTCTTCCATTTATTTTATATAATTTCCCTCAATTTTTATAAAATTTTCAATATTTTTATAAAAGTTGCATTTGTCTAGTTTTTGTTTATAAAAATCCTTGATTTTCTTTTTACCTTATAAATTAGGGATAAATGTTAATGTTATAAATTTTATTTTCCTTGAATGCATTTTCATAATTTTAATTATTATAAGATCATATTATAAGGTTCATAACTATTTTTATAAATTTTTAAGGTTAAATTTCATAAATTTAGGTTTTTAGGGCATTTAGGGTTTTTGAGAGTTTGTAAATCTTTGGATATCTGTATAAATTTGAATCTTGGAGACTTCAAATTATCTTATGGTATTATAACTCTTTTATAGTCATAAATAATGTTTGTAATTCCTTTTTGTCGGTGTATTGACATTTATATGTAGTGGTTCCGAGATTCAAGTGAACTTGAGGAACAAAGTATACTAGTCATAGTTTCAACTTTGACTTAAGTTCCACGAGACTCCGACTCAATTTCTACTACTAGGTCAAGTGCATAATGTGTGTGTATGATTCATGAAAAGGTGTTCGAGAAAAGAGTGGCCCGAATATGGATAGTCTCTACAATTAAGTAGTTGTAGAATTCACATAACAATGTGAAATCTAAGTACACTGTCCATCGCTTCTAATTGTTTCCAAGTTTCTAGTAGATTATAACTTAGCTTCTAGTTACTAAGTCTAGTATGTTTCATGCCTATATGTGCAACTAAGTTTAGTCAAATCTAGAACCGACTCAAATTTTGATCGTTGTCAAATGTTTACCTAAAATTTGAAAAAGGGCATCTTATCTACTTATTACTCTATGTTGATGATATGCTTATAGCTGCAAAAGAGAAGTTTACCATCACCAAACTGAAAAACCAACTTAGTCGGGTGTTCGAGATAAAAGATTTGGGTGATGGAAAGAAAATACTTGGCATGGAAATATCAAGGGATCCATCCATATGTAAGTTATACTTAAGCCAAAGCAGCTACATCAACAAAGTTCTATAGTGATTCAACATGCAAAATGCCAAACCCGTAAGCACATTGCTTGCCGGCCATTTTAGGTTTTCTTCTAGAAATTATCCACAAACAAATGATGAAATTGATCAAATGTCAAATGTTCCTTATTCAAGTGCAGTTGGATTGTTAATGTATGTTATCGTTTGTTCCCGACCCGACTTATCACATGCTTTGAGTGTTGTAAGTCGTTTTATGGCTAATCCGGGAAAACAACACTGGAAAGTCGTTTAATGGATCTTCCGATACCTTAAAGGTACTTCTAATGCGTGTTTGGAGTTTGGGAAATCAACAACCGGGCTATATAGATACGTTGATTCTGATTATGCAGGCGATCTTGACAAAAGAAGATCCCTCACGGGTTATGTCTTTACTATCGGTGATAGTGTTGTGAGATCGAAAGCTACACTTCAATCTACCATTGCTTTGTCTACTACGGAAGTTGAGTACATGGCTATTTCAGAAGCATGTAAAGAGGCTACTTAGCTTAGAGGGTTTTACGGTGAGCTATGTGGTGATTACTCATTCACTACAATTTATAGCGAGAGTCAAAGTGCGATATGCCTCACGAAGGATTCGATGTTCCATGAGCGAGCGAAGCACATTGACATACGACACCATTATATCATAGATGTCATAGCCCAAGACAATATGAAGTTGATAAAGATTAACACCAAGCATACCTCGGCCGACATGATGACGAAGTCGGTTCCGACCGCAAAATTTGAACATTAATCAGATTTGGTTGGTATTTCAAATTGAGTCCTTAGGGGCTTTTGAACACTATATGTTTTTCATTTCTCTCGATGGTTGAAAGTTACGTTGTTGAAGATTGGTTTCGTTACAAGGTGGAGTTTGTTGGATATGCTCCGAATAGTTTTCAACTTGGTGCCCAAGAAATTGACAGCTATATTAGTTGATTTGTTTTTGTTTTGATTGCACATCAAGTAAAAGAGTTAGATTAGGACTCGTTTAGTTAGTCTTGTATGTAGGATATCAGATCATCTTTCTACATCATCATTTTTCATTCCCGTTCTACACTTTTGTTACCTTGTTCAACATTGAGATTAATATAGTTTTCATTCAAAGTGTTTTTTTTTCGATTTTCGGTTTTTGCACTATAATTCTAGTGTTATTTTGGTTTCTTGTTTACGTTCTTACTTTTACAACTGGTATCACAACAAGGCTAAGGATCAAGATATACCTGTTGCTCGATTGAACAGACGCATCTGTTCTCGTTTACTTTATAACAATGACTGCGAGAGGTGGTGTGAGTGACGGTAAGAGGTGGTTAATTTATCTGGTGTAGTGGTGGTGGATGGTGTGTGGTGGGAGAGGATAAAGACAAAGATTAATATAAAAGTAAAAAAGAAAAATAAGAAAAAGGGTAAAAATGTTTTAATATATAATTACGATTAGTCATTAACAAATAGAGCCAAAAAGACTGGAACATGTAAGACTTTAAACCATAATAACCATTGATATAGTGTTATAGTTTTTCTTAAACGTGATACCTTTTACAAACCACATGAAATGAACCAATGAAATTTTTGTAAAATATCTAATTCTATTTCGTTGATTGCTTTAACCCAATTAAGGCAACAACTAATTAGAACTAGTGAAAAAGCGAGGACATTGCCCAAGGTCCTTTTTTTTCCTTTTAAACTCTTTTTCCTCATTCCAAAGTTTATTCACACAAAATTCAGCCTTGAAATTTCAATTCTGATGCTTAAGTTCCAAAATAGCAACCTAATTTAATTAATTTGTATTTACCTTTGATTTTTCCTATTATAACATTGTACTCTAAAAAATCTATGAAATTGTAGCAATGTATGTGTAAAGGCTATATATTAATAGACTTTTAAAAATATAATGTACAATGAAGAAAAAGTTGATAAAAATTGTTATATTTATAGAAGTACAATGTCTTGATAACAAAAAATGGAAGTAGAATCATGTAAGAGAAAAAAAAGTGCTAATGCCATGATACACAAGTCAATAAAAGTACATTGCTATTTCTCGCATTTTGCGGTTGATATTATCGACATCACTTACAAAATTAACTGCTCCAAGGCTCATTTTGGCGTAGATGTGGTCATACGTTCACTTACAGTCTTTCTTTCAGCTGAATGCAAAGAAAACAAAAAACCAAAAACATATCAGAAACAACGAAAGATAAAAAAAATCACATCTTTGGTTTCGAAGAAATATTCATTACATCATCTCATATAAACATGTAGAGAAAACCCTTTTGCACAAAAAAAAAACAATCTTTCACCACACTATTCATATCACAAAAACCAACCTCAAAATATTCACACACAAAAAAAAACTCTATTACTACAAATATTAAAAAGAATTTTCTAACCTTCATAGTTGATGATTCAGCTATAGAGCTCTTGTTTCTGCTCAGCTTTGGAGATTTTCGACATGCGTTTGGCATCTATAAAAGGAAAAAATAGTGATTTGATATGCAATACTCTTCCAAGGGTATCATAGTTTACTTTATAAAGGGTCTCTTGAAGAATAAAAGTTGTCATTTTGTCTCTTGTTCATGCACATAGATGTCTAAAACTCAAAGCTAATATGGAAATAAGTGCAAAAATCAATAAAGGGAAAAACAGTAACTTACCTTCTTCAGTTCTATTTTCGGAGGGGAATTTTTGTAAAAATTTGGCATTGGAGCAAATTTAAATGTCAAACTCTTTAATTTCTTGATCTCAGCTTCTTGCCCTTCCTGCATATATATAACTCCATGAATTCAAAACATCGACTTGATTATAATTTTGTTGACTAATAAATTAGCAAAAGACAAAAAAAAGAAATAAAGAAAATCACATCTTTGGATTAATTGAAAATCATCCTAGGTTTAGCTTTTTCTTACCTGCCATGTGTAAGAGTATAAAGCCTAACTTACAACCTCTTTTGTTTACTGCACAAATGTGAAGACAAAAGAATAATAAGAACTGAAAAGGAGAGGGTAAATACTCAATCTGTTCACTTCTTATTGAAAACAAACCTATGCCTTTTATAGGCCTTACAAACCACGTGAGAACCAAAATGAAAACAAACTAAATACTAACCTACCTAAAAACCAGGTCAATAAGGACCATAACATTAGGAAATAGCTTTTACCAAGCCTTTTATTCTTAAAACAAAACATGCATAAAATCTTAAATGACCCATGAACTAAAACCCATTTAACCCATCAAGATTATACCCAACAATCACCCCCTAATCTTGATGCTTTTTAATCTTGCTTCTCTTGCTATAATCTTTCTCAGACTTCTTGACTGCCACTAGATGTGATTTTGCTGCTACTTGCTACATACTTCTGGTTTGCTACTTGCTAAAAGCCTCTTGCTTTCTATCTTGCTTTTCTTGCTTGCAACCGGCTCTCTCCTGCTTGATAATCACTTGCTTCTTGCTTCTTCTTTCTTACCTGCTAACAAACAACAAACTTCTGCTGCTGCATCTTCATTCTAATTATCAAACATGATATGCCTTGCTGCTTATCTTTTATTCTTGCTTTCTTTCTTATCTGCTACTTGCTACAGACTACTTGCTTTTCTTGCTTCTTGCTTGCTAACATACAACAAACATGTTGCTTCTTTCTTCTTTCTTCTTTCATCCTTCCAATTTGTTGCTGTGCAGCCAATCTTTATGCTTGCTGCTTACTTTCTTGATACAGATCAATCGATCCTCATATCACCAAACTTCTTGCTTTCATCCTCTCTTTCTTGCTAAGAACCAAGTGTGAACCTGGGTGCTCTGATACCAAATGTAAGAGTATAAAGCCTAACTTACAACCTCTTTTGTTTACTGTACAAATATGAAGACAAAAGAATAATAAGAACTGAAAAGGAAAGGGTAAATACTCAATCTCTGCACTACTTTATTGAAAACAAACCTATGCCTTTTATAGGCCTTACAGACCACGTGAGAACCAAAAGGAAAACAAACTAAATACTAACCTAGCTAAAACCCAGGTCAAGAAGGACCATAACATTCGGAAAGAGCTTTTACCAAGCCTTTTATTCTTAAAACAAAACATGCATCAAATCTTAAATGACCCATGATGTAACACCCGATTCCTGGTACGCAGTTAATTCAAGCATTTCTTGTGTTTTTCTCTGGGACTCGACGAGTTGGAGGCCCAACTCGTCGAGTAGAGTCAAGATCCGCGAACAGTTTAAGTGACCTACTCGACGAGTAGGAAGACTGACTCGGCGAGCAGGTGCTGTTTGAGTAAAACCCTAAATTTGAGGGTTTGCACCCTATTTAAACGCCTTATCTCAGCCTCCATCGTCCCTATCACTCTCAGAAAGTTGTATATCGAAACCCTAGCCGTTCTTATTGTGTTCTTGAGCCTTGTGGTGCTACTTTTTGTGTTTGAAGCTTGGAAAGGAGAAGGAGACTTGTGAGACCAAGGGGAAACAAGAAGATCCAGAGTTTGGAGCTCGTTTTCAGCTTATTGGAGGTATGCAGCTGAACCTTTGTCTATAGATCTTGATTTTGGGCCTTTTCCTACATCTTTCTACGCCCTAGAGAGGTTGTATTCGGGATTAAGTGTTGGAAGTTAGTGTATGCTTTAGATCCAGGTCTATTGGGGGGTTTTATGGCACAAAGGTGCCTATTTTGCTGCCATGAACACCCCATGCACCTACGAGGCCATCTTTTATGGCTTTTTGGGCCAAACACCCCATGCACCTAGGAGGCCAGATCTATGATTTTGTGGTGTTAAGATCCATTTAAATCGACTGTATAGTGTTGGTCAAGGATGGACTCGACGAGTTGTTCTTGGGACTCGGCGAGTCGCGGTGTAATGACCACCAAATCCTTTCTGTGGATGGACCAGTTGTAAGGGAGGAAAGCCCCGTAGATGTTTAGACACGAAAAGGGACCTGGGAATCATGGGACTCGACGAGTGTATGAACAGACTCGGCGAGTCCAAGGCATTCTCCTAATCTTTGAAGATGAACTCGACGAGTTGTTCATACAACTCGGCGAGTCGTAGACCGGACACATTCTTATGAGGGAGATGAACTCGCCGAGTTCAAGGAAGAACTCGGCGAGCCGGATGAAGATGGTCCCGATGGTTTGAATGAAGGAGAATCCGTCGAGTTCTTGCTAGACTCGACGAGTGGAGTCGGGGTTGGATCGGGTTAGTGGAGTATGGACTCGACGAGTTGGTAGACCAACTCGGCGAGTCAGGTCAAATGGGTGTTGACTTTGACTGGTTTTGGTATTGACCCTGGTTAGGGTTGTATGTTCGGTTTGATGGCTTGAAGGTTGTCGTATAGGGATTGAGGAGTCGAGGAGAGCCGACCTTCACGCCGAGGACAGTTCAGAGACTACATGACATCGAGGTGAGTTACCTTCCAGTAGAAGTGGGTCTAAGGAACCAAGGCCGACCCACTAGTAATTGATAGTTGGGACGATTATCTTTGTGATAATTGTCTGGTATGTTATTGCTAGATATGTGAGTATGCTAGTTTGCTAGTTACTATGTTATGTGAGATAGTATCAGTAGAAGGGGACTAGTCCCCGATTCGGTCGCTAGGACCAATGGGTAGGTCGGACACCCCATATATGTCTGACAGCATGATTATGATATGATATTATGTGTTAGTAGTAGGGGTAAAATAGTCCCCGTGTCCGGTTGAGATAGACCGGAGGGTAGGTCAGCACCCCAGAATGGCTTGACATGGGTAGGTCAGCACCCCAGAGTAGCTTGACATGGGTAGGACAGTACCCCAGAATAGCTTGACATGGGTAGGTCAGCACCCCAGAATGGCTTGACATGGGTAGGTCAGTACCCCATAATGGCTTGACATGGGTAGGACGGGCGCCCCAGAATTGCCCGGCAGTATGTATGCTATGTGATTGTATGGTATGTGGTATGATGGGGTAACTCACTAAGCTTTGTGCTTACAGTTTCAATTTTGGTTTCAGGTACCTCTTCGTCCAAGGGGAAGGAGTCGGCGGTGTAGCAGCGCATCACATATACACACATGATTTCCGCTTAGAGTTTTCTTGGATCGTACTATGATATTTCGTTACTTCAGATGATTTGGTTTTGAGACATGATATCATGGTTTTATGTATTGACATGATCTTGGCAATGTTTTGATAAACCGATTTATAAACCACCTAATTAAAAACAAAATTTTTGGCCTCAAATTTTGGGATGTTACAAGTTGGTATCAGAGCCCTGGTTTGAGGGATTCGGACACACCCTCGGGGGTGTCTGGACTCAAACCGAGGGACTAAAAGATTTTTTTTACAAAGAGAACAGTTTTCTGAAATTTAAAATCAAGGAAATTTGAGAAAGAACAAGGTGTGTGATGCGTGCGACCGGCCGAGCTTAAGTAAGTTTTCCCCAAGATACCCATACTTGTTATGTTACGTTACATGATATATGATTCTGAGAACTGCATGCTAGATTAGGGCTAAGGATCTAGGAGGATGCCTTTTATGCCTGATATATGATGCTGAGAACTGCATGCTAGATTAGGGCTAAGGATCTAGGAGGATGCCTTTTTTCCTGATATATGATTCTGAGAACTGCATGCTAGATTAGGGCTAAGGATCTAGGAGGATGCCTTGAATGCCTGTTGTATGAGCTGCATGCTAGGACAATTTAGTCAGCAGTAGGATAGTCTGATTAGGCTATGCTTGATATGGTTATTCAATGCACGAATGCTGCTTGCTTTGTGCTATAGGGGTCCTGGCTAACTTTAACTAACTAGTGAGCGGATATGTAACAGTATTCGCAAGCTAGTTAGGGAGAGGAAGTAGGGACTCCTAGTGCGGCTGATGGCAGAGAGTAGGTCAGAGGGTACCCTAGGAAAGCCTAGGATGGGACTAGTGGAAAGCAGTACTAGTAAGGGACTTGGTGAAGTTGAAGCAATCCTTGAGGAAAGTACGGATATATGTGGAAGGTAGTATGGGCCCGTACTACTGGAAGCAGAGGATCCGTACTCGAGTCAAGGAGGGCCGAGATGGAACCAGGAAACTTGGAGGGTGTGTGAGACCTCTCGAGAGTGAGTATGATCCTGACATTTATGTGTTTATTTTCAGTATGGTGGTCACACGACATGGAGCAGGGGGACCAGGATCTGGGTCAGGATCAGGATCGGGCTCGGGTGTAGGATCCGAGCAGGTTGACGACGGGCTACGCGAGTTCATCGCGTCTGAGATCACGAGAGGTATCCTTGAGTCCACCCCGGTTATTTTCGGGTCGATCAAGGAGGGGATTATCGAGCTGATGGAGGGTCGCCTCTGATCATTCAGGAGTAATTTTGCGTCTGGCCAAGCGGGTACGCGCACACTGTCCTTCAAGGACTTCAGAGGGAGTGATGCGCCGAACTTTCACGGGGTGAAGGACCCCATTGCTGCCAGGAGATGGATCGCAGACATTGAGTCTGCGTAGTTGACGGGCTTCTGCCCGGAAGGGTCGAAGGTCTGCTTTGTTGCGGGATGTCTGTGGGATAGAGCTAGAGATTGGTGGGAGTCGGTTGGTGACTCGTTGGGAGCCCCGACCGTCGAGGCTATGACTTGGTCAAATTTCGTGACCAGATTCAGGGCTGATTTTGCGCCGGCTATGGAGCTTCAGCAGCTGGCCAGGGAGTTTTCTGATATGAGGCAGACGACAGAGACAGTGGCGAAGATCACCGCCAAGTTCAGGGAGAGGGCCTTGTTGGTACCTAAGTATGCAGGGGAT
Organism: Lactuca virosa; assembly: GCF_052849685.1. NCBI lineage: Eukaryota > Viridiplantae > Streptophyta > Magnoliopsida > Asterales > Asteraceae > Lactuca > Lactuca virosa. Next base: position 171,023,337 of record NC_136427.1, on the reverse strand, counting down.
GAGGAGATGCGGAAGACCCGCTACCATGATATGTTAAGGGCTGATTTTCGGGAGCATGTCAACTATTCGGCCTGCCCGACCCTGGAGTCCTTGATTGCCAGGGCGCGGGAGAGGGAGCTCGATTTGGAGCACGTCAGGAAGAGGAAAGCAGAGTCTGAGCAGGTGACAGGGGTTTCGGGGAAGAAACCCAAGGGATCCGACGTACAGTCGAAGGGCCAGCCGGGCCAGAGCCGTTGCAGGAAATGCGGCAGGCCGCATGAGGGAGCTTGTAGAGCGGGATCGTTCGGCTGCTACAAGTGCAGCAAGACGGGGCACTTTGGCAGGGATTGTACTGCCCCCGCCCCCACAATGCAGATGTCAGACATGATTTGCTTCCATTGCAATCAGAGGGGCCATAAGAAGGCCAACTGCCCTAGATTGACAGCAGCGACAACAGCAACGCCAGCGGCGGTGCCGACTCTAGCGACAGCGTAGGTTACGGTTGGTCGGAAGGCCAAGGCAGAGGCTCCAGTGGTGCGGAGCCGAGCATTTCAGTTGACAGCCGAGGAGGCACACGCTGCACCCGATGTGATGACGGGTACGATTTCTTTCTTATGCTTCTGTTTTATGTCGTTGTGATTTTGATATGTTGTGTATGTGCTCTGTTTAGGATCGTTCCATGTGCACGGTATCCCAGTTCAAGTATTGTTTGATTCGGGTGCTAACCGATCGTTTGTCTCTCTTGCGCTTAGCAAGAAGTTTCCTGAGTCTTCGGGCATGTTGGATTGCCCTTTAGAGGTCGAGATTGCGGACGATCGGTCAGGGCGAGCATCGGAGGTCTACCGAGATTGTGTTTTGAGGCTGTTCGAGGAGCGCTACCTAGTAGATCTGGTTCCCATACCTTTGCGGGGGAACAAGGTTATTATTGGTATGGATTGGCTAAGCCCTAATGGGGCAGTGATCGACTGTGCGCAGCAGTTGGTGCGAATCAGGACCCCAAGTGTGGGAGAGCTAGTGATTCAGGGCGAGAGGCCACAACGAGGACCCGCCTTATGTTCAGCAGCGAGAGCCAGGCGCTACCTTCAGCAGGGTTGTGCAGGATTTGTTGCCTATGTTATGGATACCCGGGAGGCGGGTAAGGCGACAGTGGGCGATGTGCCAGTAGTACGAGAGTTTGCGGATGTATTCCCCGAGGAGTTGCCTGGGATACCTATAACATCCCGAAATTTCAGAAGTTCAATGAAGGGCCAAAAGTGTAAATAAAAGAAGGGACTCGACGAGTAGGTCTGCTTACTCGCCGATTCGGAGCAGGATTCTGTCGCGTTTTAAGTGGCCAACTTGCCGACTCGACGAGTTGGTGCTGTAGAGAGAAAACCCTAATCCCGGGGGTTGTGCCCTATATAAAGAACATTATAACCCACCCTTAGCCTCTTTACTACCCTTTTGAGATCCAGAAACCCTAAAATCGAGTGAGCCTCCATTAATAGAGAGAATAGAGCTTTGGAGGAGGAAATCTTGGAAAGGGGCTTGAAGATCAAGAGGCTTGCTGCAAAGGAGTGGTGTAGATCCGGGATCTACTTTAGTTGGAGCTTATATTGGAGGTAATAATCTGTTGCTTGGGCTCTTTTGCATCTAGATCTTTTATCATTTGAGATTTGGGGTATTTTTGGTATGATTGAGAGCTATTTCGAGTTAGAGGCTTAGATCTGAGGTTGCTACCTCAGATCTAGGCTTGTGATGGTCCAAAATGTCATAAAGCTGCTGTCTAAGAGTTGTTGGTGAAGCCCCCTAGTCCTTAACCCTAGCCCTAGAGTGTTTTGGGCCTATATCTCCTTGGTTTCACGTAAAGTTTGCCACTTTATGTGAGGGTTAGACGGTAGAATAGTGGATCTATGGATTGGAGCCCCTGCATGGTTAGAAAAGCCATTGTATGGATTGAGAACTGGAGAGACTCGGCGAGTCACATGGGTGTACTCAACGAGTTGTATGAACATGTGCATGGACTCGGCGAGTTGGAAGAACAACTCGGCGAGTCTGTTGAAGATTGCCTTGGACTCGGCGAGTCTGGTCGCAGAACCCCAATCTCTTCTGGTTAAACCTCGAAGCAGTGAGTCGGGAGGTGACTCGGTGAGTTGAGCAGGATGGGACTCGGAGATTGTTGGACTCGACGAGTCTTGGGGTGACTCGGCGAGTTGAGTCGTGTTCTAAGAGTTTGTAGAGTACAAGGACTCGACGAGTCAACGGGTTGACTCGGCGAGTAGAGTCAGTCATGAAGTTTGACTTTGGCCTGGACTTTGACTTTGACCTTCATGGGTGTTATGGTAATTGGTTATTTATGTCAATGGTCCATTGATGACAATAGGTGTTGGGGTTTGGAGCAGTGCTTCGGGAGTGTGCTTGCGTGGTTCGGTTCTTCAGGTGAGTTATCCTCACTATACCCAAGGGTCTAAGGCACCAAGGCCGGCCCTTTGATTTGTTATTTGAGATAGTTACTGCTGTGATATGTTAGTTGGCATCCTGGTAGATAGGATGGTTATATGATGGTATGCTCTGTTAGATCGGTATTCCGGTAGATTGGATGTGGCTATGCTTAGTGACCTGTAGTTGGTCTGACTGTCTGTATGCTGGTAGGAGATTACCTGTTATATGTGCACGTGTTGAGCAGTAGTAGAGGGTATTCCATCCTGGTAGGATGATAGGGCCCTAGTATATTGTCTTGTAGACTGTTATATGATTATTTGATAGGTGCACATGTTTGCTAGTATGTTGTCTTGTAGACTGTTATATGATTATTTGATAGGTGCACATGTTTGCTAGTATGTTGTCTTGTAGACTGTTATATGATTATTTGATAGGTGCACATGTTTGCTAGTATGTGGGCATTCCAACCCGATGGTTGTGGGCCAGGAGTATTCCATCCTGGTAGGATGATTGGACTCATAGTAGGTGGGCATTCCAACCTGATGGTTGAGGGCCAGGAGTATTCCATCCCTGTAGGATGATTGGACTCATAGTAGGTGGGCATTCCAACCTGATGGTTTAGGGCCAGGAGTATTCCATCCCGGTAGGATGATTGGACTCATAGTAGGTGTGCATTCCAACCTGATGGTTGAGGGCCTGGGGTATTCCATCCCGAGGGATGATTGGACCCATAGTAGTTATTATATGTATAGGTGTGTGGGCATTCCAACCCGATGGTTGTGGGCCGAGAGTATTCCATCCCGAGGATGATTGGACTAGTAGTATGTTGGCATTCCAACCCGATGGTTGAGGGCCTGGGGTATTCCAACCTGACGGTTGATTGGACCCATAGTATGTTGTTCATTGCTGTATGTGTATGTTTATGTGTGTACGGGTATTTTGGGGGAACTCACTAAGCTTTCGAGCTTACAGTTTCAGTTTATTGTTTCAGGTACATCAGGTGATCGCGGCAAGGCAAAGGCGTGATCGTACCGCTCCTCATATTTCATGATTTTGTGATTTGGTTCTGGGGATACTCTGATGTTTAAACTATTTTGAAAACAAGTTGTAATAACTTAATGGTTTTTGAATGGGTTAAAATGTTTTAAATCGGCTTGAATTTTATGGGTGTTACAAGTTGGTATCAGAGCCTTGGTTTGAGTGAATTGGAGGAACATTCGTGTGAATCCAGTCTCAAATCAAGGAAAGATTTTTAAGTGGTTTTCAAATGGTTTTCAAAATAAGTAAAGGAGGATGCAGAGGGTACGATCAGCCGGAGCCAGTAAGTAGACCCCAAAATACCATACAGTTATTTGATTATTGTGATATGTTAGAACAACATGCTAGTACTAGGCTAGGGATCTTCAGGAATTGCATGATAGAATTGCCTGATTTCATGATGCCTGTTAGCCTAGGGTATTCCTTATATGAGATTGACATCATTACTGTAGTTACTTGTGTATGCATCACAGTTGTATATAATTAAGATCTTATAGCCTGAGAATGTTGATCTGGCCTTATGTTCTATTCTTATTGATTAGGGCTTAGGGTAGGATTGGATATTCGAAAGTCTATAGGGTCCAGCGTTATGTATGGCTAGCATACACTAGTGTTGCAGGGGTTGATGGAAGTTTCATGGATGGGTGGGTAGTGAGAGGCCGGGAGGCCAATGATGAGATATTTAGCATTCGTCTAGAGTGAGGATTTATCGCTCTCTATGTATAGGTATATTGTAGGGTGTTGTGGTGATACTTGAGACAAATATGGGTAGGTGTGGAAGGTAGTATGGGCCCGTACTATTGAAAGCACAGGACCCATACGTGTATCAAGGAAGTCACAACCCCCATGGTTGGGTTGGAGTCGGTTCCCATGATTATGGTATGGATTATTCGAGACGTTTTGAGACCGGGTCCGGATCAGGATCGAGAACTAGCAGCCAGGATAGGCCAGTGTTGTCAGAAGATCGTGTCAGGAGGGGATCATCCGGGAGTAGATGATCGAGATCGTTCAGGGACAGATTCCGGAGATGATTGGGTCTTTTAAGACCTTCATGGTTGAGTATTTCGACGAGCGCTATGCAGCCATTGCCGAGACGGTTGTCGTGGCAGCTTTAACAGCTGTAACGACGGCAAAGGGAGGAGCTGGTCGAGCTTCCTAGTTCTGGGACATATTCTGATGAGCAGAGGGCTGCAGTTATTTGGATCGGGAAGATGATCCGTACTCGTTATCTTTCCACGGGTTGAGCGGGAGAGGTTAGCACGTGGGTTTCTAGATTTGAGGCTCGGAGGTTTGATCGAGGCCGGAATGTGAGTCGCGGGAACTCCGGAACGGAGTGATGATTATGTTCAGCTGGGGTTTTGCAGTTGGAAGTGGAATGGTTAATTGATGGATTGGACTGTCGTTTTATAGGGAAAGGATTGTGCCCTTTCAGTTTTCCGAGCTCGAAGGAGTGAGCAGGCTTGTGACCCCAGGATCAGGTTGTATTCTTGCTCGGGGTCAGTTGGTTGAAGGGGTTGGCGATATTATTTCAGCGCCGGTGAGCTCAGGACGGTCGACGTGGAATAAGTATTTGTGAGGTCCGGTTTGCCTTGGATCTCTTGTATCGGACGGAAAGGATTGATTGTGCGATCTATTGCACTTTTGGGATTGTAGACTATGTCTTGGGAGTAGTTGTAGCCCGGTTTAGGGCAGAGGTTGTTTCAGCTACTGCAGTTTAGCGGTGGGCGGTTGAGCTGGTAAGTGAGTCAGGGTGCGAACCCTGAAGAGAGTGATTTCTAGAGCCCGAGAGCGGGAATCTTGTTTGGAACACCTTTAGGAAAAGGGGTATTAGGTGTGAATTCGACAGATAGGGTTCCACAGAAGGGTTATCCATCATCGTCATGATTCAGTGGTTTCAACAACCGTTAGTGATTTACGAATGAAAGCGCCAAGGGAAGTGGTTCGTTGTTGAGGTATTATTTGCAGCATTTATCTTTTGGTCTCCAAGACATGAGGGTGGGACCATTCAAGCATTACTGACTGTCGGTTGCACTGGGATACAGAAAGTGTTCATCTGATTATTAGAAGTGTGTTATCAATGGAAAGAGTTGGTTGTCACCGGATCGATTGTGGGAAAGTGAGAAGGGTTAGGAACTTCCCCAATGTCCATGTATTGTGAAGACTTAGTCGAATCTAAGTGGGGGAGAATCGTCCCGGGATACAGAAGCAGGAGCGGTGTTGAAAATGGGATAAGTCTCGCATCATTGGCAGGAAGGAAGACAAAACAAGTGGCTGTTGGGTTGGAGGATTGTGTGAGTTGGGAGTTTGGTAAAACTCCCCATCATGTGTATCACGTCTTCTCGGTGGTTGATAACAGAATTCGGGGAATCAGGTTGGAGTTCTGATCATGGTTTGAGTTCAGTTCGAGTATTCGGTCGAGGGTGTGCTCGACTCTGAGGGTTTTTGGAATGATAGATTGAGGGTTTTGTTAGCTGCCAGGGCTCGGCAATACATTCAACACGGGATTGCGGGTTATTTAGCGTATGTAGTAGACACGCGGGTCAGGGAACGAGCCACGGATTTCCGAGAGGGTGGACAATCGACATGAGGCCTAGGGTTAGGCTGGGGATATAGTCCACATAGTAGATCAGGAGTTCGAAGCCCCAAGTGGGTGAGAATAGGATGCATGGGAGAGAGCATCAAGAGGGGTAGTCCAGGGAGATGCTCAACAGTTTAGAGCGGTCCGGATAGACTGAAGGTCAGTGGGGCGTACCAGTCAGACCGAAGGCTCGGAGAACGGTCGAGACAGGCTGAAGGCCCAGAGAGGCGGTCCAGACATGCTGAAGGTTCTGATAGTGGTCCAGATAGACTGAGGGCATGGTAGGGCGGTCCAGTCAGGCTGAAGACTCTGTATATGTTCGTAGATCTATGTTCGGGTATTGAGTAGGCTGCTATGCTATGACAATCAATGGGGATGTTCCTTAGTGTCGAAAATGTTGAGGAGCATGCGAAAGACTCTGTATGGATTGTAGGTTATGCAATCAGTCTGAGTATATATATATATATATATATATATATATATATATATATATATATATATATATATATGTGTGTGTGTGTGTGTTGTGGGATAGCTACGTGCTCCACAAGTGTACGATGTAGAGTAAGGTTCCGACATTTCGGCACCAACTGATGATGCGATGTCGTGGTTCAGGTCTCCTTGGAAGAGGAGAAGGTGAGTAGCTCCAGATTGGAGATTTGGACAGAGGAGCTAGAGATAGCGGCGTTGATAGACTCGGGAGCAGTCTAGACCGGCTCTGAGCACCGTGTGAGGATATTCCAATCGTAGGTCGTGGACCTAGAGATCGCGATAGTAATGTTCCATGACATGGTACGTTTTGAGTAGACGTGATGTCGAGATTCGGGTGAGTTACACTCGGTTGTGCCGAATCAGAGTAGATTAAAGGAGCTGCAAGGTTGGATCCTTGGGCTTCAAGTATGGTTGTAGGCATGGGTTATGTGCGTAGTGGTATTCCAATCTAGGGTATTCCATCATGAGGATGACCGGACCCTATGATTGTTTGGACCTGGTGTGTTTGGTATTCCAACCTGAGGGTTGATTGGGCCAAACATGCGTGAGAATGCGAGGGTATACCATCCTTGGGATGACTGGACCCGTTATAGGCGTACCTGGTATTCCAGCCCGAGGCTGATTGAGCTAGGTACGAATGGTTATGTGATATAGCTGGTTGATTCATGGGAGTTGCTAGAAGCTAAAGGATGTAGTATCCTGTCATTGTAAAAAGGGGAATAGATTCGGGATGGGAACATGATTCGTTCCCTATTGCAGGTTATCCGGGTTATCGCCAATTTTGGGCGGAAGAAAGGTGGACTAGTGTTATAGCAGAGCTCAGTGGATTATTGTGTTGTCTAACTTTCGCAAGTCTTGAAGGTGTGTTCATGTCAGGAAGGTGGCAGTATCATCGGGTGATACTGGATTGATGTGTTCTGAATTTAAGTAGAAAAGGTCGGTGGTCGGCCCGGAGTATTGGCAAGGATACCACACGAGAAGAAGTTAATTTAAAAGGGGTACAGTGGTAGGGTCTGGAAGGACCTGAGTTGATTGGGAAATTGGAATCTGCAGTGCAAGAGGTATATTCAGAATCGTATACTGCAGTAGGCTTCGAGGACGAAGCCTAATTTAAGTGGGGGAGAGTTGTAACATCCCGAAATTTCAGAAGTTCAATGAAGGGCCAAAAGTGTAAATAAAAGAAGGGACTCGACGAGTAGGTCTGCTTACTCGCCGAGTCGGAGCGGGATTCTGTCGCGTTTTAAGTGGCCAACTCGCCGAGTCGGCGGCTTGGACTCGACGAGTTGGTGCTGTAGAGAGAAAACCCTAATCTCGGGGGTTATGCCCTATATAAAGAACATTATAACCCACCCTTAGCCTCTTTACTACCCTTTTGAGATCCAGAAACCCTAAAATCGAGTGAGCCTCCATTAATAGAGAGAATAGAGCTTTGGAGGAGGAAATCTTGGAAAGGGGCTTGAAGATCAAGAGGCTTGCTGCAAAGGAGTGGTGTAGATCCGGGATATACTTCAGTTGGAGCTTATATTGGAGGTAATAATCTGTTGCTTGGGCTCTTTTGCATCTAGATCTTTTATCATTTGAGATTTGGGGCATTTTTGGTATGATTGAGAGCTATTTCGAATTAGAGGCTTAGATCTGAGGTTGCTACCTCAGATCTAGGCTTGTGATGGTCCAAAATGTCATAAAGCTCCAATCTAAGAGTTGTTGTTGAAGCCCCCTAGTCCTTAACCCTAGCCCTAGAGTGTTTTGGGCCTATATCTCCTTGGTTTCACGTAAAGTTTGCCACTTTATGTGAGGGTTAGACGGTAGAAGAGTGGATCTATGGATTGGAGCCCCTGCATGGTTTGAAAAGCCACTGTATGGATTGAGAACTGGAGAGACTCGACGAGTAACATGGGTGTACTCGACGAGTTGTATGAACATGTGCATGGACTCGGTGAGTTGGAAGAACAACTCGGCGAGTCTGTTGAAGATTTCCTTGGACTCGGCGAGTCTGTTCTTGGACTCGGCGAGTCTGGTCGCAAAACCCCAATCTCTTCTGGTTAAACCTCGAAGCAGTGAGTCGGGAGGTGACTCGGTGGGTTGAGCAGGATGGGACTCGGAGATCGTTGGACTCGACGAGTCTTGGGGTGACTCAGCAAGTTGAGTCGTGTTCTAAGAGTTTTCAGAGTATAAGGACTCGACGAGTCAACGGGTTGACTCGACGAGTAGAGTCAGTCATGAAGTTTGACTTTGGCCTGGACTTTGACATTGACCTTCATGGGTGTTATGGTAATTGGTTATTTATGTCAATGGTCCATTGATGGCAATAGGTGTTGGGGTTTGGAGCAGTGCTTCGGGAGTGTGCTTGTGTGGTTCGGTTCTTCAGGTGAGTTATCCTCACTATACCCAAGGGTCTAAGGCACCAAGGCCGGCCCTTTGATTTGTTATTTGAGATAGTTACTGCTGTGATATGTTAGTTGGCATCCTGGTAGATAGGATGGTTATATGATGGTATGCTCTGTTAGATCGGTATTCCGGTAGATTGGATGTGGCTATGCTTAGTGACCTGTAGTTGGTCTGACTGTCTGTATGCTGGTAGGAGATTACCTGTTATATGTGCACGTGTTGAGCAGTAGTAGAGGGTATTCCATCCTGGTAGGATGATAGGGCCCTAGTATGTTGTCTTGTAGACTGTTATATGATTATTTGATAGGTGCACATGTTTGCTAGTATGTTGTCTTGTAGACTGTTATATGATTATTTGATAGGTGCACATGTTTGCTAGTATGTTGTCTTGTAGACTGTTATATGATTATTTGATAGGTGCACATGTTTGCTAGTATGTGGGCATTCCAACCCGATGGTTGTGGGCCAGGAGTATTCCATCCCGGTAGGATGATTGGACTGATAGTAGGTGGGCATTCCAACCTGATGGTTGAGGGCCAGGAGTATTCCATCCTGGTAGGATGATTGGACTCATAGTAGGTGGGCATTCCAACCTGATGGTTGAGGGCCAGGAGTATTCCATCCCGGTAGGATGATTGGACTCATAGTAGGTGGGCATTCCAACCTGATGGTTGAGGGCCTAGGGTATTCCATCCCGAGGGATGATTGGACCCATAGTAGTTATTGTATGTATAGGTGTGTGGGCATTCCAACCCGATGGTTGTTGGCCGAGAGTATTCCATCCCGAGGATGATTGGACTCGTAGTATGTTGGCATTCCAACCCGATGGTTGAGGGCCTGGGGTATTCCAACCTGACGGTTGATTGGACCCATAGTATGTTGTTCATTGTTGTATGTGTATGTTTATGTGTGTACGGGTATTTTGGGGGAACTCACTAAGCTTTCGAGCTTACGGTTTCAGTTTATTGTTTCAGGTACATCAGGTGATCGTGGCAAGGCAAAGGCGTGATCGTACCGCTCCTCATATTTCATGATTTTGTGATTTGGTTCTGGGGATACTCTGATGTTTAAACTATTTTGAAAACAAGTTGTAATAACTTAATGGTTTTTGAATGGGTTAAAATGTTTTAAATCGGCTTGAATTTTATGGGTGTTACAATAACTCCGGAGAGGCAGGTAGAGTTCAGGATCGACCTAGTCCCTGGCGCGGCTCCGATAGCCAAGGCACCGTATCGGTTGGCTCCTCCTGAGATGCAGGAGTTGTCTACACAGCTGCAGGAGCTGTTAGACAAGGGATTCATTAGACCAAGCAGTTCACCCTGATGATCCCCGATTCTATTTGTGAAAAAGAAGGACGGGTTGCATCGGATGTGTATAGATTATCGGGAGCTGAATAAGGTAACGGTGAAGAATCGTTACCCACTTCCGAGGATCGATGACCTCTTTGACCAGCTACAGGGAGCATCTTGGTTCTCCAAGATTGATTTGCATTCAGGGTATCATCAGATGAGGGTCAGAGAGGAGGATGTGCAGAAGACTGCGTTTCGGACGCGTTATGGCCACTATGAGTTCGTAGTGATGCCTTTCAGGCTCACTAATGCTCCTGCCGCGTTCATGGACCTCATGAATCGCGTGTGCAGACCGATGTTGGATCGGTCTGTGATAGTTTTCATCGACGACATCTTGGTTTATTCCAAGACACGAGAGCAGCATGAGGAGCACTTGCGAGAGGTGTTGGATACTTTGAGGAAGGAGATTCATTCAGGACTTCTCCAAGATAGTCGTGCCCCTGACCCGGTTGACAAGGAAAGTCGTGGTCTTTCGCTGGGGGCCTGAGCAGTAGGCCGCATTTGAGACGTTGAGACAGAGATTGTGCGAAGCGCCAATCTTAGCCCTGGCAGAGGGCATGGAGGACTTTGTAGTATATCGTGATGCGTCCATCTCCGGTTTGGGCACGACATTGATGCAGATGGGGCATGTTATTGCTTACGCTTCGAGGCAGCTGAAGCCTCACGAGGCGAATTATCCGACGCACAATTTGGAGCTGGGGGCTGTTGTTTTCGCCCTCACGATTTGGCGCCATTACCTCTATGGGGTTCGTTTTACCATTTACACGGACCACAAGATCCTGAGTTATCTCATGGACCAGCCAAATCTGAAGATGAGGCAGCGTGGGTGGCTTGATGTGGTGAAGGATTATGATTGCGAGATCCTCTACCACCCGGGGAAGGCTAATGTCGTGGCCGATGCGCTTAGCGGCAAGGCAGCACCGATCAGGGACATCTGTCTAAGGATGACAGTTGTGACTCCGCTGTTGGAGCAGATTCGGGAGGCCCAACAGGAGGCCATGAAGGAGGAACATCAGAAGAGCGAGCGAATTGTGGGTCAGGTTTCCTCCTTCGACTATAATAGCCGGGGATTGTTGACTCTTCACCGTAGGGTGTGGGTCCCTTATCGTGGGGGTGTGTGCCAGGTATTGATGGTAGAGGCGCACAAATCCAGGTTCTCTATCCATCCCGGGGGCGACGAAGATGTACAAGGATGTTCGTCTCGATTATTGGTGGGGCTGTATGAAGAGGGACATAGCTTGGTTTGTGGAAAGGTGTCTGACCTGCAGAAAGGTCAAGGCTGAGCACTAGAGACCGCACGACAAGGTCCAGCCGTTGGATATCCCGCTGTGGAAATGGGAGGATATTACTATGGACTTCATTACGAAGCTTCCCAGGACCGCGCGAGGAGTGGATTTGATTTGGGTCATCGTTGATCGATTGACCAAGAGCGCCCATTTTATTCCGATTCAAGAGAGTATTTCGGCCGAAAAGTTGGCCGACATCTATATCCGGGAGGTAGTAGCGCGGCACGGGGTGCCAGTTTCAGTGATTTCAGACAGGGATGTGCGGTTCACTTCCAGGTTTTGGAAGAAGTTTCATGATGAGCTGGGTACTCGACTGCATTTTAGCACCGCCTTTCACCCGCAGACGGATGGTCAGAGCGAGCGGACCATCCAGACACTAGAGGATATGCTTCGGGCATGCGTTTTAGACTTCGGAGGTAGTTGGGATACTTACCTTCCGTTCGCGGAGTTCTCCTATAACAATAGCTATCATGCGAGTATCGACCGTCCTCCTTTCGAGATGTTGTATGGAAGGAAGTGCAGCACCCCGATATGCTGGGGAGAGGTTGGGCAGAGAGTCATGGGGAGTACCGAAGTGGTACTCAAGACAACGGAGAGGATCCAGCAGGTTCGGAGCAGGCTTCAGACTGCTCAGAGTCGGCAGAAAAGTTATGCCGACAAGCATCGGTCGGACCTGGAGTTCCAGGTCAGGGATATGGTGCTCCTGAAGGTGTCGCCATGGAAGGGCGTCATTCGATTCAGGAAACGGGGCAAGCTGGGCCCCATGTATATTAGACTCTTCAGGGTTATGGCCCGGGTGGGCAAGGTGGCATATAGGCTGGATCTTCCAGCCGAACTCAGTCAGATTCATAGCACATTTCATGTCTCCCAGTTACGAAAATGCCTGGTAGACGATTCGGCGATGGTGCATTTGGAGGATATTCAGGTTGATGAAAGTCTGAACTACATCGAGCGGCCAATGGCAATCCTTGACAGGAAGTCAAAGGATCCGAGGAACAAGAGAGTGGAGCTGGTAAAGGTGCACTGGCAGCACCGAAAGGGCTCGGAATGGACCTGGGAGCCGGAGGACGAGATGAGGGAGCATTACCCCGAGTTTTTTCAGGATCGTGTAGCAGACTTCGAGGACGAAGTCTAAGATAAGTGGGGGAGATTTGTAACACCCGATTCCTGGTACGCAATTAATTCATGCATTTCTTGTGTTTTTCTCTGGGACTCGATGAGTTGGAGGCCCAACTCGTCGAGTAGAGTCGAGATCCGCGGACAGTTTAAGTGACCTACTCGACGAGTCGGAAGACTGACTCGGCGAGTAGGTGTTGTTTGAGTAAAACCCTAAATTTGAGGGTTGGACCCTATTTAAACGCCTTATCTCAGCCTCCATCGTCTCTATCACTCCCAGAAAGCTGTATATCGAAACCCTAGCCGTTCTTATTGTGTTCTTGAGCCTTGTGGTGCTACTTTTTGTGTTTGAAGCTTGGAAAGGAGAAGGAGACTTGTGAGACCAAGGGGAAACAAGAAGATCCAGAGTTTGGAGCTGATTTTCAGCTTATTGGAGATATGAAGCTGAACCTTTGTCTATAGATCTTGATTTTGGGGGGTTTTATGGCACAAAGGTGCCCATTTTGCTGCCATGAACACCCCATTGACCTAGGAGGCCATATTTTATGGCTTTTTAGGCCAAAGACCCCTTGCATGTGCACCAAGTTCGAAACTTTACGTATGAAATGGACATTAGGAGGCCAGATCCATGATTTTGTGGTGTTAAGATCCATTTAAATCGACTGTATAGTGTTGGTCAAGGATGGACTCGACGAGTTGTTCTTGGGACTCGGCGAGTCGCGATGTAATGACCACCAAATCCTTTTTGTGGATGGACCAGTTGTTAGGGAGGAAAGCCCCGTAGATGTTTAGACACGAAAAGGGACCTGGGAATCATGGGACTCGACGAGTGTATGAACAGACTCGGCGAGTCCAAGGCAATCTCCCAATCTTTGAAAATGAACTCGACTAGTTGTTCATACAACTCGGCGAGTCGTAGACCGGACACATTCTTATGAGGGAGATGAAATCGCCGAGTTCAAGGAAGAACTCGGCGAGTCGGATGAAGATGGTCCCGATGGTTTGAATGAAGGAGAACCCGTCGAGTTCTTGCTAGACTCGACGAGTGGAGTGGGGGTTGGATCGGGTTAGTGGAGTATGGACTCGACGAGTTGGTAGACCAACTCGGCGAGTCAGGTCAAATGGGTGTTGACTTTGACTGGTTTTGGTATTGACCCTGGTTAGGGTTGTATGTTCGGTTTGATGGCTTGAAGGTTGTCGTGTAGGGATTGAGGAGTCGAGGAGAGCCGACCTTCACGCCGAGGACAGTTCAGAGACTACATGACATCGAGGTGAGTTACCTTCCAGTAGAAGTGGGTCTAAGGAACCAAGGCCGACCCACTAGTAATTGATAGTTGGGACGATTATCTTTGTGATAATTGTCTGGTATGTTATTGCTAGATATGTGAGTATGCTAGTTTGCTAGTTACTATGTTATGTGAGATAGTATCAGTAGAAGGGGACTAGTCCCCGATTCGGTCGCTAGGACCAATGGGTAGGTCGGACACCCCATATATGTCTGACAGCATGATTATGATATGATATTATGTGTTAGTAGTAGGGGTGAAATAGTCCCCGTGTTCGGTTGAGATAGACCGGAGGGTAGGTCAGCACCCCAGAATGGCTTGACATGGGTAGATCAGCACCCCAGAATAGCTTGACATGGGTAGGTCAGCACCCCAGAATAGCTTGACATGGGTAGGTCAGCACCCTAGAATGGCTTGACATGGGTAGGTCAGCACCCCTGAATGGCTTGACATGGGTAGGACGTGCGCCCCATAATTGCCCGGCAGTATGTATGCTATGTGATTGTATGGTATGTGGTATGATGGGGGAACTCACTAAGCTTTGTGCTTACAGTTTCAGTTTTGGTTTCAGGTACCTCTTCGTCCAAGGGGAAGGAGCTGGCGGTGTAGCTGCGCATCACACATACACACATACACACATGATTTCCGCTTAGAGTTTTCTGGGATCGTACTCTAATATTTTGTTACTTCAGATGATTTGGTTTTGAGACATGATATCATGGTTTTATGTATTGACATGATCTTGGCAATGTTTTGATAAACCGATTTATAAACCACTTAATTAAAACGAAATTTTTGGCCTCAAATTTTGGGATGTTACACATGAACCAAAACCCACTTAACCCATCAAGATTATACGCAACACCATGTTCAGCTATTCTCCAACTGTGAACCTAAATCCAAAATTGTAATCTTTCTTCCTATGGTCAAGTTGCATAACATAATTGACAAACAATTTACTTCAAATATAACTTTGAGTTTGACTCGTTAAGATTCATGTTTTTCAAGCTCTTTAATTACCAAATTGCATACTCTTGACTTTTTTTCTACAACTATACTTCAAACTCCCCTTTAGTCTTTACTACACCTTGAGATCTATAGTTGCACATTACCATGGCTATAACATCAAAATGTTCCAAATAGAAAAAAACTTGTTACTTTTGCTTTCTTTATTTTAACATACCCTAACTAATTTCTTTCCAAGGCATTTGTTTGACCAGAACTACGCTTCAAACCTGTAACAGAAGGATGATAGTGAAAGCTGCCAAGAATTGTTAAACGCAGCCTCTCACCGATGTTTCTTCCGTACACATACATGATTTCTTGAACACACACATGATTTCAGGAACATGCACACACATAATTTCTTCTGACCGAAAAAGATATGAATTTAGTAGCTATTTTTTATAATTACTCTAATAAAATTGATACATTTTTCTTCCATTTTCTTGTCTTTGATCTTTTTGACACTTGAGAATCTTCATAGCAACTTTGTCCCATGTTTATGTATGTTCTGTAATTTTGACCTTCCCAACCTGAAATTGGACTCCATTAATACAAAAGCATCCTTCAAGTTTGTCAAAATTGAGAATTATGTTACGGTTAATCTAAACTGTAAAATCATAATGCAATTAAAAAAAGTGACCCATCATTAATAAAGTATCAGGATAAAACCATGAAATTCCATACAAGGAAAAACCGTTTGCAAATTACTTGTTCAAGTTTTTGTTGCTTCTTCCTCCAGGTTATTCTCTTCCCTCTTCTTAAATGGTCAGCTTGTTCACTGATCCCAGAAACTAAAATGTAACAACATGGCATTAGAATCAAGCAACATAAAAAGACGATAACAACATACAAGTAGATTGACCTCAGATGAATTAATAGGGTTTTATACTCACAAACACTCAAGAACAAGATCTAGACTGATTAGGGTTTCTTCTGGCCGTCAAGAGGTGGTAAGGGACTGTAGGTAAGGACTTAAGGTCCTTTAAATAGGGTGCAAACCCTAAAAATTAGGGTTTCATCTTCCAGCTCCTACTCGTCGAGTCCGGGTCCTCCGACTCGTCGAGTAGATCCAATAATCCACGCGGGCTAACCCGCCTCTACACGACGAGTTGGGGAAACCAACTCGTCGAATAAGTCCATAAACATGTACAAAATGATTTAAAACTTATACCTGAGAGTCGGAGTGTTACAATTTTACTTATTATAAAAACAAAATTTTTGGACCATATTTTTGGATGTTTCACACAGTACTCGGATTATTATCAGGAGGTCCTAAGAATAGAGGACTCGAAATCTCAATAGATCCAGAAGAATTACTTTGCACATTGGATGAAGTAGCCATCTAGATTTAAATATTGAAGAATAAAAATAAATCTATGATCGAAAAAAATAGAAACATATTGAAGAACAAGAATCAATCTGTGAATTGAAATGAAAACGAAAACATATTGAAGAACAAGAATCAATCTGTGAACTGAAACGAAAACGAAATTGTGTTTGAATCATTAAACGCTCTGATACCATGTTGAAATAGATGAATTGCAAATGTGATTTCTCATTAATTATTGAAACAATCAATTGTATATACAGTAAATGAACACTTACCATCTAACTAACTATGATTAACTAACTCTAGTTAACTAACGGTTACAAACTAATTTCTAACATTTTCGGAATTTATTGTAGAAACTTTAGACACTTTCATTCTGATTGCGATCTGGTCACTTTTGTTTCAATTCCGATCCGGTCACTTTCTTTCCGATTCCGATCTTCCCTATAGTTCACTTGCGAAACGAGCCGTTGCGATCCTTCGGATCGGAACTTACTTCTTTAATAGTTGCTGAAGAAGAAAAAGGAGTACGAATGCAACGAAGGTGCATAGAGTTCTAATAAATAAAATTAAAAAAAATAAAAATAGTAATAATAATAATAATGAAAATAGAATTAATAATATTGTTGTTATTTGTTGTTTTTTTGTCAATGTTCCCATCAGCAGCGCAGAAATCAAGGCCAGTATGCACATCCAGTAGCACATGATCCATTCTAAACAGGTGGTAGCCTACAAAAAGAGACAATAAAACATGAAAAACAATGTAAGGTTATTTAGCTAGACAAATGGTGTGTGTTTTTAGTCGACCCCTCTTTTAAATGTATTTCATTATTATTATTCTTATTATTATTATTTATAAAATGTAATTATTACCGTTAACATTTGATTTATTTTATAACAAAAACTAGTTTTAGATTTGAGTGAATCATCATTACAGATAGAGAAATTAAGTAAACTAGGATTTTTAAGGAAATTAACCATCTTTTTTTCAGTTTTTTAAAAATAATCATTTTTTCCGAAATAATTCATTCTAGAGTATTGTTCATATTCCAGAGATTTTTTTTTATAAGTTTTCAAAGAAATCTTTTTTTTGTTTTTTAGAATTTCAAATGCTACATTTCAAATTTTTTAATGTTATTGTTTTTCAATAAAATATCTAATTTTATGCTTTAATATTGTATATAATCCATATTACTATGTTTGTTTAACTTTATGTTAATTTTAACCAAAAAAAAAAAAACGAATTTTTTTCTTGAAATTCTGGAATCGTTCTTTGGATTTCGGATTTTTTTCTTGAAATTCCAGAGTGTTTTTTTTTCTTTTCCAAAATCCATAATTTTAGTCCGGAATCTGGAATAAGGGCGTTCCGGAATCGGTCAAAAAATGTGTTTTTTTTCGAGAATGTTTATTCCAGACTAGGTGGTCATTTTTTGCTAAAAAAAATTGGTTATTTTTTTCGAATACATATTAAAAACTTGTTAGATTACTCAAATTCCCTTCCAAATATTTAGGAATCATAGATGAAATGGATTTTGAAATCAATAATTCATTTCAGGTTTGCTGAATAATTGTAATTAGAAAAGTGTAGTTCTATTGAACGTACATTTCGTGCCAATGTCTCCGCAACCTGAACCATCCAAAAAAAGTTGTAGACAAGTGTAATCAGAAACACAATGAGAAAAGTCTAGTTTTTTAATTACCATATATAGAAAAACTATGAAAAAATTGAACTTACTTGCAATTGCAAAGCTTTCTCAAGTTTCTCTACCACCAAACCCATTGAAGGTCGTCGTTTCCGATCATTCTGCAAGCACTGATATGCAATCTTTGAGACCATTTTTAAGGAATCAGAGTTCATCTGTTTTCTCAAATCAGCATCAATTATATCATTTAATTTTCCTTTTTCATAACAGGTCTGGGCTAGGTGGGCTAAGAATCTCCGTTCACCATCTACGTTCATAAAGCACGGCCTCCCACATAAGACTTCAAACAAAACCACCCCAAATGAATAAACATCTGACTCTTTTGTGAGGATACCTGTTTTTATGTACACGGGATCACAATACCCATGTGTGCCACTAACATTTGTAATGAGATAAGTCTCATTTTCATTTGCACGACCTATCTTGGAAAGACCAAGATCTGAAATCATAGCTTTCCAGTTGTGATCTAATAGAATATTTGCACTCTTTATATCCCTGTGGATAACCCTATGATTTTCTGCAACATGATTATGAAGATAATCCAAACCCCTTGCTGCGCCAATGCATATTTCAATTCTTTGCTTCCATGGGACTGGAAACCTGTTATTAGCCATACTTAGAAACCTATCGAGGCTTCCATACTTTGCATATTCGTAAATAAGGATCTTTTCGTTATCTTCATCACAGTAACCAAGAAGGGAGACTAGGTTTGGATGTTTATAACGGGAGAGTAATTGAATCTCTGTTAAGAACTCCTTAACACCTTGACCAGAATGGTTATTATTATTTGGTAGTCGCTTCACAGCAACAGAGATAAGTTTACCCGAAAGTAAGAGTTCGCCTTCGTAAACATGGCCATATCCACCACTTCCGATCAAGATTGTGAAGTTTCTGGTGGCTAATTTAATATCTCTAAAGGGTACACGGAGGTGTCGTGACTCTCTAATGAGTGACATTAAAGAAAAAATGTAGAGCTCAAGAGTGAAAAGAAAAAGAAATGTTGCTCACACAAATTATGTCAAATGAAACAACAGGAATGTTGAATGATCATGAAACCAGCCTGGTATTAATGAAAAAGGAAAAGCGAAAAGTCTCTGTCTTCTCCATTGTTTTTGTTATTTAAATTTGTTAGAATGTTGATAAAGCGTAGACTTTCTTAATTAATAAATGGAAAGTAAGCCCTGTTGTTACTTTTCATCGATCATGCTAGTATATGATGGCGATTGCATTTGTTGGAAACTATCAACAAAGTTCACCAACATCAGGAAGCCAAAAAAATAAAATATACTGAAGTTGACTTACGAAGTCTGCACGAAGGACCAACTAATGAAAACCATCAAAACCAGAAACGGAAACCTCCCAACACTTTTGTGAAGAAGTCAGACTTACGAATGTTTTCATTAAATCTTTTAAGGAAAAAACATCATAAATGGTCCCTTTGGTTACCCAAAATCTGAAGTTTAGTCCCCGTGGTTTAAAAACCTCATAGATGGTCCCTGTGATTTCAAAACTTTTGATGTTTGGTCCTTTTTGTTAACTCCGTTACCTTTCTACCGTTAAACGAAGGGTATTTCCGTTATTTAACTATCCAGGGACCTTTTATGAAGTTTTCTTTTATTTATTTATTTTCTTAAAATAAATTTAATATCCAAGGGTCTCTCTCTCTCTCTCTCTCTCTCTCTCTCTCTCTCTCTCTCTCTGTCTCTCTCTCTCTCTCTCTCTCTCTCTCTCTCTCTCTCTCTCTCTCTCTCTCTCTCTCTGTGTGTGTGTGTGTGTGTAAATCCAACAACCTCCATATATGTTCTTTAACTAAAGAAATTTCCAATAATGTTTCCTTTGTTATCTAACCAAATTATAAAGCAAAACATTTCACCAAAACAAAAATTTGTTATGCACTTGTTTCTCCCTAGCCCTATATCGATACCCTCTCTTCCCTTTTCCCCTTGTAATCGATTTCAGGTGGTGGTGTTGGCTGTGATATGGCAGCATGAAGATGACCGGATAAGGGTATGACTCATATCTCCATTTGATAAACCATAGAATGATAAACACAAGGATACAGATACTCAGATTTGAAATCAAATACAGAGCAAGAAAATCAAACCCAGATATGGAATCTCTCTCTCATTTGTTTTGAAAATGTATTCACTGTAATCAAATACAGATCAGTATCAACGGAACATGAAGAAGACTGAAATTGCTTGTACGACCTCCTCTCTCCATCAAATCTTTCTATTGCGTCTTTCTCTTGCCACAGATCCTTGAGGGCTACAAATTAAGGGCCAGCATCGTCGTGGCTGCAACAATGGTTGCCCCGCCAAAATACAGGATGAAATTTCACCATTTCCCCCCAATTTGATGCTCAGATCAACTACAAAAACGAAATCAGCCTCCTTATAACCAAACCCAATCTACAGGCGACAAATTATAAAAAGTAACATGAAAGTAGAATGATGAACGAAAGCGAACAGAAAAGAGTCTGAAGAAACAACACAAGAAGTGATTGGAAATTTCACACTCACACACATGTTAGTGAGTGAAAATAGTTTTCTTTTGTGTTTGATCATACAAGTTGTTGATTGTTATGATTCCTAAAAAAATGGGAAAGTGAAATCATTGACTCGTATGATCCGATCGGCGCTCAACAGTGTGGATCTGGTCATACGGCGGTGATCGATGGGCAACCGCCATTGACACCTCGATCTCACTTGTCGGAGCCTGGTAGTAGACCTTGATGGAGAAGTCGAAGAATGTGGGTTTCGTTTTTGGATTAGGTGGTAGACGAAGCTTTAAAGGTTAGGGATCATATTTGGATAGAAAGATTGTTGCATCTAGGAAGAAAGGAAGTGGAGACGGGTTGGTGGTGCATGTGGAAGAAGACGACAACGAGAGAGAGAGAGAGAGAGAGAGAGAGAGAGAGAGAGACCTATTGGATATTAAATTTAATTATCTTTTTCTTTTTAAATAAATAAAATAAAACAAACTTCATAAAAGGTCCCTGGATAGTTAAATGACGGAAATATCCTTCATTTAACGGTAGAAAGCTAACGGAGTTAACAAAAAAGACCAAACATCAAAAATTTTGAAAGCATAGGGACCATCTATAAAGTTTTTAAACATGAAGACTAAACTTCAGATTTTGGGTAACCACAAGGACCATTTATGATGTTTTTTTTCTTTTAAGCAATCATCAAATTATTCATAATTAGGATTTGTTCTAGTTTAGCCGTTTAGATTTAATTTACTTTTAATTAATTAATTAACCAATTAATTAATTAATTTATTTATTTTTAATTTTTGGTGCTTAAATCCTAAAGGATTTTGATTTCATTTGCTTGATTTAGATTTTGTCTTAATTCTTGGGTATTATTATTTCAAATAAAAAAAAACATACAAAACAAACCGGAGGGAGACCAACCCAGATTCTTGGATTGTATTTTGTTAGATGAAAAAAATTAGATTTGGCGATCATATTTTTTTTTCTATTTTAAATCAACTAGATTAAAGCTTAATTAATAAGGTGATGTAAAGGATTTCCGAATTGATGATGGAAATGGTTGAAAGTAGGGATGTCAAAAAGAGTAGAGATGTCAAAAAGTTACGTGGAACCCCGAACCCCTGGGCCCGAAGATATTTGTTAAAAAAAGACAAAACTGCAAAAATGGTCTTTATGGTATGCATTTTTTGTGATTTTGGTCCAAACCACGATATTTTTGGATTAGTAGTCCTTTTGAACTCGTTTCATTGTGTATTTGGTCCCTCCGAAAATTGAATTGACGGTTATGCCTTTGGTGTATTTATTTTCCATTTTCTTTCATTTTTAAAAAAAGTTTAATACTTATTTAATAATTTTTATAATTAAAAAATAAAAAGAGTCTCTCTCTATCTCTCTCTCTCTCTCCACCCAACTTTTTCCCCATCCTTTCTCGTTTTTTCTCCCCTGGAGACTATTTGGTAATTAAGTGTGTATATATATATATATATATATATATATATATATATATATATATATATATATATATATATATATATATATATATATATATATATAGAGAGAGAGAGAGAGAGAGAGAGAGAGAGAGGTGTTTTCTTATTTTTTAATTATAAAAATAGATAAAAAAAATGAAAGAAAAATAAAAAAGAAATACCTCAAGGGTATTTTAGTCTTTTCAGTGTTCCGAAGGAGCAAAACCACAATCAAACTAGCTCGAAAGGACCACTGATCCAAAAAAGTCGAGGTTTGGACTAAACCTTAGAAAAATTGCATACCACATGGATCATTTTTGCATTTTTGTCTTAAAAAAATTGGGGGCGACGGTGGGGACGGGGGCAAGATTAACCACCGTTTTAATTTCGGAGCCGAGGATGTGGGTGGGCAATTCCGTCCCGAACCCCCCATAAGGGCCCCGTTAATATATTATAAATATTTATACTATTATTTATATAGATATAATAAATAACAGCAATGCTTTTGAGCTTCCAAAATTCAACAAAAAAATCATGTTTTTGAGTTATTAGTGTAACGTTTTGAGATGTGATAACATTTTTGTTTTTAACATGTAAGCTTATGATTTAAATAACTATTTTTAATCCAAAATTATCTTCTTTAAACCCAAAAAACAACTTCTTTTAGCCCACTAAAAATATCCCAAAATCAATCGGGGACGGGGGTGGGGATAATCAAGGAATTTGGGGGCGGGGGCGGGGGAGAGGGTGGGGAGGCTGGAAATTTCGAGGGCGGATGGGGATAGGGGAATGGGGAAATTTCGGGGGTGGGGCGGGAGATGCAACCCCCCTCCCGTTTGCCCCCGTTGACATTTCGAGTTGAAACCAATATTCTTTGATTATAATTTGTGTTGGTGATTTAATTTTCCTTGTTGTAATCGATGAAATCTAGAGGTGCTTAATTGACAACTTTGATTTTTTTTTTGTTAAAAAAACTACAAGGAGAATATTTGGTAGGACATGATGAAGGGGAGGAATACGATGAGAGCTACAATGGTGGTGATGTGAGAGGCGGTTAGGATTTGCAAAATGATTCAAATTTTTTTGAACAAAATGTCATCCTATTATCAGTCCTTAACTTTTTAATTTTCTTCCCGGTTTGATTTTCGATCATACTCTTCCATTCTTTAAAGGCAGAAAACGTGTCAGACTTGTTTTTCAGAAAATAAGGCCATACCTTTCGGGAGTAGTCATCGATTATCGCCAACATATAACTCGCACCACCAAGAGATTTGTATTGGGAAGGACCCCACAAGTCAGAATGTATGTAATATAAGACATCTTTACATAATAGATTTTGAGCTGAAGAGGCCTCCACGGCATGTTATTTGATCAATCGTTCACCTTCAATTCCATTGGACAAGAAGACTCCGATTAATGTTTGGTCCAGTTCACCCGCTGACTATTCGGAGCTGCAGATTTGTGGGTGTGTTGAATATGCTCACGTTGATAATGGTAAGCTGAATCCTAGAGCTATTAAATGCATTTTATTGGTTACAAATCAGGGGTGAAAGGATACAAGCTTTGGAATCCCGAGACAAGCAAAGTAATTATAAGTCGAAATGTCATTTTCAACGAAACTGTGATGTATTACTCACCCAACAGCCACGTCAATTCTCAACATGGTTCTTTGCCAAATATTTTAGACTCATCCCAGTCTCCTCCTAATCATATTTATTCCCATGAGAGTGCTCAAATTCAGGTGGAGCACACTATCGCTTATGAAAATACCGAAAATCAAGACAATTCCTGCAACCCGGGTAATAATGTTTCATCAACTCCTTCAGGCTCTTCATCCCAATCTCATTCTTTTGCAACCGATAGACCTAGGAGGGTTATTAGACCTCCTAGTAGGTTCACTAACATTTCTAATTCAGTAGCTTATGCTTTCTCGGTTGCCGAAGAAATTGAAAATTAACAAGAGCTATCATCGTATACTGAAGCAATTTCGACTTCTGATTCTTACAAGTGGATGACTGCAATGCAAGAAGAAGTGGAATATTTAGAGAAGAATCACACTTGGAAACTTATCAAATTACCCAAGTAAGAAAATCCAACTAGATGCAAATGGGTGTACAAGAAAAAGGAAGATTCCATATTCAAACCCTGACTCGTTGCAAAAGGGTATAGCCAAATACCCGGTATAGATTTTACTGATGTGTTTTCTCCCGTTGTCAAGCATAGTTCCATTCGTACTTTACTTAGCATTGTTGTAATGCATGATTTGGAGCTTAAACAACTTGATGTAAAGACCACTACGATGATTTGGAAGAAAACATTTACATGGAGCAACCCGAAGGTTTTGCTATTCCCGGGAAAAAAGATTTGGTGTGTCGGTTAAAGAAATCGTTTTATGGCTTAAAGCAATCACCCTAACAATGATATAAGAAGTTTGAGAACTTCATGATGTCTCAAAACTTCAAAAGATCATATTATGATTCATTTGTTTACCTAAAATTCGAAAAAGGGCATTCTATCTACTTATTACTCTATTTTGATGATATACTTATAGCCGCAAAAGAGAAGTTTGCCACACCAAACTGAAAAATCAACTTAGTCGGGAGTTCGAGATGAAAGATTTGGGTGATGCAAAGGAAATACTTGGCATGGAAATATCAAGGGATCGATCCATAGGTATGTTATAGTTAAGCCAAAACAGCTACATCAACAAAGTTCTACGTCGATTCAACATGCAAAATGCTAAACCGGTAAGTACACCATTTGCCGGCCATTTTAGGTTTTCTTCTGGACTTTCTCCACAAAAAATGATGAAATTGATCAGATGTCAAAGGTTCCTTATTCAAGTGCCATTGGATCGTTAATGTACGCTATGATTTGTTCCTGTCTCGACTTATCACATGCTTTGAGTGTTGTAAGTCGTTTTATGGCTAATCCGGGAAAACAACACTGGAAAGCTGTTTAATGGATCTTTCGATACCTTAAAGGTACTTGTAATGCCTGTTTGGAGTTTGGGAAATCAACATCTAGGCTTTGTGGATACGTTGATTCTAATTATGCAGGCGATCTCGACAAAAGAAGATCCCTTACGGGTAATGTTTTTACTATCGGTGATTGTGCCGTGAGTTGGAAAGATACACTTCAATCTACCATTGCTTTGTCTACTACAGAAGACGAGTACATGGCTATTTCGGAAGCGTCTAAAGAGGCTACTTGGCTTAGAAGGTTGCATGGTGTGACAACCCGAAAGTTCCATCTAGTGCTATTATTCAAATCAATTAAAGTTAGACTCGTTTTTGCTATTTTCTAGCTTTGTTTTGAGTCATTTGGGTGTTCTAAACCTAGTTGATGCAAGTTAGAAGTTTGGATTTGTGTTCCGCAAGTTCACCATACGCAAAACGTGGCCAAACACTCCAACATTTGGAGTGTACGGCCGCACACTTGGGTGTGCGGCCGCACACACCCTCCTGGCAGCACACACGAGTGTATATGGTAAGAACTCATCCTTCCTTAGACTCTTTTCACACTCCTAATCCAAGAACACACTTCTCTCTCAACTATCATCCGAAATTTCTTATAGATCTTCAAGTGGTAAGTGTTTCTCCTTATGTTAAGTTGATTCAATACACTTCCTAAGTAACAATACATGATTTCATCCATGAAATTACTCATTTTGTTTAGATCTTCAAGTGTTCTTCAAAAACACCAAGAACACCTACTAAGTTCTTGGGCTCCAAACACCCCCATACACTTATACATTGTAAGTACCCTACTCCTGCATGTGTTTAGCTATATTTGAGCCTTGTTAAAAGTCCAGAACTCTATCTTCAAGGAGTGTGCGGCCGCACACATTCATGTGGCCGTACACCCCTTATTTTAGGGCTTTAAGGCCTCAAACTCAACTAGTATGCTAGCAAACGATCAAACACACTTAAGGGATACAAGATATAACCTTAAAAACATGTTTTTGACCATTTTCCCTAGGAGTGTGCGGCCGCACACTCCCTGACCGCACACACCTGGCCGCACACCCAATGGGCAGCACACCAGGTGGCCGCACACGACCCTGTACGGCCGTACACCCACTTCAGAAGACTTTTGATGCTTCTAACACTTTAATCTAAGTGTTTTCTAAGTCCTAGGGTGTTTTCCTTTCATTATTAGTGGTATATAGACTAATTATATTCATATATATGCCAATATATGCTCATTAGGGTCCGTTGTGCTCAAGTCTACACTTAGCACTTAGCATCCTACAACCCGATCTTTTATTTGCACCACTCACTACATGTGAGTTCATACCCCTTAATCTACCTTTTGAATGATTTTAAATTCTTTTATGGGGGGGGAATACAAGTTGAAACATTATAGTTATTATATCAATCACATGTGATTAATAACCGTCTAACAAAGGATTTGCTATTCAATTAGTTGTTTTAACAAACAAACCACTTCAAAATGGTTATCAAATACTTTTACATGTTAAATAATTTCCATTCAAACTCTTTTAAACTTATATTTTGTCAAATTCATATCTATATAGATATAGTTATATAAATAGGATTGAAAGGACTTAGGACTGATAGCTCGCCTTGCTTCCTGTTCCTTGTTTGGTTGTGGACTTAGGGTATCGGTTATTTGTCCGAAGGTTGTTTGAATCTTAGTTATATATTATGTATATGTGTATAGATATAAAAGTTCCTTCATTCAGTTCAACACCTTTGGGTAGCAAAGGTATACAATCATGTTCATACATACAAACAACATTGCTAGTAAACTATAATAGGTATAGTTTAGGAAGTTACTAATACTATGACTAGAACAAATAAACATACAATGAGTCAGTTCATACATGAGTCAATACATACTATAACGAGAAACAGATAGAGAATACTATGACGAGAAACAAAAATAACATACTATGATGAGAAACAAACATAACATACTATGATGAGAAACAAACATAACATACTATGATGAGAAACAAACAGAGCATACTAGACATAGAGAACATACATTACACTAGTACATACAATACATATACAAGAACATTACAACAGAAATGTGGGCCACGTAACGGGGCATGGCATCAGCTGTCATGGCTCGTTTCGTATCCAGAGTCTCCTAGAAGGAGAGCGTTGAATTTGTGTATAGATCTATATTGGATTGACTATCCTACACCTTGCTGCTCGCTATAGTGGGACTTGCAAGCCTACGGGTGCCAAATGTCATTTCTTCCGACGTCTTTCATCGTCGTGTTTTAGTCGGTAGTATGGTACAGGCATATCACATGTTTCTTTAAATAACAATTGGTTTAAGGTAATTAGTACAGCAGTAGTTACTATAATACAACACTACAGTACTTTATTATTTTCCCATTGCATTCACATTGTGATCTTTTCACATAAAAGATAATGTAAAACTATATTCTTGGTTAATGATAGTCATACTTGGGAAAATACACACATTTACAAGAAACAAACATACATTTCATTTGATGCCTTGGTAGAAGGCTACGTTTAGTAGAAAATATAGGATTTTCTAGGAGATACAAACATTTACAGACATTTACAAACATTTACAAACATTTACAAACTCATACATCCAGTACATACAAACACTTTCATACAAACAATGACACTAAAATTCTTATGAAACTCACCAGCATTAAAGCTGATAAACTCTTTCACAATAACTTGTATTCTCAGGTCATCAGTGGACAGGTACCGATGCCAGGTTTTGAGAAGATGGAGCACGTTCAAGACTATTTTGATTTACATTTTTGGTGTCTTATAACTTTACAGAACACACTTGTATGAAATTATATTATTAATGCAATGGATGATGTTGTTGCTTGTTTACTACTATACTTTGTTGTGATACTGTACATGACGTCCTCCACCCCTGAACGTTTCTGCCGTTCCGGTTTTGGGGTGTGACAGATTGGTATCAGAGCATCGTTTATAGTGAATCGAGTATATCAACCCATAAAAGATATACAAACTATAAACACAACGGGATTAAAATACTCTGACCAAGAGTTTATACTTTTAAATAATAAAATATTTAACAAAGTATACATACCTACATTCATACTAAAATCAGTGTCACTAGGACAGAACAAAAGTATTACGATTGTTGGACAGCACAATTAGACTTAGAGACATATAGTCAACCCTGAGAATGATATAGCCTGATCAACTATATTTTCCGAGGAGTGACTAGCATGTGCCTAAGAGTGGTTGTGAGGTTGCAACAAGTCTAAAAACTTACCAATACTACTACAATGAAAACATTAGAACATAACATAAACTTAAAATACTATAGGAGTATTTTGTGTTACTATAATTACTTATCTGAAAACTAATGGTCGTTAT
This sequence comes from Lactuca virosa, assembly GCF_052849685.1. NCBI lineage: Eukaryota > Viridiplantae > Streptophyta > Magnoliopsida > Asterales > Asteraceae > Lactuca > Lactuca virosa. The sequence goes on along the minus strand of NC_136427.1, from coordinate 170,995,026 downwards.
TAGTAGGTCCATAATTGCTCAGTGGATACGCTAAGGTTATATGTAATTAGGATGTCATAGACTTAGAATCTGTAATCTTTGCTTTACTCCCTGTTCCTTGTTTGGTTGTGGGTTTCAAGTTAGGGTCACTTATTCGAAGGTCTATCCTGTTTGATTTCATATAACTAGTATGCACTAAACAAGTATTGAAGTAACTGATAAAGATCATCTTATAACTATCTAATTAGTGCGTCTATTTAGTTATTTCTTATACCCCTTTTCTCGCGTAGATAGCATGGCTGGATTCCATCTTCCCGGAGATCCATACTTCCCAAACGGAGGCAATGCTGGATGGCTTGGAGAAGAGCCAGAAGATGATCATCCAATCCCTTTGGACGATCACCACGCTGAAGGCTTTTCAGATAGTTCTGACTATGAGCCAAAAGTCAACAACCTACCCCCAGTAGCTCTAAACCCGAACCCTCGTCCAGCATTCCAAGGACTCACACCTCTGTGGGCGACAAACTTGAACCGTTGGAGTGATGAGCAGGGTCAGCCCTTACCCTACAATGGGGACCGAAGCTTTTACAATCTAAGTGAGGGAGGTTCAGCTGACCGAGTCCTGCTCATCATGGTCCGTAGGATTGCTCGGAACACCGAGCAAGGTCGAGCAGCCATCGATCGAGTAGTCGAAAGCGACGCCAACGCTGGCGTTAACACAGTCCGCATTCGTCAGCTGGAGTCTGCTCATGAACGAACTCAGAACCAGAATGCAGCCCTGCGGAGAGAACTTACTGAAACCCAAGCTGAAGTCAGGGAACTTCGAGCTCGTCAGGCAATGACAGAAAGGCGCATGAGAGATATGGAGCGCCGTCTGTCAGAATCAAGGACTCACTCTAGTGGCTCTCGTCATAGATAGAGCCTACTTAACTTTCTCTTTTGGATATAACTTAGTTTATGTAAAAACTCTAGTTTAATTTCCTATCTTTGTGAAGACCTTAGATCTGTTAAGTCATGATTTGGTCTTAGTTCTGTCAAAATTTTCCCATCTTGGTTTGATGTAAGACCTACTTCTAGGTCATTTTTCCCGAACTTGTTACATCTGTAATACCAGTATAATTGACAGATATCTAATCTCAGGGAAATTAATATCCAAATGTTATCATCTATTAGTACTAGACCTACATTCAATCATATTATTCAATTGTGTTGTTGGACTACGGAGAGTTAGTCCATGAGTCACTCTCATCAATTTCTCTATTCATACCAATATCGTCATCTTTGTAAACTTTTAGTTGAAAGATGCCTCCTCACCGATCAACGAGACGCAATCCTCCGGTAACTCCAACACCACCACCTACTCCTCAAATTGATACGGCAGCTCTAAATGCTGCAGTAGCTTCGGCTGTGGCAACAGCCATGGCTCAATATCATTCTTCCAGTACCACCGGAAGTGGAACACCTGTTCATTCTACTCACGGTGAAGCCCCTGTGCGCTCGAGAGAGTGCTCCTACAAGGACTTCACCAACTGCAAGCCACTGTCCTTTAAAGGGACCGCGGAGTCATTGCCCTCTCGCAATGGTTCGAAAAGACAGAGTCGATCTTCGAGATCTGCTCATGCCCGGAAGGAAGCAAAGTCAAATTTGTTGCGTGCACCTTCGAGGTAAAAGCCCTGACATGGTGGAATAGCCATGTCAAGTCACTATCTCTAACAGTTGCAAATGCCATGGGCTGGGAAGCTCTGAGAGAGCTCATGATTGAAGAATACTGCCCGAGGGGCGAAATCCAAAAACTGGAGCAAGAACTATGGAGCCTAACCATGAAGGGCTCCGACATAGTTTCCTACAACGCCAGATTCTGCGAGCTGGTGGCCCTCTGTCCCAACATGGTTCACACGGAGGGAAAGAGAATAGAGAGATACATCTGGGGGCTGGTGCCTCCATTTCAGGGGAATGTTTTAGCTTCAAACCCCACTACATTCGATAGTGCAAAGAGGTTGGAACAGAGCCTCATTGACCATGGGGTCCGTACCCCATCAGCAACAACAACCCTAGCCGTCTCAGAACCCTCCAAAGCCGCTAATAACAAGTGGAAATTCTGGGATGACAAGAAGAAGAACAAGGCTGCCAAAAAGTAGCAGGTCGTGGCAGTTCATGCTGCGATAGCACCTGCCGCTGCTGCTCCAGTAAAGCAGTACGCTAGAAGTTTTCCCAAGTGCAACAAATGCAACTTCCACCACACAGGAGCCTGCCGGGAAATGCAGTGCTCTAACTGCAATAGGAAGGGGCACACTGCCCGTTTCTGCAAAGCTCCGGCAAGGCCGCTCAACCAAGTCCCCGACATAGGTGTGGGCCAAGCTTGCTACGGTTGTGGCGAGGTGGGCCACTACAAAAGGAACTGCCCGAAGGCAGGGAACACCGGCGGAGTAGGAAGAGTTCTGGCTATAGGCCACGAGGAAGCGGTTGCCGACCCCACAGTGGTCGCTGGTACGTTTCTCCTCGATAACTCATATGCATGCATTCTGTTTGATAGTGGAGCAGAGAGGAGTTTCGTAAACCGGAAATTTGCTCGCTTACTTAAGAATAAATCACATGCACTAAAAGAACCGTTTACAGTAGAAATGGCTAATGGAAAGACAGAGAGTACTAGCTACATATACATAGGTTGTACTCTAACTCTAGATACCCATTCATTTTCAATCGACCTCATGCCGATCTCAATTAAAAGTTTCGACGTCATTATCGGCATGGATTGGTTGAGTCTACATCGTGCCGACATAATGTGTTATGAAAAACCAGTTCGCCTTAATATGCCGTCTAGCGAAACTCTAGTAATCTACGACGACAAACCCGGCACTAACCTTCGCCTCATCTCGAGCATTCAAGCCCAAAAATTCTTGCGAAAGGAATGTCGCACATTCCTTGCTCATGTTGTCGATGTGAGCCAAGAAATGAAGGACATAAAGAACATCCAAGTAGTACGCGATTTTCCCGACATCTTTCCAGAAGAACTCCCAAGATTACCTACGCAATGTCAAGTCGAGTTCAGAATCGACTTAGTTCCAGGGGCTACCCCAGTAGCCAAATCGCCCTATCGTCTAGCACCACCTGAGATGCAAGAGCTATCCAGTCAACTTAACGAATTGCTCAGCAAGGGCTTTATAAGACCAAGCTTCTCACCTTGGGGAGCGCCGGTCTTATTCGTCAAGAAGAAAGACGGATCGTTCCGTATGTGCATCGACTATAGAGAATTGAACAAACTAACCGTCAAGAATCGTTACCCTCTGCCTCGCATTGACGACTTGTTTGACCAACTTCAAGGGGCGAACTTCTTTTCAAAAATAGACCTGAGATCCGAGTATCACCACTTACGAGTGTTAGGGGAGGATGTTCCGAAGACAGCCTTCCGAACTCGTTATGGGCACTACGAATTCGTAGTGATGCCGTTCGGATTAACCAACGCGCCCGCAGTATTCATGGATTTAATGAATAGGGTGTGTCGTCCTTACTTGGATCAGTTCGTCATCGTCTTCATCGATGACATACTTATCTACTCTCGTAGTAAGGAGGAGCATAGTCAACATCTTCGACAGGTCTTGGAAACATTACGATCGGAGAGGCTCTATGCGAAGTTCTCGAAATGTGAATTTTGGATCCGAAGAGTCGAATTCTTAGGGCACGTAGTTAGCGAAGAAGGAATCCACGTGGACCCATCCAAAATTAAAGCCATTAAGAACTGGTCAGCACTGAAGACGCCTACAGAAATTCGCCAATTTCTAGGCCTCGCTGGCTACTATCGTAGGTTCATTCAGAACTTCTCTCGTATTGCGAAACCTCTTACGACTTTGACCCAGAAGGGCGTGGCCTTTGATTGGGAAGAGAAGCAAGAGAAAGCGTTCCAAACGCTGAAACGAGCCTTATGCACCGCACCAATACTATCCCTCCCAGAAGGAATAGAAGACTTAGTGGTCTACTGCGATGCATCCAATCAAGGGCTCGGATGTGTTCTAATGCAACGAGGTAAGGTCATCGCCTACGCCTCAAGACAGCTGAAGACACATGAGGTCAACTACACCACTCATGATCTTGAGTTGGGAGCAGTAGTGTTTGCTCTAAAGATCTGGAGACACTACCTGTATGGTACGAAAAACACTATCTTTACAGACCACAAAAACCTACAACATATATTCGACCAGAAGGAGCTCAACATGAGACAACGACGGTGGGTCGAGCTACTCAGTGGCTACGAATGCGAAATTCGTTATCATCCCGACAAGGCCAACGTAGTAGCCGACGCCCTAAGTCGGAAAGAATATTCTGGTCGTAGAGCCAAATCACTGACTATGACTATCCATTCACACTTTGTCCACACAAATTAAGGAGGCTCAGCTCGAAGCTTTGAAAACTGAAAATGTGGTGGGTGAATCCCTGAGAGGGATGGATAAGAATTTAGAAGTCAAGGGTGGCGGAGCTTTATATCTAGTAGATCGGATCTGGACACCGAAACACGGTGGTTTCAGAGACTTGGTCATGACCGAAGCTCACAACACTCGATATTCCGTCCACCCGGGCTCAGATAAGATGTATCTGGATCTTAAAAAGTTATACTGGTGGCCTAACATGAAAGCAGAGATTGCTACCTTCGTGAGTAAATGCCTTACTTGCGCCAAGGTTAAGATCGAATACCAGAAACCGTCAGGATTACTCTAGCAACCGGAGATACCTGAATGGAAGTGGGAGCGGATCACGATGGACTTCATAACCAAGTTGCCCAAGACTACGGGTGGTCTCGATACCATTTGGGTGAGCGTAGATAGGTTAACCAAGTCCGCACACTTCCTGCCGATCAAAGAAACAGACAAGATGGAGAAGCTAACAAGAACTTACATTCGGGAGATTATACGACTGCACGGTGTTCCCATATCCATTATCTCTGATAGAGATAGTAGATTCACTTCGAGGTTCTGGCAGTCGCTACAAAGTTCCCTAGGAACTAGGCTGGACATGAGTACAGCCTACCATCCACAGACCGACGGACAAAGTGAGAGGACTATCCAAACCTTGGAGGATATGTTACGAGCCTATGTGATCGACTTTGGGAAGGCATGGGATACTCACTTTCCCCTTGTCGAGTTTTCCTACAACAACAGTTATCACACGAGCATAAAGGCTGCTCCATTTGAAGCCCTATATGGCCGTAAGTGCAGATCCCCTCTGTGCTGGGCTGAGGTGGGCGACACGCAGTTAGCTAAAGGACGAGTTCCTGACAGCGCTCTCACAGGTCCGGAAATCATTCGGGAAACGACAGAGAAGATCGTTCAGATTCGTGAACGATTGAAAGCCTCTAGAGACCGACAGAAAAGCTACGCAGACAAACGAAGGAAACCTTTGGAGTTCCAGGTGGGAGATCGCGTTCTTTTGAAAGTCTCACCCTGGAAGGGTTTGATATGCTTCGGAAAGCGTGGGAAGCTCAATCCAAGATACATAGGGCCTTTCGAGATTCTCGCCAGAATAGGCCTTGTAGCTTACAAACTCAACTTACCCCGCGAACTTAGTAACGTGCATTCTACTTTCCACGTCTCAAACTTGAAAAAGTGTCTGTCCGGCGAGACTCTTGTAATCCCACTCGACGAGATCGAGATCAACGAGAGCCTCAACTTCGTGGAAGAATCTGTAGAGATCATGGACCGAGAGGTCAAGCAAACGAAGCAAAGCCGTATCCCGATAGTGAAGGTTCGCTGGAACGCCAAGCAAGGACCTGAATTCACTTGGGAGCGCGAGGATAGGATGAAACTGAAATATCCTCATCTTTTCGTTTAGTGTTTATATAGCTTATTTGTTAAACTCTAATTTCGGGACGAAATTCTCTCTAACGGGGGGATGATGTGACAACCCGAAATTTCCATCTAGTGCTATTATTCAAATCAATTAAAGTTAGACTCGTTTTTGCTATTTTCTAGCTTTGTTTTGAGTCATTTGGGTCTTCTAAACCTAGTTGATGCAAGTTAGAAGTTTGGATTTGTGTTCCGCAAGTTCACCATACGCAAAAAGTGGCCAAACACTCCAACATTTGGAGTGTACGGCCGCACACTTGGGTGTGCGGCCGCACACACCCTCCTGGCAGCACACACGAGTGTATATGGTAAGAACTCATCCTTCCTTAGACTCTTTTCACACTCCTAATCCAAGAACACACTTCTCTCTTAACTATCATCCGAAATTTCTTATAGATCTTCAAGTGGTAAGTGTTTCTCCTTATGTTAAGTTGATTCAATACACTTCCTAAGTAACAATACATGATTTCATCCATGAAATTACTCCTTTTGTTTAGATCTTCAAGTGTTCTTCAAAAACACCAAGAACACCAAGAACACCTACCAAGTTCTTGGGCTCCAAACACCCCCATACACTTGTACACTGTAAGTACCCTACTCCTGCATGTGTTTAGCTATATTTGAGCCTTGTTAAAAGTCCAGAACTCGATCTTCAAGGAGTGTCCGGCCGCACACATTCATGTGGCCGTACACCCCTTATTTTAGGGCTTTAAGGCCTCAAACTCAACTAGTATGCTAGCAAACGATCAAACACACTTAAGGGATACAAGATATAACCTTAAAAACGTGTTTTTGACCATTTTCCCTAGGAGTGTGCAGCCGCACACTCCCTGACCGCACACACCTGCCCGCACACCCAATGGGCAGCACACCAGGTGGCCGCACACGACCCTGTACGGCCGTACACCCACTTCAGAAGACTTTTGATGCTTCTAACACTTTAATCTAAGTGTTTTCTACGTCCTAGGGTGTTTTACTTTCATTATTAGTGGTATATAGACTAATTATATTCATATATATGCGAATATATGCTCATTAGGGTCCGTTGTGCTCAAGTCTACACTTAGCACTTAGCATCCTACAACCCGATCTTTTATTTGCACCACTCACTACAGGTGAGTTCATACCCCTTAATCTACCTTTTAAATGATTTTAAATGCTTTTATGGGGGGGGGGATACAAGTTGAAACATTATAGTTATTATATCAATCACATGTGATTAATAACCATCTAACAAAGGATTTGCTATTCAATTAGTTGTTTTAACAAACAAACCACTTCAAAATGGTTATCAAATACTTTTACATGTTAAATGCTTTCCATTCAAACTCTTTTAAACTTATATTTTGTCAAATTCATATCTATATAGATATAGTTATATAAGTAGGATTGAAAGGACTTAGGACTGATAACTCGCCTTGCTTCCTGTTCCTTGTTTGGTTGTGGACTTAGGGTATCGGTTATTTGTCCGAAGGTCGTTTGAATCTTAGTTATATATTATGTATATGTGTATAGATATAAAAGTTCCTTCATTCAGTTCAACACCTTTGGGTAGCAAAGGTATACAATCATGTTCATACATACAAACAACATTGCTAGTAAACTATAATAGGTATAGTTTAGGAAGTTACTAATACTATGACTAGAACAATGAAACATACAATGAGTCAGTTCATACATGAGTCAATACATACTATAACGGGAAACAGATAGATAATACTATGATGAGAAACAAACATAACATACTATGATGAGAAACAAACAGAGCATACTAGACATAGAGAACATACATTACACTAGTACATACAATACATATACAAGAACATTACAATAGAAATGTGAGCCATGTAACGGGGCATGGCATCACCTGTCATGGCTCATTTTGTATCTAGAGTCTCCTAGAAGGAGAACGTTGAATTTGTGTATAGATCTATACTGGATTGATTATCCTACACCTTGCTGCTCGCTATAGTGGGACTTGCAAGTCTACGGGTGCCAAATGTCATTTCTTCCGACGTCTTTCATCGTCGTGTTTTAGTCGGTAGTATGGTACAGACATATCACATGTTACTTTAAATAACAATTGGTTTAAGGTAATTAGTACAACAGTAGTTACTGTAATACAACACTACAGTACTTTATTATTTTCCCATTGCATTCACATTGTGATCTTTTCACATAAAAGATAATGTAAAACTATATTCTTGGTTAATGATAGTCATACTTGGGAAAATACACACTTTTACAAGAAACAAACATACATTTCATTTGATGCCTTGGTAGAAGGCTACGTTTAGTAGAAAATATAGGATTTTCTAGGAGATACAAACATTTACAGACATTTACAAACATTTACAAACTCATACATCCAGTACATACAAACACTTTCATACAAACAATGACACTAAAATGCTTATGAAACTCACCAGCATTAAAGCTGATAAACTCTTTCAAAATAACTTGTATTCTCAGGTCATCAGTAGACAGGTACCGATGCCAGGTTTTGAGAAGATGGAGCACGTTCAAGACTCATCTCATATTTTGATTTACATTTTTGGTGTCTTATAACTTTACAGAACACACTTGTATGAAATTATATTATTAATGCAATGGATGATGTTGTTGCTTGTTTACTACTATACTTTGTTGTGATACTGTACATGACGTCCTCCACCCCTGAACGTGTCCGCCGTTCCGGTTTTGGGGTGTGACATATGGTGAGCTATGTGATGATTACTCATGCACTCCACTTTATTGCGATAGTCAAAGTGCAATATGCCTCGCGAAGGATTCGATGTTCCATGAGTGAACGGAGCACATTGACATATGACACCACTATATTAAAGATTTCATAGCCCAAGCCGATATCAAGGTGATAAAGATTAAGATCAAGCACAACCCGACCGACATGATGATGAAGTCGGTTCCGCCCGCCACATCTGAACGTTGTTCAGATTTGGTTGGTATTTCAAATTGAGTACTTAGGGGCTTTTGAACACTATATGTTTTTCATTTCTCTCGATGGTTGAAGGTTACGTTGCTGAAGATTGGTTTCGTCTCGGGTGGAGTTTGTTGGATATGCTCCGAATAGTTTTCAACTTGGTGCCCAAGAAACTGACAGCTATACTAGTTGAGTTGTTTTTGTTTTCCTTGCCCATCAAGTAAATGAGTTAGATTAGGACTCGTTTAGTTAGTCTTATATATAGGATACCAAATCATCTTTCTACATCATCATTTTTCATTCCCGTTCTACACCTTTGTAACCTTGTTCAACATTGAGATTAATATAGTGTTCATTCAAAGTGGTTTTTTTTCCCTGATTTTGGGTTTTTCCACTATAAATCCGGTGTTATTTTGGTTGCTTGTTTACGTTCTTACTTTTACAATTGGTATCAGAACAAGACTAAGGATCAAGACATACTTGTTGTTCGATGTTGCTCGATTGAACAGACGCATTTGTTCTCGTTTATTTTATAACAGTGACTACGAGAGGTGGTGTGAGTGGCGGTAAGAGGTGGTTAATTTGTCTGTGTAGTGGTGGTGGACGGTGTGTGGTGGGAGAGGATGAAGAGAAAGAGTAATATAAAAGTAAAAAAGAAAAATAAGAAAAAGGGTAAAAATGTTTTATATATATATATATATATATATATATATATATATATATATATATATATATATATATATATATATATACGGTTAGTCATTAATAAATAGAGCCAAAAAGACCAAAACATTTACGACATTGAAACCATAATAACCATTGATATAGTGTTATAGTTCTTCTCAAACGTGATACCTTTTACAAACCACATGAAATGAACCAATGAAATTTTGTCTAATATCTAATTCTATTTAGTTGATTGCTTTAACCCAATTAAGGCAACGTCTAATTAGAACAAGTAAAAAAGCTAGGGCTTTGCCCTGGGTCCTTTTTTTCCTTTTAAACTCTTTTTCCTGATTCCAAAGTTTATTCACACAAAATTCAGCCTTGAAATTTCATTTCTGATGATTAAGTTCCAAAATAGCAACCTAATTTAATTAATTTGTATATTATAGCATTTACCTTTGATTTTTCCTATTATAACATTGTACTCTAAAAAATCTATGCAATTGTGGCAATATATGTGTAAAGGCTATATATTAATAGACTTTTAAAAATATAACCTACAATGAAGATAAAATTTATAAAAATTGTTATATTTATAGAAGTGCAATGCCTTGATAACAAAAAATGGAAATAGAATCATGTAAGAGAAAAAAAAAACAAACGTACTAATGCCATGATATACAAGTCAATATAAGTACATTGTTATTTCTTGCATTTTGCGGTTGATATTATCGACACCACTTACAGAATTAACTGCTCCAAGGTTCATTTTGGCGTAGACCTCGTCATACGTTCACTTACAGTCTTTCTTTCAGCTGAATACAAAGAAAACAAAAAACCGAAAACATATCAGAATCAACGAAAGATTAAAAAAAATCACATCTTTGGTTTCGAAGAAAGATTGATTACATCATATCATATAAACATGTAGAGAAAACCCTTTTGCACAAAAAAATAAACAATCTTTCACCACACTATTCATATCACAAAAACCAACCTCAAAATCATCATACACACACACACACAAAAAAAAAAAAAAAAAAAAAAAAAAAAAAAAAAAAACTGTTACTACAAATATTAAAAAGAATTTTCTAACCTTCATAGTTGATGATTCAGCTACAGAGCTCTTGTTTCTGCTCAGCTTTGGAGATTTTTGACATGCGTTTGACATCTATAAAAGGACAAAATAGTAATTGTATATTCAATACTCTGCCAAGGGTATCACAGTTTACATCTTGGCATCACATTTTACATTATAAAGGGTCTCTTGAAAAATAAACGTTGTCATTTTGTCTCTTGTTCATGCACATAGATGTCTAAAACACAAACCTAATAGGGAAATAAGTGTAAAAGTCATTAAAGGGAAAAACAATAACTTATCTTCTTCGGTTCTGCTTTTGGAGGGGAATTTTTGTAAAAATTTGGCACTGGATCAGTTTTAAATGTCAAACTCTTCTTTAATTTCTTGGTCTCAGCTTCTTGGCCTTCCTGCATATATGTAACCCCATGAATTAAAAACATTGATTTGATCATAATTTTGTTGACTAATAAATTAACAAAAGATAAAAAAAAATCACATTTTTGGATTAATTGAAAATCATCCTAGGTTTAGCTTTTTCTTACCTTCCATGTTCAGCTATTCTCCAAGTGTTAACCTAAAGCCAACATTGTAATCTTTCTTCCTATGGTCAAGTTGCATAACATAACTGACAAACAATTTACTTCAAATATAACTTTGAATTGGACTCATTAAGATTCATGTTTTTCAAGCTCTTTACTTCATACTCCCTTTTAGTCTTTACTACACCTTGAGATCTATAGTTTCACATTAACAGGGCTATAACATCAAAATGTTCCAAATAGAAAAAAAACTTGTTACTTTGATTTCTTTATTTTAACATACCTTAACTAATTTCTTTCCAAGGCATTTGTTTGACCAGAACTACGCTTCAAACCTGTAACAGAAGGATGATAGTGAAAGTTGCCAAGAATTGTTAAACGCAGCCTCTCACCGATGTTTCTTCCGTACACATACATGATTTCTTGAACACACACATGATTTCAGGAACATGCACACATATAATTTCTTCTGACTGAAAAAGATATGAATTTAGTAGCTATTTCTTATAATTACTCTAATAAAATTGATACCTTTTTCTTCCATTTCCATGTCTTTGATCTTTGTGACACTTGAGAATCTTCATAGCAACTTTGTCCCATGTTTATGTATGTTCTGTAATTTTTACCTTCCCAACCTGAAATTGGACTCCATTAATACAAAAGCATCCTTCAGGTTTGTCAAAATTGAGAATTATGTTACGGTTAATCCAAACTAGAAAATCATAATGCAATCAAAAAAAGTGACCCATCATTAATAAAGTATCAGGATAAAACCATGAAATTCCATACAAGGAAAAATCGTTTGCAAATTACTTGTTCAAGTTTTTGTTGCTTCTTCCTCCAGGTTATTGTCTTCCCTCTTCTTAAATGGTCAGCTTGTTCACTGATCCCAGAAACTAAAATGTAACAACATGGCATTAGAATCAAGCAACATAAAAAGACAATAACAACATATAAGTAGATTAACCTCAGATGAATTAATAGGGTTTTATACTCATATGTCGTGTGTTTGTAGGTGTATAAACCACATCAAATACAAGATCATATGATTTTGAATTCTCCTGATCAGGTCAAAACATATTAATCTCTGTTTTCTTCTTCCCAGAGTACATACTGATTGATAACCAGAAAAAGAATGTGTAGTAATATCAGTATGTACACTAAAAATTTATTCTTTTCATATTTAACCACAGATAAATGCGTTTCATTTAAATTATATTAGTTGTCACCATTACTTGAATTTGTAAACGTTTTCCAAGTTCCTTGCAGACTTGTGATGTTTGAAGAGCAGTTCTCTTGTGGGGAGAAGTATGATAACTGTATATTTGTTATTAAATCCATAAGTTATATATAGGATTTGAAAGGTGAATTTATTAAATATGGTATTGAATTAGTAAAATAAAACCTTGGATGACATTGTTGTCTGTATCGATCTTTTCAAGAATAGGAATACAAAAGGTGACTGTTTTTCTAGTTCCCTTTTTGGCTCTGGCAGGAATATCACTACCAGTTAAAGCAATAGGGATGCTTTCTTCTTGTATGGAGGAATGCCTTTCAAAACCCTTTTCATAGATTCATAAGTAGTTCTCCTTTTAGAAAGTACTCCTCAAATTCGTTTCCTTTTGTAGTTGTCACATCATGTAAAGATTATAGACTGTAACTGTAAGAAAAATGGCATACTTGATATCCTCCTTCTAAGTTAAAAGGCCATCAAAAGACAACATTGAGACAACATTAATTAACTTAATGCAACATCAAGGTGGGCATTGATACATAAGTTTTTCAAGGATAAGGAAATGTATTAACAAAAGGTAATGAAAGAAGACGTTATAATATTTATTATGATTAAAACACATTGCATAATGTTAACTGTTGCATGCAATGCATACCTCAGTCTTTAAACAGCTATCTGTTGCAGGTATGTTTAACTGTGCTTTCCAATCATGAGAGCTAAACCACAAAACAGATGAAGGAATAAGTTCACATCATTATTTGGGTATAATTTGTAGCAGATAGATACGGTGACAGTATACCAGATGGAGGAGATGATTACGCCTTCGTCAAATTCATACGACTAAATTTTTTTTTTGTCTAAATCTTTCAACCGAGAATTAACTCTTTAGGCATAAGAAGTTAAAATCTATTGCTTTCCAAATCGGCGATATCAGCCTTTCAATTTTATGTTCCCATCTCCCCCGTTCGTGACCCACAACGTAATTAGCATTTAAGCAAAACTTAGAGTTTCAAAGTCTGACTGGAGAGGGGGTTATCTGGTGTCACTCAAATTTCGAATGGAGAGACAAATAGAGATAATAGAAAGCAAAGGAGAACCAAGGAAACCTGAATGGAAGAGAAGACGGTGAGAAAAAGCAATTGGAAGCGGATGCCTGGAATTAGAGGGCTTGTGGAAACGTCGTGAAACCGAAGAGGGATTAAGCAGCAGTGATTAGGTAGACGAGTGAACCGACATAAACATTTTTAAGTCGATTGGGGGGATACATGTATCACTTGCATTGGAAGATGGAGGCGGTGAAGAACAAGGACCACATTTATCAAAGTATAGGGAGTTTCGGACCAAAGTCGTCTCTTAGCCAATAAAAGGACAAAAACTGTAAAGTTGGAAAGATTACTATTCATAAGATACGTCAACATTAATATATATATATATATATATATATATATATATATATATATATATATATAGTCAAGATCAAATAAGAAGGAAATTTTTGGTAGGAAGGTAAAAAGTTTTTTTTCTACATATTTTTTCGCGAACAAATAAAATGAATCATTAGATGATTCATTTGTAAGATTATTCACAAGAAAAAATTCTCAAAAAAACATATCGATGATTCATTTATACAATGATTTTGTTGTTATTCAATAGAGAACCATAATTATTGGTTCTTCAAGGAACCAAATCTTTTTTTCAATTTCTAAAGCTTATTGTTTATCGAAAAAAATATAAAAATATCTAAATTAATATATTAACATTGTGAATGTGAAAAATATTTTTCGGATTCACCGGGTGAATCCGGATTCACATTGTGAATTTTCAAAGATTCACATTGTGAATTTGACGTAAAAAAAATCGAATTTGATATCATTGGAAAAAGGATAAAAAGTTATGAATTTCTGTATTTTTAGTTTTTTTTTTTTGATAAAAAATAAGTTGTAAAAGTTGAAAAAAAGATTGGTTCCTTGGTTCATTGGTTAATTATGGTTCTCTATTGAACCTCACCCTATATATATATATATATATATATATATATATATATATATATATATATATATATATATATATATATATATATATATATATATAGGAAGGATCATTTGAGAACTTATAGTATCCCGAGAACCCGAGAACTAAAAGTGGAGCGTTAGATCATTTATTTCGACGACTTAGATGATCAATGGCACAATTTGTAAATATTACTAAGTTGAGTGGCATAGCATATTTCTTAAAAACAATTAGGCGGTAAATTCCGTAAAAAATGTTATATCCTAATTCATAGATCAGGCAACCAACAACTCCCTCTTCCTAAACCCTTCGTCGTCCTCATCGAAGATCTTCAATAAAGACTTGATCGTCGATCTTGCCACCGAAATCTAGAATCGCCATTCGGAATCTAATGTTGCCTCCACCCATATGCACTCTCTAGTCTCCAGGTCGCAGCTGGTTAATCCATAATCAATATATATATAGGTCATGGCCTTCACATTATCTCAATCATCTCCCCCATCTAGTTAATGTTTTATCTAATCTGCCAGAAAGTTGAGGAACTCACCGAGATCATTCTTAGTTTATTTGATCAATTGATTTCTCTAAGCATTTCTCTCTAAAATTCTCAAGCAACCTTTCCTATTATTTTTGTAAAATACTAGTTTTTCGGCAACAATGGCAGATGCGCAAATAGTGATGTAGAGATGTTCGCATTTCCGTCTGAAATCAACCAATTGCTCAATTTGATCATCAGTACGTTCTACAGCAACAGGGAAATCTTTCTACGGGAACTGATTTGCAATTCTTCCGATGCGTTGTGTAATGCCCGGGATTTGTTAGGTAATTATGTTGCTACTTATCAATGTTTTATTATGCATGTATTGGATTGGGACGTACGTTGGGCGTACAAGGTGTACGCACGGCGTACGCAAGCGAGGCGCAGAGCGGGAATTCCCCATGTGTACGTTGGGCGTACCCATGCATACGTTGGGCGTAGGCTGATCTGATGCAAACCATAAATTTTAGGGTTTGCACCCTATTTAATCTTCTTATAACCCTCCAAACCCTTATCCTCTCAACCTCCAGTGTCCACAAAGTGTCCAACTCGAAACCTACCCCCCTTAGCATGTATCTTGAGCTTACTTTGAGCTTTTTGGTGTTATTTTGGTGGTTTTGAAGAAGAAGGAGTTTGAAGAAGGAGTAAGAGCTTGGAGAGGGATTGTAGATCCAGAAGTTTGGCATCATTTCTAACCCATTTGAGGTATAAAGCTTTAAACTTGGTCATTACATGCTTAGATTTAGTTTTGGGGTGTTTTATGACACTTTTTGGTCCCATGCTTGAGGTCCTTTGAGTTTTAGTAGATTCTGTCTGAATGAGCTGTCCTTTTTTGGCTCTTGGAGGTGTTTAGAACCATAAAAATCGGATCTTGATGGTTTAGCCTCAACCATGCTAGTGTTAGATGGCTACTAAGTGAACTTATGCACTTAATGTGTGTCTTAATCCCCACCCATGCATGCAAAAGCATAATGTTCATAACTTTATGGTTTGGGACGTTGTTAGGAGCCTAGATCTATATTTTCGATGTTAGGACTTAATGGTTTAAGTCAAAAGAAAGAACTTAGGGTCGTTGCAGGAACGTTGGGCGTACCCCCTGGTACGCTGCGCGTACCAGGTTAGCTTACCGCTTCTTGTCAAAGTCGGAGTACGTTGGACATACCTGCTGAGTACGCCGCACGTAATCGTTCAGTGGACTATTTTGGGCCGTAAGTGTTGGGCTTAGAATTTGTGGGCCCATAACCCACAGGTGGGCTTGAACCCTTGGGCCTGGGGTAGGGATTATTATATTAGGTCTTATTGGGCCTTAAATCCTAATTAATTGGACTTAGATATTTTATTATGTAAGTTGGGCCTGGGAGGGAAGGGCCCAATAGGACAAAGATTAGAGAACCTTTGCTTTATGTGGTAGAATTAGGACTTTGGAGTTACATTTTGATCCAATAGCTAACTAGGAAGTTGTTGTGCTTTAGGAAGAGGAGCCCCGAGTCATCCTCGGAGTACGATTCAGCATTCATTGTTGAGGTGAGTCTCCCTTCGTAGAATCCGTGGACAGAAGGCACCAAGGCCGACCCACTAGTATTTATATGACTTAATAACTGTCTTTATGATAATTATTAAGATGGTATGTATTGTTTCCTGTTATGTGTGGTATGCATGATTTATGTGGTAGTGGCAAGGGAGTGAGATAGACCACATAATCAGTTGGAAGAAAACCGAAGGGTAGGTTGGTCACCCAGATATGCCTGACATGGGTAGGTCGGGTACCCAGATATGCCTGACAAGGGTAGGTCGGGCACCCATATATGCCTGACATGGGTAGGTCGGGCACCCATATATGCCTGACATGGGTAGGTCGGGCACCTAGATATGCCTGACAAGGGTAGGTCGGGCACCCAGATATGCCTGACAGGGTAGGCGGGGCACCCAGATATGCTTGGCGGTATGTTGTTATTTGGTATGATGGGGGAACTCACTAAGCTTCGTGCTTACGATTTTCAGTTTTGGTTTCAAGTGCTTCTTCTTCAAAAGGAAATGAGCCGACATGATCGCAACGCATCACACTATGATTTTCCGCATTATGAGATATTTGGGGATTGTACTGTGATATTATTTTCCTATGACATGTTGTGGTTTTCTTGACACTTGGTTTTGATTTTGATTTGGATGACAGTACTATTGATGTTTTCAGACTACTGTTTTTATGATTTACTTAATTAAAAATGAAATTTTTCGTTCTGAATTTTAGGATGTTACAAGTTGGTATATGAGCCTTGGTTTGAGGGGTTTGAGCACACTCTTGAGTGTGTCTGAACTCAAATCGAGGGTTTGAGACGTTTTTACAAGAAAATTATTTTTTAAAAAAATTTAAGGGTTTTAATAAAGAACAAGGAGTGTGATGCGTGCAATCGGCCGAGCTCAAGTAAGTTTTCCCCAAGATACCCACACATGTTATATTATGATATGAACCGTGAATATGTGAACTGCATGCTAGATTAGGGCTATGGATCTAGGAAGGATACCTTGTATGGCTATTGTATGTGCTTATTGAACTACATACTAGTACTGATTAGTCAGCGACATGATGGCCTGATTAGGATATGTCTGCTTTGGTTACTCAATGATCGAATGTTGCTTGCTTTGTGCTATTAGGAGTTCTAGTTATCCTTAACTAACTAGTATACGAATACCCTAAGTTACATATTATGAGGACTAAATAATTTCAAAAGGTTAGGTTTATCCCTATTGCATAGCTCTTGTCTGAGTCCAACCATTATAGGGAGAGACCTCTCATTCGAAGAATCATCTGGTCTCAGTAATATATAATGGTATTCGCGAGCTATTTAGGAAGAGGTAGCAGGGGCTTCTTACGCAGCTGATGGCAGAGAGTGGGTTGAAGGTTACCCTAGGGTAAGCCTGGGATGAGATTAGTGACAAGAGTTATCTGATTGTGAATTATACGTGTGGATAGGAAATGGCTTTGGTGACTCAAGGCAAACCTGGAGGAAAGTACGGATAGATGTGGAAGGTAGTATGTGCCCATATTATCATACTATTGAAAGCAGAGGATTCGTACTTGACTCTGGGAGAGCTACAGAGAACCAGGGTGGCAGAGTGTGAGATCTCTAGATGTTATGTATAACTCTAATGATTGTGTGGTTTGTTTCAGAATGGTGGTGACACGTCATGGAGTATGGGACTTTGGATATGGGTCTGGTTCGGGTATGGGTTCCGAACCGATCGATGATAGATTATGCGAGTTCATTGCATCCGAGATTATGAGAGGCATCCTTGAGGCGAACCCGGTGATTTTCGGGTCGATCAAGGATGGTATCATTGAGCTGATGGTGGATTGCCTTAGGGCATACAGGAGTGACATGGCACCTGTCCAGTCTTGGAATCGTACGCTCTCCTTCAAGGATTTCAGGGGATGCGGAGCACCAGACTTATGCAGGGTGAAGGACACCATTGCTGCTGGACGATGGATAGCCGATATCAGGTGTGCTCAGATGACCAACTTCTGCCCTGAGGGATCGAAAGTCAGGTTTGTCGTGGGATGTTTGAAGGACCGAGCCAGGGACTGGTGGACAGAAGTTGGTTACGCGTTGGGAGGCCCAGCCATTGAGGCCATGACCTAGTCGGATTTTATGACCCGGTTCCGAGCCGAGTTTGCACCTGCTGTGGAGATCCAACAGCTAGCCAGGGAGTTCCTACACATGAGACAGACAACTGAGACTGTGGCGGAGATCACCGCCAAATTCAGGGAGAGGGCTTTGTTAGTGTCCCATTACTCGGCTGATGAGGAGATGAAGAAAACTCGATACCACGACATGCTGAGACCAGAGATCAGGGAGTTTGTTAGTTACTCGGCGTGCCCGTCACTGGATGACATGATAGCTAGGGAATGCGAGTGGGAGATTGATATGGAGCGTGTAGGGTAGAGGAAGGCCGAGTCTGGGCCGACAGGTGGGGTTTATGCGAAGAAACGCAAGGGATTTGACTCGAGGTGGAAGGGCCATCAGGGTCGGAGCCGCTGTGGGAAATGCGACAAGCCACATGAGGGAGCTTGTAGGTTGAGGAGCTCAGGCTGCTACAAGTGCGGCAAGACCGAGCACTTTAGAAAGGATTGTACCGCCCCCGCTCCTACCATTCAGTCATCAGACCTGATTTGCTTTTATTGCAGTCATAGGGGCCACAAGAAGGCCCACTGTCCGAGCCTTGCATCAGGATAGCCAGTGGTAGCGCCAGATCCAGCGAACATGCGAATCACAAATGGCCGCCAGGGCAAGACGGATACTCCAGTGGTGGGGAACCGAGCTTTCCAGCTGACCGCCGAGGAGGCACGGGCCGCACCAGATGTGGTGACGGGTACGTTTCTTTCCTTTAACTCTTATTTTATCTTGTTAAGGTCGGTACTTTTATTTTATGTCTTGTTTAGGGTCGTTCCTCGTGAACGATATTCCTGTTTTGGTGCTATTTGATTCGGGGGCCACCTGATCTTTCGTATCTCTCGCACTCAGCAAGAAATTTGCTGAGTCTCCGAGCATGCTATACTACCCGCTAGAGGTTGAGATTGCAGATGAGCGGTCCATCCAGGCATCGAGAGTTCATCGAGATTGTGTTTTGAGGATGGTTGGGGAGTGCTACTCTATTGACTTGGTTCCCATTCCTCTGTGCAAGAGTAAAGTCATTATAGGGATGGACTGGTTGAGCCCCAATCGGGCAGCGATTGACTGTGAGCACCAAGTAGTGCGTGTGCGGACCCCAAGTGGGGGAGAATTGGTGGTCCAGGGGGAGGGAGCTCAGCGTGACCCCATCTTATGTTTAGCTGCTAGGGCCAGGCACTATCTCCACCAGGGCTACTCGGGGTTTGTCGCTTACGTTATAGATACTCGAGAGTCGGAAGGAGCGACGGTGGATGGAGTGCCAGTTGTCTGAGAGTACCCGGATATGTTTCCAGAGGATTTACCCTGAGTGCCTCCGGAGAGACAGGTGGAGTTCCGGATCGATCTGGTTCCTGGTGCAGCCCCTATAGCCAAGGCAGCATATCGACTAGCCCCACCAGAAATGCAGGAGTTGTCTACGCAGCTGCAAGAGCTGCTAGAGAAAGGATTTATCAGGCCGAGTAGTTCGCCCTGGGTGCTCCAGTCCTGTTTGTGAAGAAGAAGGATGGGTCGCACCAGATGTGTATTGACTACCGAGAGTTGAACAAGCTAACAGTGAAAAACCGTTATCCACTCCCGAGGATCGACGATTTGTTTGATCGGCATTAGGGGGAATCTTGGTTCTCCAAGATTGATCTACACTCGGGATACCACCAGATGAGGGTCAGGGAGGACGACGTGCAGAAGACGTCCTTTCGGACTCGACATGGCCATTACGAGTTCGTGGTGATTCCATTTGGGCTCACCAATGCCCCAGCCGCGTTCATGGACCTCATGAACCGCGTGTGCAGTCTGATGTTGGATCGGTCGGTGATAGTATTTATTGATGTTATCCTGGTGTATTCCAAGACCCAGGAGCGGTATGAGGAGCATTTGCGAGAGGTGTTGGATACCCTTAGGAGGGAGAGGTTTTACACGAAGTTCTCCGAGTGCGAGATCTAATTGCGCGAGATGCAGTGTTTGGGGCACCTTGTCAACCAGAACGGTATTCTGGTCGATCCGGCCAAGGTGGAGGCCATGATGAGATGGGAGGTTCCGAGATCTCCATCCGAGATTCGGAGCTTCCTCGGTTTAGCTGGCTATTATCGGAGATTCATTCAGAATTTCTCCAAGATGGCAATACTCCTGACCCGACTGACGAAGAAGACTGCTGTTTTTCGCTGGGGGCCTGAGCAGCAGGCAACGTTCGAGACTTTGAGGCAGAAGTTGTGCGAGGCACCGATATTGACCCTTCCAGAGGGCGTCAAGGATTTTGTGGTTTATTGCAATGCATCTATCACGGGTTTAAGTGCAGTGCTGATGTAGAGAGGGCATGTCATCGCTTACGCCTCGAGGCAGTTGAAGCCTCACAAGGCGAATTACCCGACACACGATCTGGAGTTGGGGGCCATTGTTTTCTCCCTCAAGATTTTTGCGGCACTACCTCTATGGGGTTCGTTGTACCATTTACATGGACCACAAGAGCCTGAGGTATTTGATGGACCAACTGAATCTGAATATGAGGCAGCGTCATTGGTTGGATGTGGTGAAGGACTATGATTGTGAGATCCTCTACTACCCGGGGAAGGAAAATGTGGTGGCCGATGCTCTCAGCCGCAAGGCGGTCACGGCTCCGATCAGGGATATATGCTTGAGGATGACAGTGATTACTCTGCTCTTGGAGCGGATTCGAGTGGCACAGTCAAAGGCTATGTGGGAGGAGCACCGAAAAAGTGAGTGCATCGTGGGTCAGGTTGCCTCATTCGACTATGATAGCCGAGGTCTATTGACACTCCATCGGAGAGAGTGGGTTCCATATCTTGGGGGTGTGTGCCAAGTTCTGATGGAGGAGGCACACAAATCTAGATTTTTTATCCATCCCAGGGCGACGAAGATGTATAGAGATCTTCGTCCTGATTATTGGTGGCCCTGCATGGAGCGAGATGTGGCCTGGTACGTGTAGAGATGCTTGACTTGCAGGAAAGTCAAGGCAGAGCATCAGATACCGCACGGCAAAATGCAGGACCTGGATATTCCCGTGTGGAAGTGGGAGGAAATCACCATGGACTTCATTATGAAGTTACCTCGAACGGCGCATGGGGTTGACGCGATATAGGTCATCATGGATCGATCGACCAAGAGTGCCTATTTCATTTCGATACAAAAGAGTATTTCGGCCGAGAAGCTAGCAGACATCTACATTAGGGAGGTATTAGCTCGACACGGGGTGCCGGTTTCTGTGATTTCTGACAGGGATGTGAGGTTCACTTCCAGATTCTGGAAGAAATTTCATGACGAGTTGGGTACTCATCTGCACTTCAGCATGGCTTTCCACCCACATATGGATGGTCAGAGCGAGCGGACCATCCAAATCTTGGAGGATATGTTGTGGGCATGCGTTTTAGACTTTGGTGGTAGCTGGGATACCTACCTTCCATTGGCAGAGTTTTCTTACAACAATAGCTACCACGCCAGTATCGACCGGCCTCCCTTTGAGATGCTCTATGGGAGGAAGTGCAGGACCCTAATATGTTGGGGTGAGGTAGGTCAGAGGGTCATGGGGAGTACCGAGGTGGTACCGAAGACTACAAAGTTGATCTAGCAGGTCCGGAGTAGACTCCAGATGGCTCAGAGTCAACAAAAGAGCTACGCCGACAGGCGCCGATCGGACTTGTAGTTACAGGTCGGGGATATGGTCTTTCTGAAGGTGTCATGCGCTTCAGAAAATGGGGCAAGCTGGGCCCCAGGTATATTGGACCTTTCAGGGTTATAGCCCGGGTGGGCAAGGTGGCATATCGGTTGGATCTTCCGGAGGAGCTTAGGCAGATCTATAACACTTTTCAAGATTCGTAGTTGCGGAAGTGTATAGCCGATGATTCCGCGGTGGTTCCTTTGGAGGACATTCAAGTGGATGACCGCATGAACTACATCGAGAGACCAGTAGCCATTCTCGACAAGTAGATGAAGGATCTGAGGAACAAGAGGGTAGAGTTGGTGAAGGTGCAGTGGTAGCACCGTAAGGGCTCAGAATGTTCGTGGGAGCCAGAGAAAGAGATGAGGGAGCACTACCCGGAGTTATTTCTAGCAGCAGCAGACTTCGAGGACGAAGTCTAATTCAAGCGGGGGAGACTTGTAATGCCCGGGATTTGCCAGGTAATTATGTTGCTACTTATCCAAGTTTTATTATGCATGTATTGGATTGGGACGTACATTGGGCGTACAAGGTGTACACACGGCGTACGCAAGCGAGGCGTAGAGTGGGAAGTCCCCATGCGTACGCTGGGCATACCCATGCGTACGTTGGGCGTAGGTTGATCTGATGCAAACCCTAAATTTTAGGATTTGTACCCTATTTAAGTTTGTTATAACCCTCCAAACCCTTATCCTCTCAGCCTCCAGTGTCCCCAAAGTGTCCAACTCGAACCATACCCCCCTTGCATGTATCTTAAGCTTACTTTGAGCTTTTTGGTATTATTTTGGTGGTTTTGAAGAAGAATGAGTTTGAAGAAGGAGAAAGAGCTTGGAGAAGCTTTGTAGATCCAGAAGTTTGGCATCATTTCTGACCCATTTGAGGTATAAAGCTTTAAACTTGGTCATTGCATGCTTAGATTTAGTTTTAGGGTGTTTTATGTCACTTTTTGGTCCCATGCTTGAGGTCCTTTGATTTTTAGTAGATTCTGTCCGAATGCGCTGTCCTTTTTGGCTCTTGGAGGTATTTAGAACCATAAAAATCGGATCTTGATGGTTTAGCCTCAACCATACTAGTTTTAGATGGCTACTAAGTGAACTTATGGACTTAATGTGCGTCTTAATCCCCACCCATGCATGAAAAAGAATAAAGTTCATAACTTTATGGTTTGGGACGTTGTTAGGATCCTAGATCTATATTTTGGACGTTAGGAGTTAATGGATTAAGTCAAAAGAAAGAACTTAGGGTGGCTGGCAGGAACATTGGGCGTACCCCCTGGTACGCTGCGCGTACCAGGTCAACTTACCGCTTTTGGTCAAAGTCGGAGTACGTCGGGCGTACCTGCTAAGTACGTCGTGCGTACTCGTTCAGTGGGCTATTTTGGGCCGTAAGTGTTGGGCTTAGAATTTGTGGGACCATAACCCACAGGTGGGTTGGAACCCTTCGGCCTAGGGTAGGGATTATTATATTGGGTCTTATTGTTTCTTAAATCCTAATTAACTAGAATTGGATATTTTATTATGTAAGTTGGGCCTTAGGAGGGAAGGGCCCAATGGGTCAAAGATTAGAGAACCTTTGCTTTATGCAGTTGAATCCATGGGTCGAAGGCACTAAGGCCGGCCCACTAGTATTGATATGACTTAATAACTGTCTTTGTGATAATTATTAAGATGGTATGTATTGTTTGTTGTTATGTATGATATGCATGAATCATGTAGTAGTGGTAAGGGGGTGAGATAGACCTCGAAATCGGTTGGAAGAAAACCGAAGGATAGGTTGGGCACCCATATATGCCTGACATGATTAGGTCGAGCACCCAGATATGCCTGAAAAGGGTAGGTCGGGCACCTAGATATGCCTGACATGGGTAGGTCGGGCACCCATATATGCTTGACAAGGGTAGGTCGGGCACCCAGATATGTCTGGCGGTATGTTGTTATATGGTATGATGGGGGAACTCACTAAGCTTCGTGCTTACAGTTTTCAGTTTTGGTTCCAGGTACTTATTCTTCAAAAGGAAAGGAGTCGGCATGATCGCAGCACATAACACTATGATTTTCCGCATTATGAGATGTTTGGGGATTGTACTCTGATATTGTTTTCCTATGACATTTTATGGTTTTCTTGACACTTGGTTTTGATTATGATTTGGATGACACTTTTGATGTTTTAAGACTACCGTTTTTATGATTTACTTAATTAAAAATGAAATTTTTGGTTCTGAATTTTGGGATGTTACACGTTGGATAAGATCCGATTCGAGAGCTTAACGGAAAGAGATGGCTCGATGCGCAACCCTAGATTTTCTGCTACAATTCTTGTATTCAGTTGGACAATTCTGCCAAAGCTTTCATCTGTGTGCGTACAGATGTATGTTTGTTTATATGTGTATATGCTTATGCGAGTTTAATTTTAATTTTGAACATAGATGAATGGAGGTTATGTTAATGGAGAATTAGGTAAGCTTCAAGCCACTATGCAAACCATCGAAATGCGTGCGACTCCATTCAGGTTTTCTTCTTTTTACTATTGATTAAAACTTGATTTGTTACCCCAGTCGGTTGTTAATTATCAGAGCATTTGGTAAGATATGAATCATTAAGTGTCGGTTTTATGTTCATGATTGATAAACTACAAAGCATTAATGTAAATCGATAAATCTATAACTTTATAAAGGTGTGATGATCGATCATAACCTAAAAAACCTAGGATGACAGTTGTATTCCAATTACCTAGATGTTTTTTTGGCAAGATTATATATACTTTGATATAAATTTGGAGTTTGCACTCTCTTAGGCCTTATTTGGTAGCCTCTTAATTGGAAAATTAAGAGGCAATCTCTTAATTTTTAAGATCCAGACTGTTTGGTAACATTTGAATTTTTGGCTCTTAATTTGTAAGATGCCTTTTAATTTTTCAGATCTTGGTATGTGTCTGAACTAAAAAAAGAATGCACCTTCCTCTTTTACCCTGTTAATCGACTCGTTTCCCTCTTCTCTCGCTTTCACAAACGCCGACCCATCATTCCCACTGCATATTCGATCGTGCGAGCTCTGCTATCCCCTCCGACATCAGCCAGCCATCGCCTCTGCTTGCGCCTCCATCTTCGAAGACATCATACCTTTATTATTCTCTCCCTCTTTCTATTCCTACTTCACACGACACCTCCTTGCTCCCTCCCACTGCATCTCCGATCTGCAACACTCCGCCAGCCCCTTCGCCACCAGCGGCCACCACCTCCGCCTGTGATGCCGCCTCCGCCAACGTCGTTGGGAGCGTTACCCTCTAGCTCCCTCAAAGTCATCAACAATAGCTCTTGGTAAGATTTTTTCTCCTTCTGATCCCAACAAAATGTGTTAATAAAATCACATATTGTCATGAATATCATAGAGAACAAACTGGCTTTGTGATTTACTGATTCTATTCCCATAAGCATTTTCTCCTTCCTGAGAGACATTTAACTTCTGATGTATGAGAATTTTGGTTGAGATCGCACGAATAAGAATTGTGGATCACTTTTAAAATGATTGGAAATTTATGAGATTAAATACAAATAGAGAAATGGGAATTAGGAAAAATGGGAATTGGTGCTTGATATCTCTCTTTTCCGTTCAATCAAATTGATTCCGGTAAATGTTAGCACACCAAAGAAAGTTTTTATTCCTTTGCTTGCATAAACTTTTGAGGTATGACTTGTGGAATGTTGTATAGATATACAACAAATTGGGTAGATTATAGATACTTAAATTTCTATCCTTTTAGCCAGCTGTAAATTCACATTAGGTACTTAATTCGGTTATATATTTTCCTTTTCTGTGTTTCTTGTATGTATCTTTCCTTGAACTACAATAATCAAGTTGAGTTTAAGCTTTTTCAAAAGTTCTACTAGACAAATATTAAGCATGCAGAATGATTATGCAAGAAGAGAAGGAATGCGCAGGGGTAGGAAAGAACAAACTTTCCATGAGCTGTGTTGTCAACGAGGCACCTGGAGGGCTTCATTTCCTATTAGATAATTTTTTTTATTGATTTCTATTTTATAGTATCATACTTTCACCTTTTCCTAATAGAACATTGTATTTTGAAAAATCTGTTTAGTTAAAACAATGCTATCCAATACAAAACAATTTTGATTGCTATAACTGGATAGATTTGCCAAATATTTTTGTTTGATTTTAATTTTTGTTTAGTTTGGATTTTATATAGTGTGTCTATATATATATATATATATATATATATATATATATATATATATATATATATATATATATATATAATTACTCAACAAGTTGGTTTGGTTATTTTATAAATAGAAACATTGAGCTCTAAAAAAAATATAGAAGGTTAAAATGGTTATTTTTTTAATTCAGACAACAATTCAGATGTTCCAAACAAACAACATGATAAAAATCCAGATCTTAAAAATTCAGACCCTCTTGGAAATTCAGACCTCTTAAAAATTCAGATCTTAATAATTCAGATCCTGCCAAACAGCCCCTTAGTCCCCTCTCTGTAGTTTAATGCCTTTTCATTTGTTTATAATATTTAGATAGATGTAAATCCATCGGCTGCTGAGGCCACTATATTGTCCTTATGCCAGTCCGATCGACGACAAAAAAAAATAAGTTAGAGAACAGTGTTTTGCATTCAAACTTTTCAAAGATCCGTTCATATGATTAATTGGCCAATAAAAATAAGCAATTACAAATCATATGTGATTTGTGTGAATTGGCATAATATCTAGTAACTGATTGGAAGCAAGACTATAAGTGTGTAGTGATTCACATGTAAATCACAAGTGAATCACATATAAATTACTTATGATTCACATGTAATTCACATATGAATCACATGTAATTCACATGTGAATCACACGTGAATCATATATGAATTACATGTGATTCACATTTAAATCACATGTAATTCACATATGAATCACATGTAAATCACAAGTGAATCACATATGAATTACATGTGATTCACATGTAAATCACAAGTTAATCACATATGAATTACGTCTATATGCACACATGCATTTTCTGTGAGTGTTCTTCGTTAATTATATTTTTTTTAAAAATCTTGTGAATTTTACATTTAAATCTTAAAAGATACAATCATATGTGAATATCACATTATATAGTCACATTTGAATCTTACATGATATATACATATGCATTTTTGTGAGTGTTCTTGTATTAATAATTCTTTTTTTAATTTTCTTATAGATTTGGAAGAATTTGTGGAAAATATTGAATAGGTGAAAAGTGATAAATTGAAGAAAATATGAAAATCTTGACACGAAGACAAGAAATCGCTTTTTACGTGGACTTCCTAGTCTATTAAAGGTTTGTTATTTTTATTTACTTTATGATGTTCTTTAAAGCATCTAACTTTTAGACATGAAATATATTTTTGTCATCAAGAAAAAATGGATAATATTGTCGTTATTGTTCAAATTCATTTTTTTTTAAAGATTTTCAAGTAAATCATAAGTGAATTACATGTTATTCACATGTGAATCAAGTGAATAAAGATTTTCAAGTAAATCATAAGTGAATTACATGTGATTCACATATGAATCACATGTAATTCATATGTGATTCACTTCTGATTTACTTAAAATCTTAAAAAAAGTTGAATCTGTACAACAACTATAATTTTATCTATTTTGTCGTTTCTTGATGACAAAAATGTATTTTATGTCTATAAACGTGTAGTGATTCATATGTAAAGCATAAGTGAATTACATATGATTCACATGTAAATGACATATGAATTACATGTGATTCACATATAAATCTCATGTAATTCATATATAAATCACATGTAATTCGAATATGATTCACTTGTGATTTACTTGAAATCTTTAAAAAAAAATTGAATCTGTACAACAACTATAATTTTATCTATGTTGTCGTTTCTTGATGATAAAAATGTATTTTACGTCGATAAATGTGTAGTGATTCTTATTTTAATCACAGATGAATTACATATGAATTTCATGTGATTCATATATTATTCATTTGTAATTCATTTGTGATTCACATGTAAATCTCATATTAATTACATGTGATTCACATATAAATCGCATGTAATTCATATATAAATCACATGTAATTCGCATGTGATTTACTTGAAATCTTAAAAAAAAAGTTGAATCTATACAACAACTATAATTTTATTTATTTTTTTGTTTCTTGATCACAAAAGTGTATTTTATGTCTACAAAATGTAGTGACTCGTATGTAAATCACAAGTGAATTACATGTGATTCCCATGTAAATCACATATAAATCGGATGTAATTCATATATAAATCACATGTAATTCAAATGTGATTCACTTGTGATTTATTTGAAATCTTAAAAAAAGTTAGATCTGTACAACAACTATAATTTTATCTATTTTTTCATTTCCTGATGACAAAAATGTATTTTATGTCTATAAATGTGTAGTGATTCATATGTAAATCACAATTGAATTACATATAAATTACATGTGATTCATATGTAAATCACATGTAAATCACATATGAATTACATGTGATTCACATATAAATCACGTGTAATGTATATATAAATCACATGTAATTCGCATTTAATCACAAATGAATCACATATAAATTACATGTGATTCAAATGTAAATCACAAGCGAA